>NC_088225.1:26235105-26310105 GCF_036934945.1 Oncorhynchus masou masou | reverse complement strand
TCAAGACCATGTCTCTATCTCTAACTCTCTCACACGCTCAGACACACACACACATTTTCCTGCTGCTATTTTAATACCACAGTGAATCTGACACCCATGGACAGTGTGAGATGTGTGTATATGTATATATAGGCCTATATACACTGAGTGTGCAAAACTATTTCCATGACATAGACTGACCAAATACATCCAGGTGAAAGCTATGATCCCTTATTGATGTCACTTGTTAAATCCACTTCAATCAATGTAGATGAAGGGGAGAAGACAGGTCAAAGGATTTTTAAGCTTTGAGACAATTAGACATGGATTGTGTATGTGTGTCACTCAGAGGGTGAATGGGCAAGACAAAATATTTAAGTGCCTTTGAACAGGATATGGTAGTAGATGGCAGGCACACCGGTTTGATTGTGTCAATAACACCAACGCTGCTGGGTTTTTCACAGTCAACAGTTTCCTGTGTATCAAGAATGTTCCACCATCCAAAGGACATCCAGCCAACTTGACACAACTGTGGGAAGCATTGGAGTCAACATGGGCCAGCATCCCTGTGGAACGCTTTCAACACCTTATAGAGTCCATGCCCTGATGAATTGAGGCTGTTCTGAGGGCAAAATGGGGTGAAACTCAATAAACGCAATAAAGCCTGTGGCACAGCCACATACGCAGGGCTCGGCTGACCTTCTGCAGGTGTGACTGTACACACCTGCAGTTCAAGAGAGTTTGTATACTGTTCCATATTAAGACTGAAGCCTCAGAGGTGTGTGTGTGTGTGTGTGTGTGTGTGTGTGTGTGTGTGTGTGTGTGTGTGTGTGTGTGTGTGTGTGTGTGTGTGTGTGTGTGCGTGTGCGTGTGCCCGTGCGGTGCTGGTTGATTGATGAGTTTTCCTGGCGTGGGCAGATTCCCAGAATCATTTGATCCCGTTCTCACAGGAAGTGAGGGAGATAACATTCCAGAATACCACGTGAGAAACCCATTACAGGAAGGTGTCATAATACCAGTATAGTCTCTGTACTACAATATTGAGGTGAAAGCCCATGAATCCTTTACACTAGTGGGAATTGACCTTTATAGAATTTGAAATGTTTGGTACAGAATAAATATGAAATGTATAACCATGGTAGCAATTGAAAGGAAACCGTTTGGAAAATGATTAGACCAAAGGTGAGGACACAACAGTTCACCTGACACTAGACTGACTCCAAATATCACACTGCTGATTTCATGTGCATTCTACTTTTACTCTACTTTTTGCTAAATCTTAAACTATTTTGGATGCATTCAGTAACATGAGATTATTCTATTCCTGGAAATAGAATAATGTTGTGTAGGTGCAACATAAGTCCCCCAAAATATTTTGAGTGAGAGATCTAACTGGTGTTTCCAAGTGACCACACACCTCTACAATGTGTGCACAGTTCCTAAGCAAATTCAATGCAGGTAGTTTTTTGACCTCTCCTAGCTGTGTTGTTGAAGAACTAGAGCAAGTTGTTTTATGTTGAACACAACCCTCCCTATCCGCCATCACACAATTACTGTTGTTGTGTACGCTGTTGTTGTTTATGCTGTCCAAAACCAGTCCATTAGAAATCACAATCTGGGATTTCATCATTTGAACACTCGTTCTATTGGCGACATGACTAGCTAAGTTATAAAATACGGTCTTACAGTGTTAGGATTTCACAGGGCAATTCTGGTGAGCATAGAAAGGAGTCATCAGTACATTCAGGTGTGTGTGCTGCGGCAAATGTTCTTCACAATAGACAAGCAGGCTCGTTGTGTTCAGAACAACCCAGGCTATGACGCCATGTCATCTTGTAACTGTACTGTAAACATCGTGATTAATAACGTTGACACTGTATATGACATGAGTTTTATGATTTGGAGATGTGAAGTTCACATTTGGACCTCAACGTCTCATCTTTCAAAATATATCAAGTCCTCTTCGTTTACAGCATTCTCCTCACTCAGACAAAAACAATGGCCCACGCGCTTGTCGCGCTCTAGCTCAAAATGGCTGTTAGTCAAAACACATACAGAGCTGTGAAGTGCAGAGCCAGAGCTCTGACGTCATGTATAGCATGTTACTGTACAGCCACTACGTTCCAATTTAGGAGCTTATTAGTGTCCAAATCTGCCATTTTGAATCCGTATACGGGTGCGAGTGTAAAGGGCAACAGTACAGTCGACTCTTGATATATGGCTTGGGACTCTCTTGAACGCCTGCAATAAACCTGGATGTATGCAAGAATACAGTATGTACAAGCGTTTTCCTATTCCCTTTCAACTGTGACACTATAGCAGGCAGCACCTGGAGGTGACAGAGGTACAGAGAGCAGGGTTCTTCCTCTGGGAGTGTGGCTTAGCTGCAGCAGGTTTACTTTATTACAAACCTACACAGTTGATCTCTCCATCACGCTTTCAGTTATCTCTTATTTTTCTCTGTTCTATTTTGATAGGCTCAGAGCTCAGGCCACAGTGACACACACACACACACACACACACACACACACACACACACACACACACACACACACACACACACACACACACACACACACACACACTATGCCCATCAAAAGGGCTTTAAAGAGCAAACCCAAATCTCTCCTTTACATCCAGACATCAGAAGTCACGCATGACGCAAACCACCACTCTCTTTCCCTCCCTCTTTCTCTCTCATACCACAGTCATTTCAAGGTAGTGTGGTAATCACACGTGTACACACACATGAAGTTACACCCACACAGACTGAATTGTGAGTGTGTGTGGGGACAATTGGTGGTGTGTCCCTGTGTGTGCATGTTTGGCCGTGAATGTGTACATCTTGTATTGTGTGCGGACATGCACTTTGCCGTGTGTCTGTGTGATCTAGCTGCCCCGAGGCTGTGCTGCCAGTTGGAGGTTCCTCCTGCAGCAGTCAGTCTGCAGTAGTTCTGCCTAGCTAACTCTTCAATTCAATGTCATTGAGCAGACACTTTTACCCAACGTGACCTACAGTCGTGCGTGCATACATTTGTTATGTATAGGTGGCCTACAGAGGACCACCTCAGGGTCATCAGAGTATCTCTTTAATCTGACTCTGAGAAGCTTTCTGACAGCATACTGCAAATAGAAACATGAAGACAACCACTGCTGCTTTCCTTCCCCTTCTTCTTCTCTCTGCTGTTGATTTTAGTTCACCCGAGGGAAGTGTACTGACCTTATCTTTGCAGGAGGAGACCACCCAGGAAAGATGACTCAGGTCGTGTGTGTGTGTGTGTGTGTGTGTGTGTGTGTGTGTGTGTGTGTGTGTGTGTGTGTGTGTGTGTGCGTGTGCGTGTGCGTGCGCGTGCATGCGTGCGTGTGTGTGTGTGTGTAATTTTGTTTGATTTTATACTCACCTTTAGAACTTGTGTTAATATTAAGGCATGCCTGTACCTGTATGAAATGCTTTGAGGAGTGTGTTGGTTGATGTGTGTGAGGTAATGCTTTGAGGAGTGTGTTGGTTTATGTGTGTGAGGTAATGCTTTGAGGAGTGTGTTGGTTTATGTGTGTGAGGTAATGCTTTGAGGACTGTGTTGGTTTATGTGTGTGAGGTAATGCTTTGAGAAGTGTGTTGGTTTATGTGTGTGAGGTAATGCTTTGAGGAGTGTGTGAGGTAATGCTTTGAGGAGTGTGTTGGTTTATATGTGTGAGGTACTGCTTTGAGGAGTGTGTGAGGTAATGTTTTGAGGAGTGTGTTGGTTTATGTGTGTGAGGTAATGCTTTGAGGAATGTGTGAGGTACTGTTTTGAGGAGTGTGTTGGTTTATGTGTGTGAGATAATGTTTTGAGGAGTGTGTTGGTTTATGTGTGTGAGGTAATGCTTTGAGGAGTGTGTTGGTTTATGTGTGTGAGGTAATGCTTTGAGGAGTGTGTGAGGTAATGCTTTGAGAAGTGTGTTGGTTTATGTGTGTGAGGTAATGCTTTGAGGAGTGTGTGAGGTAATGCTTTGAGGAGTGTGTTGGTTTATGTGTGTGAGGTACTGCTTTGAGGAGTGTGTGAGGTAATGTTTTGAGGAGTGTGTTGGTTTATGTGTGTGAGGTAATGCTTTGAGGAATGTGTGAGGTACTGTTTTGAGGAGTGTGTTGGTTTATGTGTGTGAGATAATGTTTTGAAGAGTGTGTTGGTTTATGTGAGTGAGGTAATGCTTTGAGGAGTGTGTGAGGTAATGTTTTGAGAGGTGTGTTGGTTTATGTGTGTGAGGTAATGCTTTGAGGAGTGTGTGAGGTAATGTTTTGAGAGGTGTGTTGGTTTATGTGTGTGAAGTAATGTTTTGAGGAGTGTGTTGGTTGATGTGTGTGAGGTAATGCTTTGAGGAGTGTGTTGGTGTATTTGTGTGAGGTAATGTTTTGAGGAGTGTGTTTGATTTATGTGTGTGAGGTAATGTTTGGGGAGTGTGTGAGGTAATGTTTTGAGAGATGTGTTGGTTGATGTGTGTGAAGTAATGTTTTGAGGAGTGTGTTGGTTGATGTGTGTGAGGTAATGCTTTGAGGAGTGTGTTGGTGTATGTGTGTGAGGTAATGTTTTGAGGAATGTGTTGGTTTATGTGTGTGAGGTAATGTTTTGAGGAGTGTGTTGGTTTATGTGTGCGAGGTAATGTTTTGAGGACTGTGCTGGTTTATGTGTGTGAGGTAATGCTTTGAGGAGTGTTGGTTTATGTGTGTGAGGTAATGCTTTGAGGAGAGTTGGTTTATGTGTGTGTGGTAATGCTTTGATGAGTGTTGGTCTATGTGTGTGAGGTAATGTTTTGAGGAGTGTTTGAGGTAATATTTTGAGGAGTGTGTTGGTTTGTTTGTGTTAGGTAATACTTTGAGGAGTGTGTTGGTGTATGTGTGTGAGGTAATGTTTTGAGGAGTGTGTTGGTTTATGTGTCTGAGGTAATGCTTTGAGGAGTGTGTTGACTTATGTGTGTGAGGTAATGCTCTGAGGAGTGTGTTGGTGTATGTGTGTGAGGTAATGTTTTGAGGAATGTGTTGGTTTATGTTTGTGAGGTAATGTTTTGAGGAATGTGTTGGTTTATGTTTGTGAGGTAATGTTTTGAGGAGTGTGTTGGTTTATGTGTGTGAGGTAATGCTTTGTGGAATGTGTTGGTTTATGTGTGTGAGGTAATGTTTTGAGGAGTGTGTTGGTTTGTGTGTGAGGTAATGCTTTGAGGAGTGTGTGAGGTAATGTTTTGAGGAGTGTTGGTTTATGTGTGGGAGGTAATGCTTTGAGGAGTGTGTGGGTTTATGTGTGTGAGGTAATACTTTGAGACCAACTTCCACTTTAGAGAGAAGTACACTGCTGATACAGAGGGGAGAAGGCCCTTCCAGCAGTGGCCCTGCAGTCCTCCTCTTCCTCATCTCCCTTCTTTCTCCCTCTCCCTTCTCTTCTCCAGCTTCTCTCTTGCTCCTCCCACATCTCCCAATACCGCTCCTCCTCTTCCTTCCCTCTCTCTCCTTCCTTATCCTCCACCTCTCCCCCTCATCCTCTCCCTCAGGAAATAGAATTTGCCACGTCTGTTGATTCCAGTCTGGATGGCTGAGACCATATCACCCTAACCCATCTGGAGACACTTTGGAATTATCCTCCATAGAAAATCACACATTCACAGGCAGATAGAGAGGAAGAAGGAGAGAGGGAGGGATGGAGAGAATGAATGAGTGTGTGTGAGAGAGAAGGAGAGAGATGAAGATAGAGATGGATCACAGATGTAGCATCTGGGAGAGGCGCTAACCATAACACTTCTTCAAAGTTTTGGGAAAACAGATGGGGTATCTAAGGTGTATCTAGGATCAACCAGGGGTGGGGAATCTGGATGGCCTCTGGGTGAGATCTGTGCAGTGGGAGCAGGTTTGGGAATGGGGAGGATGTTTCTTCTCAGTAAGGTACCATGGATCAGGCCCTGATCCAGTCCTATCCCTTCAGAACAGTGAGAGAGGCTGAGCCTAGAGATCTGTGCCCAGGGGGAGAGCAGGATCACTGGGGTAACCAGACTGAGGAGGGACTCTCCTGGTCCTCCGGCTATGGTACAGTAGTATGGAGTCTGGATGGAAGGATCACCCATATCCTCCACAACAGTTGAATTGGATCTATTCTATTGAATCTTGTGTTTATATTCTATAGAATTGTTGAGGAACAATCGAGGAACAATCTTCAGATACTACAATTCTATTGTCCTAGACAGACCGTCTCTTGTTCCCAAATGGCACCCTATTCCCTAATATATAGTGCACTACGTTTAATCAGAGGTCAAAAGTAGTGTGACAGATCCAGACCCACTTCTGATAATCCTGGGAGTATCTGAGTCCCTAAACGGATTAACCAACCCCCAAAAACAACTCATCTCTTATGGTCTCATTTCTGCAAAAAAACTAATCTTGTTGTTTTGGAAAAAGAGGGAAGCGCCCTCTACCAAACTATGGCTCAGTGAATTGGCAAACACTGTACACTTAGAAAGAATTAGATATATTCTGAACAATAAATTATCAACATTTGATCAAATCTGGCAGCCTTTCCTCTCCTACTTGGACGAGTCGGCGCTGTGAATTTGTACTTATTAACGCACTCTCAACTGTAATATTTTAATCTACCTTTGGGCAGCATGTGCTGGTCCTGCCACCTGGGCAGTTGGGGGGGGGGGGTCGTGTTTTGTATTATTTGTTTTGCACCCAGAACTCGTTTTGTTGTTCCTGTATGCTCTTTTATGTTTAGATAAGAATTGTATACCTGTCTTGTATACCTATACACCATTCTTGTGTGTTTAATAAAAAAATATTTGAGAAAAAAAAAAGTAGTGTGACCAGATATCAAAAGAAGTGCACTGCATAGGGAATAGGGCGTGGTTGGAGACTTATCCCTGATTTTTTTTTACTTTAGGAGATGATGAGGATGGATCAAATCAAATGTTATTTGTCACAGATACATGTATGTGATGGTGATCAGTGAAGAGGCCTGGAGGAAGGTCTGTCTGATTCATACAAGGATTCCATTATGAAGCCATGGAGTCATTCATTAGCATGCATCTATTAATGATTCCTTCCAGGACTGATGCGTTTGTGCAGTGATGCTCTGGCCCTGCTGTAGTGTTTCATCAACCAGATGAAGAGATCAGAGTACAGTCAGCACGCTCTTCATCTCTTCCCAGAAGCCTTCACTCAGACGTTCAGGAAACGCTGTGTCATGGTGCTGGGAATGAGGAAGGGGTGGTCAGGGGGCCCCAGAGGGGGGGTGACATGGTGGGATAATTGGACTATCCTCAGGGGGGAAAGTGTGTGTGTGTATGAGAGAGAGAGTTTCATTCTCTACACCCTTGCTATTCCTATCCCAGAGTTCTGTCACCTCACACATAACCTCTGTGTGTAACATCACATAGATGATGTATCACACAGTTCATATTAAACATGCTACAAAGTCCATGAACACAACACCCCAATCACAGTAATATGTGACCAGAAGCTAAAAAGTTCAAGCCTTAGACTAGCAATCAAACAATCTTCAACTGATGAAATGCGAGGCAAGTTGGATACCGTAAAACTTCAATTAATAGTTTGGGCGTTTATTTTCTTTAATCACTAAACACAACCGGCGCGTATTAGAGACAGGCTTCTATTTCCTTAATGCACACAGCTTTTGCTCAATAACATTTTGAAAAGACTACCACACTGTTTATTGTGACCAGTACGGCCAATGTAAACATTATAATAACAAAGATAAGCAAATCAGACTTGGAAAGGCTGCCTGTCTGTCATGTCTGCTCCCGCTCCTCCTCTCTGGCGCTCGTTGTCGCCAGTTTACTCATTATTACACACACCTGCCACCATCGTTACGCACACCTGGACTCCATCACCTTCCTGATGACCTCCTCTATGTCTGTCACTCCCTATGGTTCTTTCCTCAGGTGTTATTGTTCCTGTTTATATGTTTCATGTCTCTACGCTATGTTTGTTTATTTATTAAATTCACTCCCTGAACTTGCATCCCGATTATTAGCGTTCAGACATTTTCGTGCTTCAGCACCATACATTTTTTGGTGGCACCATGGCTAGCAACGATGACAGAATAAAATCACATAACATTTGAATGCACTTGACCGTGAGAATATCAGATCTGTGTCCATGGTAAGCTCCTAAACAGTTTTGTCACGCCTATTCCCGCTCCAGCGCTCGGCGTCACCAGTCTACTAACCACCTGCTCCCCATCATTACGCACACCTGCTCCCCATCATTACACACACCTGGACCTCATCATCACCTTGATTACCCTCCCTTTATTTAGCCCTCAGTGCCCTCATCAGACAGTATTGGTTTTGATCACGTCCAGTACACTTCTCCTGTTTTGTTTATCTGCCTTTTCTTATTCATTCATTAAACTCCCATTCTGCATCTGCTTCCTGACTCCCAGCGTATTCGTTACACATTTAGACCAATCATCTGGAACAGCCGTTTGTTTGCTGAAATGTGTGCAGATGCCCGGCTAATTGAAGTTTTATGGTCATTGTAAACAAGTCAGTTGGAGTGAAGTGCTTGACGTGATCAGAAGGAAGCAGAGAGGACCGTGACTGAAGAAGACAGAGCCTGATTAATAGAATAACATCAACCAGTATCATATTCATCTGCCAATCCACTTATTCACCTCATCCAGTGAGTCTCTGTGGTAGAGTCCCAAATGGAACCATATTCCCTATTTAGTGCACTACTTTTGACTAGGGCCCATAAGGAATTGCCCACGGCTCTGGTCAAAAGTAGTGCACTGGATAGAGAATAGGGTGTCATTTGGGCGACACACTGTGTTGACTTAGAACAGGAAGGGTCCAGTTCAAAAAGTGGAAAGCAGACGGATCCTTTTAATGCATTAATAAACAGAACCACTTGGAAGAGGAATGTGTGCTGGCGGCCGCATCAATCATTCCTAAAGTTACTTTCAACCATGGAAATTTGACTGAGCTTTGAATTCAGATCTTTGCACTCGTTTTTGATGTCTGTTGTTGTCTCATAATATTGTGCGAAGGGATAGACAGTTTGAAGAAAGATAGTTTAATGTAACACTTTATCTTAAGTTAACCCTGATACCCATGTAACTACACAGTAATAACTGTAGTTAGTAAAAACGTTGTAGGTACATAAAGTGTTACCCAACATGTTTAACCTTTTCGTGATCTGCGTTCAATGTGTCGGGGTTGTGCTTCCCAGGAGCTGCAGTTAATGGTAAACCTACATGATGTTAGTCAGTTATGTTGAGTGGATGGACTGTATATCACCAGTCAGTCATGGTTATTACCTGAGCTATATTTCCCTCAACCATAGGAATGGATGGGAACACCTGCCTTACTCATTCACACACACACACACACACACACACACACACACACACACACACACACACACACACACACATACATACACACACTGCAGGGAGTGTCATAATGCTGATGCTTAGCAGTGCCTCTCTGCCTAACAGACACAGCCCCCATCAAACCATCAACACCCATACCAGTGGACTCACCTTGTGTGCGTGTGCTCTGGTTCTCGTGAGGCCTAATCGAACGTGAAGTTAACACGCGTGTGTGTGAGACATCTGGTTCTGAGTCGCATTCAGGAGCCAAGCCTTTCTTTCTTTCCACTGCTATCATTTAGAGCAGGAGAGGAAAACAGTCCTCTCCACTCCTCTTCTTCTCCACTATTCTGTTCTTTTCTCCACTCCTCTTCTTCTCCACTATTCTGTTCTTTTCTCCACTCCTCTTCTTCTCCGCTATTCTGTTATTTTCTCCTATCCTCTTCTTCTCCGCTATTCTGTTCTTTTCTCCACTCCTCTTCTTCTCCACTATTATGTTCTTTTCTCCACTCCTCTTCTTCTCCGCTATTTTGTTTTTTTCTCCTATCCTCTTCTTCTCCACTATTCTGTTCTTTTCTCCACTCCTCTTCTTCTCCACTATTCTGTTCTTTTCTCCACTCCTCTTCTTCTCCGCTATTCTGTTCTTTTCTCCACTCCTCTTCTTCTCCACTATTCTGTTCTTTTCTCCACTCCTCTTCTTCTCCACTATTCTGTTCTTTTCTCCACTCCTCTTCTTCTCCACTATTCTGTTCTTTTCTCCACTCCTCTTCTTCTCCGCTATTCTGTTCTTTTCTCCTATCCTCTTCATCTCTGCTATTCTGTTCTTTTCTCCTATCCTCTTCATCTCCGCTATTCTGTTCTTTTCTCCTATCCTCTTCATCTCCGCTATTCTGTTCTTTTCTCCTATCCTCTTCATCTCCGCTATTCTGTTCTTTTCTCCTATCCTCTTCTTCTCCGCTATTCTGTTCTTTTCTCCTATCCTCTTCTTCTCCGCTATTCTGTTCTTTTCTCCTATCCTCTTCTTCTCCGCTATTCTGTTCTTTTCTCCTATCCTCTTCTTCTCCGCTATTCTGTTCTTTTCTCCTATCCTCTTCTTCTCCACTATTCTGTTCTTTTCTCCACTCCTCTTCTTCTCCACTATTCTGTTCTTTTCTCCTATCCTCTTCTTCTCCGCTATTCTGTTCTTTTCTCCTATCCTCTTCTTCTCCGTTATTCTGTTCTTTTCTCCTATCCTCTTCTCCGCTATTCTGTTCTTTTCTCCTATCCTCTTCTTCTCCACTATTCTGTTCTTTTCTCCACTCCTCTTCTTCTCCACTATTCTGTTCTTTTCTCCACTCCTCTTCTTCTCCACTATTCTGTTCTTTTCTCCACTCCTCTTCTTCTCCACTATTCTGTTCTTTTCTCCTATCCTCTTCTTCTCCGCTATTCTGTTCTTTTCTCCTATCCTCTTCTTCTCCACTATTCTGTTCTTTTCTCCACTCCTCTTCTTCTCCACTATTCTGTTCTTTTCTCCTATCCTCTTCTTCTCCGCTATTCTGTTCTTTTCTCCTATCCTCTTCTTCTCCGCTATTCTGTTCTTTTCTCCACTCCTCTTCTTCTCCGCTATTCTGTTCTTTTCTCCTATCCTCTTCTCCGCTATTCTGTTCTTTTCTCCTATCCTCTTCTTCTCCGCTATTCTGTTCTTTTCTCCTATCCTCTTCTTCTCCGCTATTCTGTTCTTTTCTCCTATCCTCTTCTTCTCCGCTATTCTGTTCTTTTCTCCTATCCTCTTCTCCGCTATTCTGTTCTTTTCTCCTATCCTCTTCTTCTCCGCTATTCTGTTCTTTTCTCCTATCCTCTTCTTCTCCGCTATTCTGTTCTTTTCTCCTATCCTCTTCTTCTCCGCTATTCTGTTCTTTTCTCCTATCCTCTTCTTCTCCGCTATTCTGTTCTTTTCTCCACTCCAGATTCTCCGCTATTCTCTTTTCTCTATCCTCTTCATCTCCGCTATTCTGTTCTTTTCTCCTATCCTCTTCTTCTCCGCTATTCTGTTCTTTTCTCCACTCCTCTTCTTCTCCGCTATTCTGTTCTTTTCTCCTATCCTCTTCTTCTCCGCTATTCTGTTCTTTTCTCCTATCCTCTTCTTCTCCACTATTCTGTTCTTTTCTCCACTCCTCTTCTTCTCCACTATTCTGTTCTTTTCTCCACTCCTCTTCTTCTCCGCTATTCTGTTCTTTTCTCCACTCCTCTTCTTCTCCGCTATTCTGTTCTTTTCTCCACTCCTCTTCTTCTCCGCTATTCTGTTCTTTTCTCCTATCCTCTTCTTCTCCACTATTCTGTTCTTTTCTCCTATCCTCTTCTTCTCCGCTATTCTGTTCTTTTCTCCTATCCTCTTCTTCTCCGCTATTCTGTTCTTTTCTCCTATCCTCTTCTTCTCCGCTATTCTGTTCTTTTCTCCTATCCTCTTCTTCTCCGCTATTCTGTTCTTTTCTCCTATCCTCTTCTTCTCCACTATTCTGTTCTTTTCTCCACTCCTCTTCTTCTCCACTATTCTGTTCTTTTCTCCTATCCTCCTCTTCTCCGCTATTCTGTTCTTTTCTCCTATCCTCTTCTTCTCTGCTATTCTGTTCTTTTCTCCTATCCTCTTCATCTCCACTATTCTGTTCTTTTCTCCTATCTTTTGTCCGCCACTATTCTCTCATCTGCTATTCTTCACACAAACCTCTAAAGCCTTGTTCACACTGATGGCCTTAATGCTCAAATCAGTTTTGTTTTTCCAATCCGTTTTGGAATACTGACTGTCCAAACAGCAAGTTACAAGTGACCAGATCGGTTCAGACAGCAGTCATGGCTATGCAAGTTGTCATAGTAATGGCGGGTGTGTGCGCAGTGGTGTAGGCTGAATGGTGTTGATGCTCGTGGTTCCTATCACTCAGAAGTTACGTAACAAGCTAAGGTGACAACAGTGCCTGCCATGGACGTGTCCCAGTTGCTTTGAATGTTCAAAATCATAGTGTAAGAACACTTTTAAAGCCTCATATGAATAATCCGACTTTCAAAACAAGTTGTTTTTGGCAAAGCCCCAGCAGTCAGCTAGTTCAGGGTTCACATGGCCAGGAATCCGATTTATATCTGTCTTTAAACCATCTACGAAGGTGGTTTGAAATCTGTCTTGAAATATCTGATTCAAGCTTCTTGTCTGTTCAGACTGCATGAAAAAGAACAGATTAGAGTCTGATATGCCAAAAAAATGGATTTGAGTCACTTCAACCTGCCAATGTGAACAAGGCTTAGTCCTTTATATTCCATCCAGAGTTTGGGGATGCAAAATAATACACTGCTTAGATGGGGAAGCCTTCCTTTACTGGTATTTATGCCATAACAGTAGTTTTTGTATGCCTGCCCAGCGGTTCTGGCGGTAGATTCATGGAGGGCATTGTGTACTCTGGTAGAATCCCCGGTAAACTGTTTGAATCTCAGGTATCTGGTAGCCAGCCTACACTCATAATGCAGGTGTAGTGTTCAGTGTTCATATCTGAAACTGCACCAATATAATGATCCACAATGTATTCACAAGAGACGTGTGTGTGTGATGTTTAAAGCCCAGACAGTTAACAGTAGTTAATTCCCTGTGTGCCTCTCTCTCTATCTCCTTGTGAATGCCTCTGGGTAATGAGCCCAGCTTTCCAATAATGACTGTCACCACTTTATCATTAGCCTTTTAATACACTGTTAATCTGAGAGTCACATCTCTCTTTCTGCCTTCACTCCCTCCTCTTTTTTCTTTTTCATCTCTCGCTCTCTATCATTTGTCATTTATCTCTGTCCTCTTTCTCTCTATTTTAAACTATATTGTTCTCCAATCTCTCTCTCATTTTCCCTTGTTCAAATGTGCTCTCCCTTTTCTGTCTCTCTAGGTTCTGCAGGAGAAGGTGGAGAATCTCCAGAGGCAGCTGCACTCCTCCGAGAAGAAACTACTGAACAAAGAGTTAGAGAACCAGGAGCAGGTAACAGATTCCCTCTTCTCACCTTCAACCTCACCCCTCAACTTCACCCCCTCACCCCTCAGACTCAATTCTCAACTTCACCTCCTCAGACTCACCCCTCAACTTCACCCCCTCACCCCTCAGACTCACCCCTCAACTTCACCCCCTCACCCCACAGACTCAAGCCTCAACTTCACCCCCTCACCCCTCAGACTCACCCCTCAACTTCACCCCCTCACCCCTCAGACTCACCCCTCAACTTCACCCCCTCACCCCTCAGACTCACCCCTCAACTTCACCCCCTCACCCCTCAGACTCAATCCTCAACTTCACCTCCTCAGACTCACCCCTCAACTTCACCCCCTCACCCCTCAGACTCAATCCTCAACTTCACCCCTCAGACTCACCCCTCAACTTCACCCCCTCACCCCTCAGACTCACCCCTCAACTTCAGCCCCTCACCCCTCAGACTCAAACCTCAACTTCACCCCCTCACCCCTCAGACTCAAACCTCAACTTCACCCCCTCACCCCTCAGACTCACCCCTCAACTTCACCCCCTCAGACTCACCCCTCAACTTCACCCCTCACCCCTCAGACTCACCCCTCAACTTCACCCCCTCACCCCTCAGACTCACCCCTCAACTTCACCCCCTCACCGCTCAGACTCACCCCTCAACTTCATCCCCTCACCCCTCAGACTTACCCCTCAACTTCACCCCTAAGACTCGCCCCGCAATCCCCCTCAACTTTACCCCCTCAGACTCACCCCTCAACTTCACCCCTAAGACTCACCCCGCAATCCTCAACTTCACCCCCTCACCCCTAAGACTTACCCGTCAGTCTCACCCCCAACCCTCTACCTCACCCCTCAGCCTCACCCTGGTACCTTATCCACCCTACTTAAACCCTCTACCTCATCCCTCAACCTCAACCCCCTACGTCAACCTTCAGTTTCACCCTCTCTTCTCTTCCTCTCTCTCCCCTCTATTCTTCCCAACCCCTAGTTCAGAGGCAGAGATTTTCCAAATTCCTCTAGATCCGGCTTCAAAAGCCAGCACTATGGGGCAGGAATGTTCATTGGGAATCCTGAACCACTGCACACACACTCACACACAGACACACACCAGCCCCGGAGCCATGGCCCCTGTGAGCTCTGTAATCACAGGTCTGCTTTGACCTTGACACACACAGAGAAGAAAGGCAGTAATCACCACGTAGCAGGCTGGCTGGTGGTCTCTGTCTCTGGCTGGGCCTGTGTACCTCCAGGCTGCTATGTACCAATGGAGACAACTCTTGGTCCTGGGGAGCCGCCCAGTGACCCTTACACACACTTTGCTGGAACAGCTCCATGTCGGACGGACATAAATCTCCCCAGAATGGGTCAGTGGTCCAAGGGTAGTAGGGCCACCAGCCGGTGGGTTGACCCAGTCCTAGATGCTTTTCCTCTCATCCAACCTAGTTAAAAGGACAGGGCTTAACCTAAACTTCTGCAAGGTGAACTTTTTCCAAGGTTGTACAGACTTTCATTATGCAAATCGTCAAAGGTGTGTTTGGCGTGTAGGATTCTCCATTGAACATGCGTTTAGTCTAGGAACAAACTCAATCTGTGTCTGGGAGACTGGCCTATAACTATGTCTAAAGTCAACTCATTCCTATGGGCTTCACTGAGACTGTGTTTACCTGGTGGTCTGTGTCTGACTGGAGATGGGCCCTCTCAGTGTAGTGATAGTGAGACTGTTCTCTATACCTCCTTACTAGGAGAGAGAGGCTCTCGGAGGCTGGTGTGTTGCATGTGTGTGTGTGTGTGTTTTTGCGTGTCTGTGTGTGTGTCTGTGTGTGTGTCTGTGTGTGTGTGTGTGTGTGTGTTTTTGCATGTCTGTGTGTGTGTCTGTGTGTGTGTGTGTCTGTGTGTGTGTGTGTGTGTTTTTGCATGTCTGTGTGTGTGTGTGTGTGTTTTTGCATGTCTGTGTGTGTGTGTGTGTGTGTGTGTGTGTGTGTGTGTGTGTGTGTGTGTGTGTGTGTGTGTGTGTGTGTGTGTGTGTGTGTGTGTGTGTGTGTGTGTGTGTGTGTGTGTGTGTGTGTTTTGCATGTCTGTGTGTGTGTCTGTGTGAATGATGTGTGTGTTAATAAAACCTGAGGCCTACTAACTCTCTGTGATATTGCCCAAGTTTATCTGCCAAGACATGTCTTTGTAATCTGATCTCACACACTAAAACAGCTTCTCTGCCCAAGACTTCACACAGATGTTTCCCGCCTGCCTCTTCCAGAGGCCTCTCGGACTCCCCGCTGTAAAATGGCGGCTCGGCTGCACCTCACGGTGAGGTTCAGTCTGTCTGAAGACAATCAAAAGTACACGGGTTATTTACAGATGAATCAGCCGCTGGTGTTGTGCAGTTCTGTGTGTAACTCACTGCACTAGTAACTAACCCATCCTGGATTGTAACAGTTCACACAGATCTGTTTTCTTATCGCTCTTTCTCTTTTTAGTCACTTCTCTGTGAAGCTCTTTATTTTTTTCAAGGCAGCGAAGCGTTTTTGAATTCAAAGTGTTTCTCAACGAACTCTCAGAGTGCAACTGAGAGATGTGGAGGCGCAAACTTTGTGAGCGGCGTGGTTTTTGATGTACCCCCTTGTATCTGACAAGGTTTTTGTCACTCCAGAATCTTCCAACAGCACAATCTGCCCCCCCCCCGTCATTAGCATAACTCAAGCTACGTGGCAAACTTCATTTGAATGTTCAAAGTGTCAACACCGTGTTTCTTTCGTCTGGCAGCTGTCAAAAACCTTGGTGTGTGACAGACAGTATCAAGCGCTGGGGGAAAGTCAAAACCACCAGCACAATCTAAAGACTATATATAGATGAAATGTTGTCATTTTAAGAGGATTGCAGGAGAACAAGTTAAAAGACTTCTGCTTCCCTCAGGAGCTTCAAAATGGAATCTAACGCTTCATCAGGAACAACAATAAACTCCTATTTTCCTTTTAAAAGAGGGTGGAGATGAAACCGTTGTCTCTGTGTGGAAAGTCAGATTGTTCCTCTCACTCTCTCTCTCTGACGGATGCTTTGGAGAACAGTTGCACTGTTTTACATCCTGAGTCTGTCAATGGCCAAAACCTGGCGCCTCGGTTTGATCAGCCACTCTTCAAAAGTTCCTAACATCTGTGTGATCGGCGAGGAGCCTCTTTAAAAGCCTCCTCTCCTCACATCCCTCCATCCACCTGTCTAAAGACTAAACAGGCCTTTACTGTACAGAGAGGGATTCAGAAAGAGAGAGATGAAGCGAGGGAGCGATATTATAAATGAGTTATAGAACAGCCCGTGAGAAACAGAACTGAAAGAAAGAGTGATGTCTCTCAGAAAAAGGCTTCCATATTCAGCTGGAGTGTTTGATGTGATCCTTCAGCCAACTCGGGAGATTCAGTGAATTTCAATTCACTATCGCTCACCTGCTCTCACCACCCTGAGCCCCAGACTGCTTACCATCCCAGATCCCACCGCTGCCACCAAATGTTGCAGTTGAAATGGAATTGACCTGGTTCTGACTGATGTCATTGACTTCTATTCTATCCATATGTGTTGAATATATACACAGCTGAAAATAGTTCACTAGGTCCTTTGCCTGACCTACTGTAGTGTAGTATCTATGTCTGGGTTAGCATAGCTAGC
The DNA here is from genome assembly GCF_036934945.1 of Oncorhynchus masou masou. Classification (NCBI taxonomy): domain Eukaryota; kingdom Metazoa; phylum Chordata; class Actinopteri; order Salmoniformes; family Salmonidae; genus Oncorhynchus; species Oncorhynchus masou. Next base: position 26,293,139 of record NC_088225.1, on the reverse strand, counting down.
GTGTATTAGCCACAACAAAGGTGCTGCCATAGAAAATGGCTGCTCTGCCTCTCTCCACCCCCGCACATTGCCCAGTAAACCAGGACACCCAATTGCCTTGGTGAGACATACATTATCCTTATAATCACTAAAGCTTTGTCTCCAAGGCACTCCCGAGTTGTTTATAGATCAGTGTAGATGAGCTGTTTATATATCTACCCATCCTCAGGCCTACAGTGGTTCCTCCTTTAAAAGTTGTGAGCTTACACTGCGGGACTTAGAGGTACCGAGCATCATGGCTTCATTTCTCCAGGCCACCGCAAGGGGGAGTTAGAGCATTCATTATGCATTTGGGTCCCAAGGTTTTCATATGACCAATCATATCGAGTGGTTCCAATGACGAATTTGATGTAAGCCACCCGTCCCTGGGGCTTTCTTCAACAAAGATGGCTGACAAAACATTACGGTGGAACCAAATGTAAGTTGTTATAATGTCATAACGAGTCAAGCAAAACATGTACAATTGAGAGGAATATGTTAGTTAATGTAGAGACAAACGTTTGTGCATATTTTTGTCATAAAGTTAATTTACGAAAATCGCTATTTAGCAAGTTATCTGACTGGCTAACTTTAGCCAGCTAGCTAGCTAGTGTTGTGACAGGAGAATTAATTTGTAATTCGTGTTGTTTAATGTTTTAGGGACTCCTGAGAAAACCAGCAAACCAGGCTGTCGTCTTGTGAAACAGTGGATATAAAGAATCTAGCAAGCTAAAGCATTTACTGCAAATTGAATATACAATTGTGTAAGCTTGCCTTGCAATGCAGCTGAAGTAACATAGCTAGCTAACTAAACTAAACGACATCTCACTTTCATCTACGTTTATTTTTAGCAAACTTAACATGAGTAAATATTTGTATGAACATAAGGTTCAACAACTGAGACATAAACTGAACAAGTTCCACAGACATGTGACTAACAGAAATGGAATAATGTGTCCCTGAACAAAGGGGGGTCAAAATCAAAAGTAACAGTCAGTATCTGGTGTGGCCACCAGCTGCATTAAGTACTCCAGTGAATCTCCTTCCTCATGGACTGCACCAGATTTGCCAGTTCTTGTTACCCCACTCTTCCACCAAGGCCCCTGCAAGTTCCCAGACATTTCTGGGTGGAATGGCCCTAGCCCTCCGATCCAACAGGTCCCAGACGTGGTCAATGGGATTGAGATTCGGGCTCTTCGCTGGCCATGGCAGAACACTGACATTCCTGGCTTGCAGGGATTCACGCACAGAACGAGCAGTATGGCTGGTGGCATTGTCATGCTGGAGGGTCATGTCAGGATGAGCCTGTAGGAAGGGAACCACATGAGGGAGGAGGATGTCTTCCCTCAAACGCACAGTGTTGATATTGCCTGCAATGACAACAAGCTCAGTCCAATGATGGTGTGACACACCGCCCCCGACTATGACGGACCCTCCACCTCCAAATCGATCCCGCTCCAGAGTACAGGCCTCGGTGTAACGCTCATTCCTTCGACGATAAACGCAAATCCAACCATCACCCCTGGTGAGACAAAACAGCGACTCGTCAGTGAAGATTGGCACTTTTTGTCAATCATGTCTGGTCCAGCAATGGTGGGTTAGGCAATGTTGTTGCCAGTGATGTCTGGTGAGGACCTGCTTTACAACAGGCCTACAAGCCCTCAGTCCAGCCTCTCTCAGCCTATTGCGGACAGTCTGAGCACTGATGGAAGGATTGTGCATTCCTGGTGTAACTCGGGCAGTTGTTGTTGCCATCCTGTACCTGTCCCGCAGGTGTGATGTTCGGATGTACCTATTCTATGCAGGTGTTGTTACATGTGGTCTGCCACTGCGAGGACGATCACCTGTCCATCCTGTCTACCTGTAGCGCTGTCTTACGCGTCTCACAGTACGGACATTGCAATATATTTCCCTGGCCACATTCCCTGACCATGGGCATCTTTCTTTTGGTGTTTTTCAGAGTCAGTAGAAAGGCCTCTTTAGTGTCCTAAGTGTTCATAACTGATCTTAATTGCCTACCGTCTGTAAGTCGTTAGTGTCTTAACGACCGTTCCACAGGTGCATGTTCATTAATTGTTTATGGTTCATTGAACAAGCATGGAAAACAGTGTTTAACTTCTTGACGCACCCATCCCGTTACCGGGATCATTTTCATCAACATCAACACTTGTGTGTATAAGACAGTAGTTTTGGAATTGTTAGTTAGATTACTTGTTGGTTATTACTGCATTGTCGGAACTAGAAGCACAAGCATTTCGCTTCACTCGCATTAACATCTGCTAACCATGTGTATGTGACAAATAAAATTTGATTTGATTTGAATTGCAGCGCGCCAAATTCAAATTAAATTACTAAAAATATTGAATTTTCATGAAATCACAAGTGCGATATAGCAAAACACAGCTTAGCTTGTTGTTAATCCACCTGGGGTGTCAGATTTCAATAAAGCTTTTTGGCAAAAGCAGACCAAGCGTTTATGTAAGATCATCTTTCTCAGTAGACAAAATATTACAAACAGCTAGCAGCCAAGTAGATTGGTCACGAAAGTCAGAAAAGCAATAAATGAAATCGCTTACCTTTGATGATCTTCGGTTGTTTGCACTCACGAGACTCCCAGTTACACAACAAATGTTCCTTTTGTTCCAAAAACATTATTTTTATACCCAAAATACCTCTGTTTGTTTGTCGCGTTATGTTCAGAAATCCACAGGAAAGAGCGGTCAACGCAAATAATATCCATAATGTCCACAGAAACATGTCAAATGTTTTTTATAATCAATCCTCAGGTTGTTTTTAAAATATATATTAGATAATATATCAACCGCATGTGTAGGTTTTTCAATAACACCGGGAGAAACAATGGCCGCTTTACTCTATAACGCAAAACTCACTCTGAGGGCCCCCACCTATCTACTTATGCAATGTGATCTTTCACGCTCATTTTTCAAAATAAAAGCCTGAAACTATGTCTAAAGACTGTTGACACCTTAGGGAAGCCATGGAAAAATGAATCTGGTTGATGTCCCTTTAAATGGACGATAGGCATGCATAGGAACAGAGAGGTTTCAAAATAAGAGGCACTTCCTGATTGGATTTTCCTCAAGTTTTCGCCTGCAATATCAGTTCTGTTATACTCAAAGACTATATTTTTACAGTTTTGGAAACGTTAGAGTGTTTTCTATCCTAATCTGACAATTATATGCATATTCTAGTTTCTGGGGCTGAGAAATAGGCAGTTTCAAATGGGTACGTTCTTTAGCCAAAAACTAAAATACTGCCCCCTACTCGCAAAAGGTTAACTATGCAAAAGACTAGAAACATGATTGATTTGTAATTCATATATACAGAAAAAAACTATGCATATCTAACTCCCTTCATCTGCATTAATCTGAGGAACCAGGGTAGTATTTCAATGAGATACAAAATTTCAACCAGTGGAGAATGTGAAACGCTTTATTGAAAGAAGTTCATTATCCAGGTGTTATGAATACATAATACATTTATTGTAATTATGATAATTGACGATGACGGGACTGGCTTCCTCTCTCACATCAAAACATACCTGCAGATGAGAGACAGATGGATAGAGAGAGAGCATGATTAAGCCCTGTTTTTCTTTTATTCTAACACGGTCAGTCATCATAATCATCAGGAGGTGAAATTCAAAACTGACCTTGGATCATTAACTCTGGGACTACTACATCTGTCTGTATTTCAATGTAAGCATCTCTTTAATAATACTTCCTGTTGTCCCGACCAAGTGACCTCTTGCCTATGACCATGCTGTGCCCTCTGTGTCAGCCAGTTCAGATGCGGGAGGGGTTCACCAAAGCCGCTGATATAATATAGAGGATTTAGGGAGAAGGGGGAGAGGGATGAAGTGAAGAAGAGAGATGGTTATTCTGTGTGTGTGTCTGTTTTTCAGCATAAAGTACTGGTGTCCACACTAAGTGGCTACAGAGTACTTTATGCTGAAAAACAGACACATAAGGACAAACAATAGAGGATAATGTCAATAGAAGATACTGTATGTGACGCAGACACCTATCATAGTGTACCTGAAACATTTAAATATAGAGGGCTGTGTCTCACCACTTGGGTATTGCAAGGCGAACCCCCAGGGAAATCAGAACTTGGCAGCAACAGATAGCAACAGATAGTCCAGTGAAAATGGTTTATGTTTTGTAAATCTGAAAATTAGCAGCTGACATCTTATGGGTTTTTTAATGAATGCATGTGAGACAGGTTGCATGTACAACAAGACAGGCAGAGATGAAGAGAGAAAAAGAACACAGAACAGTTTAATTACCTCTGCTTATGGACATTTTACCCAGCAATAAAGCTTCCACGGCCTGTTCCTCGGACAGTGAACATCTGGCAATATCTACATTTTCGAACCCTTGATCAGCTTAGCATAGTAGGAAACTGTATTATGAAATATATATATATATATATATATATATGAATCAGACTTGTATTAGAGAACTCTCTTTTCAAACAGGCAGTACATACAGCTCACATCTTACCTAACAGGGGACAACACAATTAAGCACTGCAGTGTTCTGCTAACGGGCGCTATTTGGCTAAGTCCACCTGCAGCCATTACATCGCATTACATAGCATTCCAGCTGCAGAGCATATCCTCTATAATGTGATCTAGAGCTCTTTGTGTCTGTCCTACAGTACAGCGCCCAGGCTAATGATGATCTAATACAGCTGGCTGAAACATCATTAGGCTGGCGGCCAGGTAGACATCTCTATTATACAGTATACCCTCTCGCTGTCAGACAAGAAAAGTGAAGGGGTAATGTCTTACCCCCTAGGAGATCTGTTTCACTTATCCCCTCTTCCTTTCTTGCTCTCTTTCTCTAATTTTTGTTTTATCTCTCTTTCTCATCCTCTCTCTCTCTCTCTCTCTCTCGTCCTCTCTCTCGTCATCTCTTTCTCTCGTCCTCTCTTTCTCTCGTCCTCTCTCTCATCCTCTCTCTCTTTCTCCCCCTTCTCTAGTACTCATAGTTATTAAATTAAACATTCATGGCCTGTCTACTTTGATTAGTTTCAAGCCTGTGAGTAGAGGCTCCAGTCCACCCTGCAGTGTAGCCCAGTGAATTCTAGTTACCCTGAATCTGATCTATGGGACCGAAAACAGAGAGGGAGTTGTCGGGAGGGCGCTAGTCATTTAGATTGAAGTGTGTATATCCCTTACTGCTGTGGTAACTTAAATACAGCACTGTACGTACTGTATATGCATTAAGAATCCAGCCAGGGAACTTGAATGGAAAGCTTACAAAGAATCCCAATACTTTTACATTGGATGTGGCTTATGAGGACAGTGATCATTTGACCGTTGTTTGTTTGTTCTGTGTTTTTTGGTCTTGGGTGTTTTGTCTGGGTGCCATCTTGTTATAACTGCCTCCCTCTCAGGGGTTCTACACTCTTTTTTGTAACTTGTTGGCACCCCAAATTACAGCCTGTAAAACATGTTTTTTTTTCATATGTTTGAAAATGTTCATTCTCAAATTACCCATGGCTCCCTTTCTCACGGAGCAAAGAAACAAAAGAAAATTGATGGACTTTTTCTCCTGATGATGTTATTGGCCCGACACTTTTAAATGAGGTGGGAGGGAGAACATTTTGGGCTAAGTGGCAAAGGCCTAATCTACTGCACACTGTGCTGAGACAAAAAGAGCTGTTCTGTGTTGGGATCATTTATACTCTCCCCCTTTGAAGTGCGTCCAAATCCCTTTCATTGTGCCCCTGAAAGATTAATTACAGAAAACCAGATCAATCAGTTAAATCCACAACAGGAAAATTATTTTTGGAAAACCAATTTTCTACTACTTGGCCTCTCTCTCTCTCCTCTCTCGCTCGCTCTCTCTCTCTCAAACTGAATATCTAAAGAAAAATAAAGAGGAAATAACTGGACTTCGGCATGCTAAAAATGTAATAGTAGGAATAGTTTGGGACTCTCCCTAGTTATCAGTCAATCAATCAATCAAATGTCTTTATAACGTCCTTTTTACATCAGCAGATGTCACAAAGTGCTTATACAGAAACCCAGCCTAAAACCCCAAACAGCAAGCAATGCAGATGTAGAAGCACAGTGGCTAGGAAAACCTCCCTAGAAAGGTAGGAACCTAGGACCAAACGTAGAGCAGAACCAGGCTCTGAGGGGTGAAACCTCTGTTTGTCATTACAGCATGTCTGCCTACTGAACTTTCAGTACATGCTCTGTGTGTGTTTGTGGGCATGGAGGAATGGCTAACCAAACGTTTTAAACTTTGTAATCAGACTATGGTTTTCTCCAGTGTAATTTAGCTCCAGACAGCCCTCTCTGTGCCCAACATAGGGAGGGCTGGTGTGTTTGATGTGTTCTGTCTGTTCTTTCAAACCCAGCTGGGCCTGGGTCTAAAAGTCAAGGGTGGTCAATTCTGGTCCAGGAGGGTGGAAGTAAATGTCTGCTCAAGCCCAGATTTAATAAGACACCTGATTCAGATAATGATGGTCTCTAAAATTAATATGGTGATTAGTTCATTTGAATTAGGTGTTTTTGTGCTGAGCTGGAACACAAACCTGCAGCAACTGCATACCCTAAGGGTTACGCTGAGTTGGCCACATGTGGTCTATGGCGGCCGTTATCTTTTTATTAGCCAATAGGGGGCGATGTGTGTATAATTACTCTTTGGTCAATTAATAGAAGCTCTTGTCCAGAGCCACTTACAATAAGTGTATTGAACCACATCCTCTCTTTCTTCCTGTTCCTCCTCCTGTTCCTCTCCCTGCAGGTGACGGTGGTGCTTCAGGAGTGTGCGATGAAAATGAAAGGGCTGATGCCAGCTGAGCTGCGACAGGAGCTGGAGGACACCATCTCCTCTCTCAAGTCTCAGGTAGGAACAAGTCCTGCATGGGACACTATACACAGGACACGCACAGCCTATATCTAACTCACCAGATTCAACTAATCCACATATCAACTAACTGTCAAGATCTTGGTTAGTTGATTAATATGTTAGTGACCTAGAGTTGTTGACCCCTGACCTATATGTAGTAATACAGACCGAGGTCCCTGTACCTGGGCAATACACTCCATACATCTCACCTTATAGACCTGCTTTCCTTTTCAGTGATTCTTCAGATACCAACTATGAACAGTTTTCCTTTGCTGCCATTTTCTTTTCTGCTTTCCTCCCTCTCTACATATTGATAGAAACCATCCCAGACTGAACCCACACTTAGTCTCTATGTGAGTGTCAGCATTGTTTGTTTGATTCCTCGGCCGTGATGAGGAGATATCATATGGTGGTGTAGACCAGACACCAGAGCCCATAGACATGGCTTTGGACCGGTCCACTTTGAAGCTCCCTCTCTTTCTCTAGGCTCCATCAGATCACACACAATTATTATTATCAATTACACCCCGCGTTTAACCACATTAATACTGCCGCCCGGCCGCCGCGGACAGTCTCCTATTAGTTTAACTGGGCCTTGTTCGACAAGAAAACTGTGGTGGGCGGCGGGAGGGACGGGAATTTCGAATGTAAACAATAGGCCTTTCTGTGTCGGGCTGTGGTGGAGGGGGCAGAGGGAGAGGGGGGCCCCACTAACCAACCAACAACAACATTTGGAGGGGGCCCGCATTTCTAAACTCAAACTGGCCCCAACGCCTGGCTGCTTTGGATAGCTCCGGCTGGATCTCTTTCCAGTCCTGCCACCACAAGCCTCTATCATCGGATATGTTTATACGATGTAATTCACGACCAGAACGGCCTCCCTTTTCATTGAGGATGTCTTGGGTTTTGCACATTACGACGCATTATTTTACTGAAAGAAAGAGTGACTCCATGGCATCCGACCGCAGTTCTGTTTTTGCATACTGGTGCTGTTACTCCTCTGAAAGAGGCAGCTCCGCCTCTCCAAATGAAACGCTAAATCTGTTCCTGAGGTTTCCATCCAAGAGAATGGAATGTACCATTGTCTTCCAGTACAGTAGTTACACATCAATAAATATTATAACCTTTTTGTTTCATTTGATCTAAAGAGAAGGATTTTTATTTGTTTTCATTTGTTGTGGAAGACAGTAGTATGTACAGTGCCTATAGAAAGTCTAAAGCCCCCTTCAAACTTTTCACCTTTTGTTGCCTTATAGCCTGGAGTAAAATGCATTCAAATCGTTGTTTTTCTCTGTTGATCTACACATCCTACCACACAACTTCCAAGTGAAAAAAAAAGAAAATCGATACAAAATGAAACTGAAATATCTTGGTTGTAGAAGTCTCCACCACTTTCTAATAGCGATCCTAAATTAGCTCAGGTGGAACCAGTCACCTTCAAAATCACACACCAACTTAATTGGCCTCCACCTGTGTTGAATTGTAGTGATTCACATGATTTCAGGATCAATTCAGCAGTTCCTGTAGGTTCTGGGTATAAAAAATCCTAAGGCCTGAATATCCCTTTGGAGCACGGTCAAGACGATTATTAAGTACAGTAGAAGGTGTATGGCACCACCAAGATCCTGCCTAAATCAGGCTGTCGTTCCAAACTGGATGACCGAGCAAGTAGGAGTCCAATGGCAACTTTGAAAGAGCTACAGGCTTTTATGGCCAAGACTGGTCAAAGTGTGTATCTGACAACAATATCCCAAGCACTCCACAAATCTGCCATATAGGGTGGCAAGATGGAAGCCATTATTCAAGAAAGCCCACCGGTTTTGAAGTAGGCAAAGTAGCCATGTGGCAAAACGTTTTGTGGTCTGACAAAACAAAAATTGAACTTTTTGGCTTAAATGCAAAGCGTTACGTTTGGCCAAACCCAATACCCATCATACCCGCAAACCCATCACCCAAAGAACACCATCCCTACTGTGAAGCATGGTGGTGGTAGCATCATGTTGTGGGGAGGTTTTTCAGTGGCAGGTTCTGGGAGACAAGTCAGGATCAATGGAAAGATGAACAGAGCAAAGTACAGAGAGATCCTCACTTTTCTCACTTATCAGGATAGAAGGGGCAATGAATGAAGCAATGTACAGAAAAGTCCTTGAGGAAAACCTGCTACCCTCTGCAAGAAAGCTGAAACTGGGACGGAAGTTCCGCTTTTCAGCATGACAACGACCTGAAGCACACAGCCAAAGCTACGGTGGAGTGATTAAGGTATAAAAAGGCAAATGTCCTTGAGTGGCCCAGTTAGAGCGTCCCACCTAAATTTAATTAAAAATGTAAGATTGAAGATTGGTGTCCATCTATGCTCCCAAAGGAGCTTGACAGAGCTTGAGCAGTTTTATAAAGAAGAATGGTCAAATATTGCCAAATCTAGGTGTGCAAAGTTGGTTGAGACCTATCCCAACAGACTGCTGTAATGGCTGCCTAAGGTGCTTCCACCAAGTATTAACTCGGGGGGGTGGTGACATGTCCAATTATGATATTTAAGTTTTGTATTTTTAATAAATACTTTTTTCACTATTAAAAAAAATGTCCTTAAGTGTGGAGTATGGTGTGTAGATATATTTGTAAAAATGCATGAAACTGAGGCACTGACAAACAAAATGTGAAAAAGTTGAAGGGGGTGTAGACTTTCTATAGGCACTGTATGTAGTTAAGGCCTGATACTGCCTCATCTAACCCTTTGGAAGTTAACTCTTTCACTGTATGTAGTTAAGGCCTGATACTGCCTCATCTAACCCTTTGGAAGTTAACTCTTTCACTGTATGTAGTTAAGGCCTGATACTGCCTCATCTAACCCTTTGGAAGTTAACTCTTTCACTGTATGTAGTTAAGGCCTGATGCTGCCTCATCGAACCCTTTGGAAGTTAACTCTTTCACTGTCCCCGTAAAGTACTAGTGGACTAGCTTTACTGACCCCATGTCTTGGATTCTCATGGTTTCACTACTGTATCAAAATCCTAACCTCTCACCTATAATCTCACTCAGTCGTTTTACTCCCTAGCCTCTACTCCCGTATGAATTACTCCCTAGCCCCCTTCCCCGGTATGAATTACTCCCTAGCCCCCTACTCCCCTATGAATTACTCCCTAGCCCCCTACTCTTTTGTGAATTACCCCCTAGCCCCCTACTCTTTTGTGAATTACCCCCTAGCCCCCTACTCCCCTATGAATTACTCCCTAGCCCCCTACTCCCGTATGAATTACTCCCTAGTCCCCTTTGGAAGTTAACTCTTTCACTGTACTCCCCTATGAATTACTCCCTAGCCCCCTACTCTTTTGTGAATTACCCCGTAGCCCCCTACATCCCTATGAATTACTCCCTAGCCCCCTACTCCCCTATGAATTACTCCCTAGTCCCCTACTCCCATATGAATTACTCCCTAGCCCCCTACTCTCCTATGAATTACTCCCTAGTCCCCTACTCCCCTATGAATTACTCCCTAGCCCCCTACTCCCCTATGAATTACTCCCTAGCCCCCTACTCCCCTATGAATTACTCCCTAAATCCCCTACTCCCCTATGAATTACTCCCTAGCCCCCTACTCCCCTATGAATTACTCCCTAGCCCCCTCCCATATGAATTACTCCCTAGCCCCCTACTCCCCTATGAATTACTCCTCGCCCCCTACTCCCCTATGAATTACTCCCTAGCCCCCTACTCCCCTATGAATTACTCCCTAGCCCCCTACTCCCGTATGAATTACTCCCTAGTCCCCTACTCCCCTATGAATTACTCCCTAGCCCCCTACTCTTTTGTGAATTACCCCCTAGCCCCCTACATCCCTATGAATTACTCCCTCGCCCCCTACTCCCATATGAATTACTCCCTAGTCCCCTACTCCCATATGAATTACTCCCTAGCCCCCTACTCCCCTATGAATTACTCCCTAGTCCCCTACTCCCCTATGAATTACTCCCTAGCCCCCTACTCCCATATGAATTACTCCCTAGCCCCCTACTCCCCTATGAATTACTCCCTAGTCCCCTACTCCCCTATGAATTACTCCCTAGCCCCCTACTCCCGTATGAATTACTCCCTAGTCCCCTACTCTCCTATGAATTACTCCCTAGCCCCCTACTCTCCTATGAATTACTCCCTAGTCCCCTACTCCCGTATGAATTACTCCCTAGCCCTCTACTCCCCTATGAATTACTCCCTAGTCCCCTACTCCCCTATGAATTACTCCCTAGTCCCCTACTCCCCTATGAATTACTCCCTAGCCCCCTACTCCCCTATGAATTACTCCCTAGTCCCCTACTCTCCTATGAATTACTCCCTAGCCCCCTACTCCCCTATGAATTACTCCCTAGTCCCCTACTCCCCTATGAATTACTCCCTAGCCCCCTACTCCCCTATGAAATACTCCCTAGTCCCCTACTCCCATATGAATTACTCCCTAGCCCCCTACTCACGTATGAATTACTCCCTAGTCCCCTACTCTCCTATGAATTACTCCCTAGCCCCCTACTCCCCTATGAATTACTCCCTAGCCCCCTACTCCCGTATGAATTACTCCCTAGCCCCCTACTCCCCTATGAATTACTCCCTAGCCCCCTACTCCCCTATGAATTACTCCCTAGCCCCCTACTCCCCTATGAATTGCTCCCTTCAACCCCTACTCCCCCCTACTCTCCAATACTTGCCCCCTATTGCCTTAACCCTTTTCTATCTCAACCCCTTCTCTATCACTCTACTCCTATACCCTCTTACTGAGCCCCTACTGTGCATTGACCCCTGACCCCCTACTGTGTGTGTTGACCCCTTACTCTGTGTTGGCTGCAGGTGAACTTCCTCCAGAAGAGAGCTTCTGTGTTACAGGAGGACCTGGATGCCTGTCACAGCAGGAGGTAAATGTCCTGTAACGTGACTGTGATCGAGGCCTGGCGGTGGAAGCCTTTGATGTCTCGTCCATCCATCATGCTGTCAGAGACACTGGATGTGTTTATGGAAAGCATCTATACATACCCTGTGATGAGAGTGGCCATTCAAATAGTCTGCTACTGCCACCTGGGACAATGCTGTGATCTATCTGGGTGAACATAGGAGGCGTCGAAGTCACTCAAATTACACCACCCAAACCCAACTCAGTCATTTCATTTACTACATTGATTTGACAGGGACAATGCACATCAATCAATATTTCTGTAAATGTGCCAGATTTTCCATCTGTAGTCCCAGGCAGGTAGTCAAAACGGAATCTTCTCTATCCTCTTTGAGTAATATAATAGACTGTTGAGAGATGTGAAGTTCATGAAACATGTGCTTAAACAACCCTCCGTTTTCTCTCCTGTCCTAAACCCCTCCCCTCACCCAATCTAGGTAACCATGGACTGTTCTTCCCTTGGCCACACCCATTATCCGGACATGAAGAATAAGACTATCAGATGTGAGAATCATCGCCACAGTTACCAGGCATCACACATCTGTCATGCCATGGGTGCACCAATCAGTTGTGCCAGTTATGTTGGCCACACCCACGCTGTTTTTAACCACTATGGATGTGTTCATATTTATTCACTGTCAGATTTTTTTTCACATTCCCCGTTAGAAATCAATCATTTTTCATAACTTTTTGTGGATGTTTAATGTGCGTACTATCCATACATACACTAAAAATACAAAATTATGTGGACACCCATTTAAATGAGTGGATTCTGCTATTTCAGCCACACCCGTTGCTGGCAGGTGTTTCAAATCTAGCACACAGCCATGCAATCTCCATAGGGAGACATTGACACTAGAATGGCCTTACTAAAGAGCTCAGTGACGTTCAACAATTCAATTTGTCAAATTTCTGCCCTGTTAGAGCTGCCCTTGTCAACTGTAAGTGATGTTATTGTGAAGTGGAAAAATCTAGGCGCAACAACTGCTCAGCCACAAAGTGGTAGGCCACACAAGCTCCCAGAATGGGACCGCCGATGGCTGAAGTACGTTGCATGTTCGTTGGGAGCTTCATGAAATGGGTTTCCATGGTCGAGCAGCCACATACAAGATCACCATGCGCAATGCCAAGCGTCGGCTGGAGTGGTGTAAAGCTCGCCGCCATTGGACTCTGGAACAGTGGAAATGCGTTCTCTGAAGTGATGAATCACGCATCACCATCTTGCAGTCCGACGGACGAATTGGGTGTGGCGGTTGCCAGGAGAACACTACCTGCCCCAATGCATAGTGCCAACTGTAAAGTTTGGTGGAGGAGGAATAATGGTCTGGGGCTGTTTTTCATGGTTCGGGATCCTTAGTTCCAGTGAAGGGAAATCTTAATACTACAGCGTACAATCACATTCTAGACGATTCTGTGCTTCCAACTTTGTAGCAACAGTTTGGGGAAGGCCCTTTCCTGTTTCAGCATGTCAATGCCCCCGTGCACAAGGCGAGGTCCATACAGAAATGGTTTGTGGAGATCGATGTGGAAGAACTTGACTGACCTGCACAGAGCCCTGACCTCAACCACATCAAACCCCTTTGGGATGAATTGGAAAGCCGACTGCAAACCAGGCCTAATCACCCAACATCAGTGCCGACCTCACTAATGCTCTTGTGGCTGAGTGGAAGAAAGTCCCCACAGCAATGTTCCAACATCAAGTGGAAAGCCTTACCAGAAGACTAGAGGCTGTGGTAGCAGCAAAAGGAGGACCAACTCCATATTAATTCCCATGATTTTGGAATGAGATGTTCGACGAGCAGGTGTCCACGTACTTTTGGCCATGTAGTGTATGTTGTTTTTGTGATTCCATGAGACATACTGAATGTACATACCGGATGCATTGTTTTATTAAAGTCATTTTTTCATCATATTACTTTGTTTGATTGTCAATGAACACATCATTTCTCATCTTAACAGTGTTTGATCCCATATGTAATAAAAATATTGTATTGTTTTTGAGTTGACACACAACCTCAGCTTGCAACGAATTGAGATCTACTCTTTACGACCAAGCCAGAGACCTTGAATCTTCATTGCTCCCATTGGAGCGTGGCAGCCATTTTCTATTCTGAACAGTAGTTCTGTTGTATTGGAGGGTTTGTGGTTGGTGCAGATAGAGACCTCTGGTAGTAATGGTGGAACATCCAGCCAAACAGAACAGTAGTTTAGTAGTGTTTCTGAATGACTCTGGCTTATACCATTGTCTCCACTGGAAACCCATGATGACCTCAGACGTTCCTGTCCATTAAATGGCAGCCGTTTGTGGCATTGCTGTATTTAAGCAGTCCCCCCTGGTCAAATATAATAACACAATGGTTTTGAATGACATGAAAACAACTAGTACTATTACTACTTTTTCAAACTCCTGTCACAAGTAGATGCTTCAAGATGTAAGAATAAGGACTGTGCAAGAGCAATATTTTGTGAACAGACACAGCATAAACATTGCTACTGCATAGCGGGTTTGATTGAATGCCAGGCCAAGTCTCAGATGCCTGCAGAGCGAGGCTGGTAAGGATGATAACGTTTGTGTGTTTAGGGAGAGGCCTGTATAGTTTACCACTCTTATTACGTATCCTATTATGCTGGACAAGGAGGAATGCATGGGGTTCAATGCTGGCCGGTTCAAGGGAATCCTCATTTCCTGGAAGAAGACGGGTTAGGTTTGAGGCATTATTATGATGTTCCAAAACAGCAGATTTCATTTCAAACGAGCCCTGCGTCCCCATTAGCATTGGAATTGCTTTTCTTGTACGCGTGCTGTTGCGCACTTCCTCAAATTCCCATTGTCCATGACCTGCTCTACGGTTTCCAAGCGTAACACTACACCACTCCGTATTTATTTTATGTGCTGATTCTGCTGCCTGGGCAGAGAGAGAGAGACTTTCACACCGACAGGAACAGGAATTTAGTCTTTAGGCACCAAGCCTTTGTAGAGTCTGTTGTTTGTGGAAGGAGAGCACGGAGGACTCTCATTCCACCACAGTTGCATTCTAAGACAGTACTAGGACCCCTGGGAGTACTTGGCCTATCCACAGTGGGTACTTGAGAAGACTCATTCAACCATTGGCTTCTTGATAAAATGCACGAGGGGTACTTCAGGGTGCTCCGGGCAGGGTAAATTCAGTTGGTGTACAGTAAGAAAAGGTTGGGAACCACTGTCCTAAGAGAACATGTGTGGCCCTTCTCAATGAGATGTGCTAGCAGAGAAGCTGGGGTTGGTGGGTGGTTGGAGGTTAGGGTGTGTTTGGGAAGAATGGAGTCAATGGTTTTGGATGTGAAGGTGTGTATTTAGGTTGTCTGAATGAGCTCAGCTTTAGGGTGTGTGTGTGTGTTCATCACTACAGACCCTGGTTTGATTCCAGGTTGTACCACAACCAGCTGAGATTGGGAATCCCATAGGGCGCCGTACAATTGGCCCAGCATTGTCCGGGTTAGGGTTTGGCCGGGGAAGGCCGTCATTGTAAATAAGAATTTGTTCTTAACTGACTTGCCTAGTTAAATAAAGGTTAAATAAAAAATAACTGAGGCTTTGCATGAGGCCCAGGCTGAAGCATTGGTGCTAAAGGTCAGAGGAGGAAGTGACACCAGATTCGCTCATTTACATTTAGGATGCATCTCAATAGTCTAAAGTAACTTTCATCTACATTGATGTGAATGGACTAGACAGGTGTCAAATTCCTGATAGACATTCCACCATATTATCTTACTTACTGAGTTCCAACAAGTCACTTCATACTTTTGAGATGCCAAGAATGTACTCTTTTATATCTGTCTGCACATAAAAGAACTGGGAGTACCTTTATGACACTTCTTCCACACAGCCAACCCAACTGCATAGATCAAAGGTCTTCCTCCTCTCCTCCCGCCTCTCTGTGTTATCTCCCCATCAGAGACAGAGTGCCCACACTGTGACATCATAAAAGGGAGACGGATGTTCCACTGTCCCAGAGTTCTGTATCCCTCCGCCTGGTGGCACAGAACCGAAGCACACCCAGGCAATCCCAAAGAAAGTGTGTGCTGGGGATTTGTTAGTTCCAAATCCATGAAGCACTGGTGTCTTGAGTGATTTTTGTTTTGGGATATGGTCTCTGTGATGGAGAAAGGTCATAGGGGTACTGTTTAGGGAATTGCAAGGTGATTTGAGGTTGAGTTGTCTTGCTAGTAAACTTTGTGGGTTATGCATGGTGATGTGTGGAAGCCTACTGTCTCTGATTGACTGTGTTTGTGTGTGTGTGTGTGTGTGTGTGTGTGTGTGTGTGTGTGTGTGTGTGTGTGTGTGTGTGTGTGTGTGTGTGTGTGTGTGTGTGTGTGTGTGTGTGTGTGTGTGTGTGTGTGTGTGTGTGTGTGAGTGTGTGTGAGAGAACACGCGAGTCAGTGGATCTTTTTATAGAGTTGTTTTCTGACTTAGTCCCCAGGAGACCTGTGTTTGGCTGCTCCGCTCTGCACAAACTGCCTGCATAAATAACCCTGTTTATCACTACAGCATCTCCACACACACACACACACAAAGCAGTGTCTCCAAACTCTTTATCTCCTCACTATTTATTTATTCTGTTTCCCATCATGTTTTTCCTCTACTCCTAGAGGTTCTAGAGGTTGATATGGCGATGATCGCTGATGTTGACGGCAAACAGTGTTGCTAGTTTTTTCCAGGCCATCCCTCAACTCCTGAGTTGTCCCTGAGTTGCAGTAATGCTGATACGGTAGCCACCTGAGAGGCCCACACACACACACACGAGGCCGGGGATGGCTGTTAGACACTGGGATAGATAGCAGCTAGCTGTGGTGTCTGTCTGAGTGAATTTGTGTGATAGCAGGATGGAGTTTTGTCAGTGCTGATAGTATAAATTGAAGTGAGGCCCAGAACAGAACGCTGTGCAGGGCGTTAGTATAGTTCCTCTCTACTCCACCCTGTTCAACTCAACTTCACCCAAGCCAGACCTGAACAGAAAGGTCTGATTCCAGTCAAGTCTTGGGTTGAGATGTCTGATTATCAGTCACATACGCTTGTAGAGATTGTCTTTTCTCTCTCTCTCTTTCTCGCTCTTTTATTTTTCTCTGTATCTCTCTTTCTCCCTCTCTGTACCTCTCTCTCTCTCTCTTGTGCTCTCTCTCTCTTTCTCTTTTCTTTCTCTGTACCGATATCTGTCTGTCTCCATCTCTCTCTTCCTCCCTCCTCCCTTTCTCTGTCTAGAATACTGTTTGACCCATTGTATTACCCTCCAGCAATACACTTGGTATGAACTTAAAATGTACCTCAAAACGCCTATCATATATTTATAGACACACCCCATCACCACATTTTATCAGCCCAGGCAGTCTACAACTAGGCATGGCTAGTACATATTTTAAAGAAGTCATTCATTTGTGTAGTAATGTTATGAAATACATTAGCTAGAATGATACTGAATATGAGCATATAGGTATAAAAGTCTATGCCTAGTACGAGATTTTAAACTAAAGCCTTGGTAGCATGTCCCTTCTCAACCCTCAGGCTGTTAAAGTAAACCCTTGGTGGCCTGTCCCTTCTCAACCTTCATGCCCTTAAACTAAAGCCTTGGTGGCCTGTCCCCTGTCAACCTTCAGGCCCTTAAACTAAAGCCTTGGTAGCATGTCCCTTCTCAACCCTCAGGCCGTTAAAGTAAACCCTTGGTGGCCTGTCCCTTCTCAACCTTCATGCCCTTAAACTAAAGCCTTGGTGGCCTGTCCCCTGTCAACCTTCAGGCCCTTAAACTAAAGCCTTGGTGGCCTGTCCCCTGTCATCCTTCAGGCCCTTAAACTAAAGCCTTGGTGGCCTGTCCCCTGTCAACCTTCAGGCCCTTAAACTAAAGCCTTGGTGGCCTGTCCCCTGTCAACCCCTGAGGTTGTGTGTCCACATCAGACTATGGTCCACCATCACCATGGTGATAATCCTGATGATGCTCCTGACCACGGTAGTGGAGAAACAGGAAGTAGAAAGTGGATATATCGGAGAGGTAGCCACTAGATGATCATGTTAGAAAGGACAAAATTGTGACTTTGTTCATATTCCAATGCACGTTTAGGGTTAGAGATAGAGATATCCTTAGAGTGAGGGTTAAGGTTTGTGGTTTAAATCCTTAGGGTTAAGGTTAGTGGTTAAAATCAGATTGGTGGTCACAGCGTTCCATACTTCTGCCCTTTTCTCACAGGCCAGATATGGATGTCTATCTGTGACCAACCACACATTTTATTGTAGTGAACACCTGAGAAAATACCTACGTTCTGTCCTTACCAGCATGGCCAGATAGTGACGTCCTCTCTGAAACGGGTGTCCATCAGCCCTCAACCCCAGAAAGGAGGTCAGAAAGAGAAAGGCAGTAAGAGGAAATGAAAGTTATTTGAGAGGAGAGCTTCATGGCCAAATGGGATTTGACTGTGCATCCCACATTGTTTTTATACATTGGTAGACTTAAAAGCCATGCGCAAAATGGGATTAAAACTGGGGTGGAGACAAATAAATAACCTTCAATAATAACCTCTCTCTTTTTCTCGAGGCCTACTTCTCTTCTTTCGCTTTCTTTCATCTCCCCTCTCTCCCTATCTATTTCATTCTCTCTTTTCATTCTCTTCATCCTTCTCTCTCTCTTTCATGATCTCTTCCCTCTCTCTCTCCCTCCTCTACCCAGCCTCAACATTTATCACACAGTCACTCCTCATCAGAATGCACAGGTTGTTGTTGAACCCCTGTACTCCCACACTACAGCTGCCGCTGTGCCGCCACAATCCTTCAGAGGCTATTTGGGGTTGAAATTAAAGTTATTTTCCTCAAATTGAACCTTTTAACAAGACACCCTCTTCCCTCCTCCTCCTCCCTTCCAAACAGCCCCATAACAAGCTGGTGAATTGTTGCCCTTCTTTAGCTCACTCTAAGGGTATTAGGCACCATGTCCAACTTCAAAGCCTCTCTTAACTCCACACTTTAATTGTCTGCTCTCCCGGCTCTCTCACAGCATGCCATCTGATTCTGCTAACAACTGCACTTCTCCTTCTCCTCCTTTCGTTCCATCTCTTTTTCCCCTCTTCCCTTCCTCTGTCCCCCTGTTGTCCAATCCTTCCATATCTTCTTCTCTTCCTCTGTCCCCCTGTTGTCCAATCCTTCCATATCTTCTTCCCTTCCTCTGTCCCTCTGTTGTCCAATCCTTCCATATCTTCTTCTCTTCCTCTGTCCCTCTGTTGTCCAATCCTTCCATATCTTCTTCCCTTCCTCTGTTGTTGTCCAATCCTTCCATATCTTCTTCCCTTCCTCTGTCCCTCTGTTGTCCAATCCTTCCATATCTTCTTCTCTTCCTCTGTCCCTCTGTTGTCCAATCCTTCCATATCTTCTTCTCTTCCTCTGTCCCTCTGTTGTCCAATCCTTCCATATCTTCTTCCCTTCCTCTGTTGTCCAATCCTTCCATATCTTCTTCCCTTCCTCTGTCCCTCTGTTGTCCAATCCTTCCATATCTTCTTCCCTTCCTCTGTCCCCCTGTTGTCCAATCCTTCCATATCTTCTTCTTCCTCTGTCTTCCTCTGTCCCTCTGTTGTCCAATCCTTCCATATCTTCTTCCCTTCCTCTGTCCCTCTGTTGTCCAATCCTTCCATATCTTCTTCCCTTCCTCTGTCCCTCTGTTGTCCAATCCTTCCATATCTTCTTCCCTTCCTCTGTCCCTCTGTTGTCCAATCCTTCCATATCTTCTTCCCTTCCTCTGTCCCTCTGTTGTCCAATCCTTCCATATCTTCTTCCCTTCCTCTGCCCGCCTGTTGCTGTTGTCCGTTCCTTCCATCTCTCTTCCTCTCCTCTCACCCCCTGTCATCCTCTCTTTCGTTCCCCATCTCCTCTCCTCTCATCGGCCCCTGGCTCCTTTAAAGGCATTGTCCCCTTGTTGTCACCTCTTTAAAGGAGGGAGACACCATTTCCTCTTTGGAGTTGTTTTGCCTCTGGTGTGTACACACCAAACAAATTAGAAACAGTAAACCCATGTCCTCTCAATTCAATTCTCTGCCTCTCTCTCTCACTCTACCCCACCCCCACCCCCCACCTTCTCTCCAAATGGACATTCACACTTACTTGTACTCACGGGCCCTCGCTGATAATTGCCATAAGCCTCCCTCTTGGTTTCATTTTCCATTGTCCTCCACCAAATTCTTGGGTCTGGCTTGAGATAAAGGGATGATGACTTCAAAGGGAGCTGCTAAGAGTTTAACCCCGAGCTGAAAAGGAGCAGCAGACAATAGGATAATTGAGAGCAGTTACTGATCACAGGGCTACAGCACTGAGAGGAGAAGGCAACTAGCACACACACACACACGCAGTGACACACTTTCACACTGATTTCCACACTCAGACACTCTCACACACTCATACTCACAGATGTTCACTCTCGCACACACTCACACATACATTCTCACACACATGCTCACGCACACACTCTCACACACAATCTCACATACACACACATTCTCACACACACTCTCTCTCTCTCTGTTTAGTGTGGAGTTTACAACAGCAGCTGAGATGGCCGGTAGCTGGCATGGGGAGGACAGGTCAGAGCTGTTCAGGATACAATATACCCCCAGCCATAAAAGCACCAAAACATCAGGGGTAGCTAACCCTGCCCTGCTCCTCTCCCCAGTTATGTATCGTTTTATAGGGCCAGGGCAGAATAGGGGTCACTAGGGCCAGGGTAGCTCTGTTCCAGGTCAGAATAGAGGTCAGGCTCAGTAGGGCCTGAAGATGGAGACTGAGGTGTCCTCGAATGGCGCCTTGCCATATCAAAGGCCCTGAGTGGGACACGGGGGCCCATCTGGCCCCTGGCAGCAGCAGGAGGTAGGAGGTATAGGGCTATTTCCATGGGGATGGGGTTTTATCCCTGTGCGTTTACTGTCAGAGGTTAGGTTACCCCCCCCCCCCCCCGACCGTTACACCACCTACGGTAAACAAAGGGTTATGGTGTTGGGTTAATGTTCTATGAGTGAGAAGGGATAGATAGAACATCTGCACAGCCAATGGCTTTGAGAAGGAGCTGCATGGATATCCCAATAAACACTGACCTAGTCAGCCATCTTGTTCAAAGACTAGTTTACAGCGTACTTAGTTGCTCTACTAATCACTGTATGGAGTCCCAGAGGGGACAAACAAGGCAGTCTTCTAAAGTAACATCCAGATGTCCATGAAACCACTGTCTGCCACAGACAAAACAAGCCCCACAGCTGCTTGCGTCAGTCAATGAGCGCATTATGGGTAGAATGGCTGGGTTGTCTACTATGGGCCTTCTCTCCATCCCATCACATACTCCTCCTCCCCCCTTTTTGTGATGTATAAAGCCGGGCATTGATATCATTGATATAAAAGGTGGCCTCGTGTGCCAGGGTTGTAGAGCAAATGGGACATTAATAGAAAGGAGATGATTGATAAAAAGGAGAAGAGGCTGAATGCTAAATCAAACATAGTGGTTGTACTCTTCGGTCCACTCTATCCATATGATATAGCCTAGCTATTAATCCTACATTGAGGGAAAGATTTCTCTAGTGTGAAATCAACATAATAGTTTTAAACAGATGTATTTTCAAGCTGTTAACCATGGAGTAAAACAGACTAATTTATATTTTCTGTTATGATTGGGTAAGGCAGTTGTTCTAAGCTCATGAGACATTAAGAAATTATATTTAAGCAATTAGGCCCGAGGAGATATACCACGGCTAAGGGCTGTTCTTATGTACGACGCAACACGGAGTGCCTGGATATAGGCCATAGATCAGAAACCCCCGAGGTGCCTTGTTGCTATTATGAACTGGTTACCAACACCAGTTCATAATAGCGGCAGTGTAGCCTAGTGGTTAGAGCATTGGACTAGTAACCAAAAGGTTGTAAGTTCAAATCCCCAAGCTGACAAGGTACAAATCTGTCGTTCTGCCCCTGAACAGGCAGTTAACCCACTGTTCCTAGGCCGTCATTGAAAATAAGAATTTGTTCTTAACTGACTTGCCTGGTTAAATAAAGGTAAAATAAAAATAAGCCAACAATACATTAACACAGTAGAAATAAATGTTTTGTATTTCCTGTGGTATATGGTCTGATATACCACAGCTGTCAGCCAATCAGCACTCAGGCTCAAACCACCCAGTTTATAATCTTCAATGACCAATGGGTTATATTATATTGTTAATTGAAATGAACATAGAATTGCAGTAGCTATTGCAAATTGCATCTTTAATAACCCATGTGTATATCATTCCTTTACCCAACCTGGCCACTTGAAGGAGCTGTGGAAAATGTGCTGCTGAGATGTGTGTCATACATGCATTTCAACTGCACATGGCATATATGGATGTCGTTTAAATTTGATAATTTGGCATTCTAGAATTACCCTGGGGAAATTGTATACCAGATTAGATAGTCAACACAACGGTGTCTTTTGCGCATCCCAAAGATAGAAATGGGTTAATCAGGAAACTATTCGAGTCTTTAAAAGAAAAGAGGCCTGTGTCTTTAAAGTTTATGTAGCAACAGAGGGATTGCAGGGATAATGCTATTGGGGCGGCAGATCTGTTACTTCTGACGTTCCAAAGCCTCAGGGAGTTGGCTCAAGAGTTCTTGTCTTTGATAAGGTCCTAGAAACTTTGTTGTAACTTTGTGATCTGTAAAATCGCCAGTAAAAATTATTAGAATTTTTTTTGTTTTTTTCACCGCGGCCATCAATTCACCAGCCTCTGAAAACATGAAAAGATAAAGGATGAATATGTGTTGGTGAATTTGAATGCGCTGTGTTCTTTTTGAAAGGGAAAGGGGGAGTATTGTTTTCTATGTTGCTTCCGGGACTAGGCTGTCGGTTCCTTACTTTGAAGTGCGCTGTTTTACGCTGAGCCCAGAACGTATTGGAATAGCCTACAGGAGAGACCTACGGTATGGCATGGCAGACTGAAACATTTGCAAAGAAAAGGGGGAAACTAAGCAGGATTTTTTTTCCCCTTAGAAAACTACATTTTTCTTTCTGCAGCTAACACGAAACAAATCGGACTGTGAAGGGGTCTGTCGTGGAATCGACTTTTGTGGATTATTTTTCTGTGGATAAAAAAACGGATACTTTTGGAAGACCGAACTCGTGGATCGATGGTAAGTTACAAGAGTGTGTTCCTCGCGCTGGCCCCATTGGAGTTCTTTGATGTTCTGTTGACTTTCTTTGAAGTAATGTGGCTGTATGCAATTAACTTAGTTGTTTGAGCTCTGTATCCAGCAAACTATCATTTGGTGTGTTGTGCGATTACGTTTCGTTGTGATAAGTATTTGGGAACTTTATCTAAACTTTGATACGCTTTTTAGAGGACTATTCATCACGATATAAGTATTTGGAATTCCTCCCCCCGTGAGATCTGAATACTTTTCTGTGTGGTTGGATGAAGCAATGTAGCCTATTTTACCCACTAAATATACAAGAGCGTTATGGAATTAGGTAGTTGCACATTTATATTATTTCTGGTGCAGAATATAAACGGCGACGTAGGCTAATGATGATCTCGATTCGGCCGATTTATGGATTGAGGTGATTTATTCGCTTTCGCCGCAAAGCAAGTGTTACAACTTCGAAAGGTGATATTGTTACAGCTTCTGATCGGAGAATACAGTGTAGGGTTTAGCAGCCATCGGTTGTCGGCTCTGCTTCCATGGCTATAGCCTGTTTCTCGTGGACCGTAGCTTGCTTCTCGGAGGCCTTTAAAAATGTTTTTATCAATGTATGGTTCATGATGTTGGTAGAACAGAAATCAGAGAACCCGCCGATCATTTTTTACCTTGGTTAGTCTACTTCAAAAGGCAAGTTCAGTTCAAAATCAACGCTCTCCATCACGTTTTCAAAACATGTCCTGTAGCCTAGTTTAGTAACGTTAGTCTGTTTCTTGAATATGTTTAGGGTTGTGTCATCTATTCCATTTGGATCGTTTGGCTGTTTTGTGACGCGTATGATGAGAAAATAGTGAGCGGAAAGTGGCGTCACGCCTCGTTGTGGGTTGGTGTCTGTTGGTCGGTGGTGTACTGGACATGTGCTGCTGTGTTCACGATCAGATTGGCCTTGATGGCCAGCTAATTGTTGAGGTGTTCACGAGAACACCGGCTCGCAGATATCGATCTTCTGTATGCTATTGTGTACAAATGTCTCTCTTTTGCACGTTTATTGTATTACATCTAGGCTACTTGATATTTCCGCACAGAACATGTTTCTGTGGTCTTGGATTTGTAATTCCCCTATGTAGTTAATGAAGTGGAGCGAGATGATGGGAACATCTGTTTTATGAGTTTATGCTAAACCGTATTATGTTAATGATCAATTTCAACACCAACATTGGCTAAGGAAGATATATCAGTGAGCACCCAAATAAAATCTAATGAGTATTTATGTAGATCTGCCGCTCCTCTCTCTCTCTCTCTCTCTCTCTCTCTCTCAAAGTCTGTAAAGGTTCTGAAAAGACTTCTACTGCATGTATGCCTTTGAAGTTTGTGGTGGATCTGAGTTTGATTAGATCAATACTTCTGTTTCAGAGAGAAGACTGGCAGAGAAGCTCCCCGGCTGACTATAGAGAGTGAAGAGATTGTTGTAGCGCTCAGAGGCGAACAACGCACAGGATTTCTGTTGCTGCCTCCTTCGGAGCCATGAGCAGAGCGCTTATATCGGACCATATCGCCAATAGCTTCCGAGAAGATGCTCCCCGTCCCCCAGTCCCGGGGGAGGAGGGCGAGGTGCTGCCGTGCTACCCTGGCAAACTCGCCATGATGAGACCCCAGGGTACCGCGGTCAAAGCGCTTTTGCTCGCGCCTCCCGGTTACATTGCGAAGAGGAACGAGGATGGACTTGGGGAACCCGAGGGGAGCGCGTCACCGGATTCGCCGCTAGCCCGGTGGACCAAGTCGTTGCATTCTCTTCTTGGGGACCAAGACGGTGCTCATCTTTTTAGGACATTCCTGGAGCGCGAGAAATGCGTCGACACTTTAGACTTTTGGTTCGCCTGTAATGGTTTCAGGCAGATGGACCTCAAGGATACCAAAACGCTGCGAGTCGCCAAAGCTATTTACAAGCGCTATATTGACACCAGCAGCATAGTTGCCAAGCAGCTCAAGCCTGCGACCAAAACCTTCATTCGGGATAATATCAAGAAGCAACAGATTGATTCGGCTATGTTCGACCAGGCACAAACTGAGATCCAGACCAGCATGGAGGAGAGCCCCTACCAGATGTTCTTGACCTCGGACATTTACCTCGAGTATGTGAGGAGCGGGGGCGAGAACCCTGCTCATGTGAACCCTAACGGGCTAGGTAGCCTGAAGCTGGTGTGTGGGTACCTGCCCACCCTGAATGAGGAAGAGGAGTGGAGTTGTAATGATTTCAAAGCCAAAGCGCTGGCTTCTGTGGTTGGACTTTCTGCCCAGGCGCTGAGGGCAACAGTGTCTATGAGGACGGTGGAGGTGATGGAGAAGGGGTACAGGTAAGACACTGGTCCCTTCCTATTTCACGTACTATAGCCAACTATTAGGGAAATGTTGGGGAATGCAGTGACTAGCCTAGCGTCAATGGCTCTTTGTAAGTCATGGATAATAACTAGGATATAACATCAAAAGAGCATATACTGTCTCAAAATAGACAGTTTTCAGGTGCGTTTTCATCTCACCTTGCTTGTTAGCTTTGTTTGAGAGATACTTTACACACACACTCCCCCTCTTGCTCTCTCTCTCCCTTCTAGTTCTCTCTCTCCCCCCCAGCTCTCTCTCTCCCCCCCAGCTCTCTCTCTCCCCCCCAGCTCTCTCTCTCCCCCCAGCTCCCCCCCCCCCCCAGCTCTCTCTCTCCCCCCCAGCTCTCTCTCTCCCCCCCAGCTCTCCCCCCCCCCAGCTCTCTCTCTCCCCCCCAGCTCTCTCTCTCCCCCCCAGCTCTCTCCCCCCCAGCTCTCTCCCCCCCAGCTCTCTCTCTCTCCCCATCTAGCTCTCTCTCTCTCTCCCATCTAGCTCTCTCTCTCTCCCATCTAGCTCTCTCTCTCTCCCATCTAGCTCTCTCTCTCTCCCATCTAGCTCTCTCTCTCTCCCATCTAGCTCTCTCTCTCCCCATCTAGCTCTCTCTCTCCCCCATCTAGCTCTCTCTCTCCCATCTAGCTCTCTCGCTCCCTTCTAGCTCTCTCTCTCGCTCTCTCTCTGTGTGTAGTATATAAATGGTGTTCTCTAGACTGAGTGCAGCCCTCTGCTGGCTTGCCTCAGTTTCCGGAGCTTTGAAATAGTTCAGCAGATAGAGGGATCGCCTTCCACGGGAAGTTAACAGAGCACGCCTGGCCTTGGCCCCAGCCTGTCAGCCAATAATACATGATGCCACTACTCTGCTATGCTGTGCCTCAGCCACACACGGCTTTGGCCATTTCTAAGGATAGGGATACATCTCCTTGTATCTCAAACATGACAAATAGTAGGCTAGTCATTTTGAAATGTTCCGAGCCACTTCAGAGCAGTGGTTCGGTTTCACTTATCTGGACTTCATGGTCATATGTGTATGTAATATCTATACATGTCAGATGTTCAGTGGGTGACAAGGGAGTGGTGTTTTGCAGAATGTAGACCACGTAGCTACAGGTGCATATTTATTCATATCATCATACCTCAGTTGTATCCTCCCCTTACTGCTCCTATAGAAACAGATTGTATTTACCTTATCTTAATGGGAGTGAAATATGACAACTTGCTAATGTGCTAATCCAACAAGCCATTGACTTTCTGGTCTGTATATGGATGAGGGACCCAAATCAGCTGATGAGGCCCAACCCAAGGCCAGATGGTTGTCATGAATCAATGGCCATTGACTTGTCAGGCGAACCACTTAAGTTTAACATTTCTAAAGAGGGAGTCTATCAGGCTTTAGAGCCCTGGTGCCAGACTGGTGTTTGGCCTGCAGGGAGGGGAATTGGTCAACTTCTTAGTGGTTTTGGCTGGATTTTGTCTCTGCTTGGGCTAGAAAGTGTCAATAGAATCAACACACTATAGGGGAGGGACCAGGAAGAACTTGTGTTGACAACCCAGCCTGCCCCATAGGAGGATTGAGAAGGACACAGGTTCGTGTCCCAGTGAGGCTTCAGTTCAGACCCATCTCCATTATTCCATCACCTGGTTAGGTGTTGTTTTGAATCAGACTGGTGTCCCTGACTCCCCATCTAGCTGCTTTCCTCTCCCTGGTATGTGGAACTCATTTCTTCTCCCTGAATCAGACTGGTGTCCCTGACTCCCCATCTAGCTGCTTTCCTCTCCCTGGTATGTGGAACTCATTTCTTCTCCCTGAATCAGACTGGTGTCCCTGACTCCCCATCTAGCTGCTTTCCTCTCCCTGGTATGTGGAACTCATTTCTTCTCCCTGAATCAGACTGGTGTCCCTGACTCCCCATCTAGCTGCTTTCCTCTCCCTGGTATGTGGAACTCATTTCTTCTCCCTGAATCAGACTGGTGTCCCTGACTCCCCATCTAGCTGCTTTCCTCTCCCTGGTATGTGGAACTCATTTCTTCTCCCTGAATCAGACTGGTGTCCCTGACTCCCCATCTAGCTGCTTTCCTCTCCCTGGTATGTGGAACTCATTTCTTCTCCCTGAATCAGATTATTCTCAAAAACCACCGAGCAGCGACAGCAGACTCATTCTCTCTTTCAATGTTTTTTTTTAACCCCCAATCTCTCCCTTGCTCTCTTTTCACCCTCTCTCTCCCTTGCTCTCTTTTCACCCTCTCTCTCCCTCGCTCTCTTTTCACCCTCTCTCTCACTTGTTTACTGTGATTCTCCTCTGATTTCCCCTTCTCCTTTTTTCTCTCCTCTTTCTTCCCCACTTTTATCTCTTCCCTTTGAAAACGCTGGGATGTGGGGACTAGATGTACTTTAGAGGGATATCGAGCGGAAAGGAAGGACAGAAAGGGGTTGTGGGGACTGGGAGGAGGTGGGTGGGTGGGGGGTCTCTTCCTGAAAGAAAGCAAAATAATGAATGGGGGGGGTGAGAGATGTGAGGCCAGCTGTGCTAAATACCTGCGTGTTTGCAAGCCCCTCTGAAGGTCAGGTTGGAGCTGGGGCCTATGGCTTTAGTCATGCTGGGCCCCTCTCTCTCTTCCTCTCCAGTGCTCTGGCTCTCTCCTGCCAGTGGGCTGCTCATAAAGAAGAGGCCCTGCTTCCCCCTTTTCTCTTCTCTCCTTTCTTTCCTTTCCCTACACACTCTCACACTTCCTCTTTTTTTTCTCTTACCTCTCTTACCTGGCTGTGAGCTCAGGTTCTCTCTCTCCCTCTTTCTCCTCTTCTCTCATTCCCCCCTTTCTTAGTTTCCTCTGCTTGGGTAGGAATGCATCACAGCAGGAGGTGATGGGCTGTGAAGCAAGAGTTTTATTATTATTGTTTATTTCACTTTTGTTTATCTATTTCACTTGCTTTGGCAATGTAAACATAGATTTCCCAAGCCAATACGGTGAGAGACAGCTAGATTGGTCAGTTTTAGGGCCAGTTTGACTATGATCGGTAACCTAGTGGTTAGAGAGTTGGGCCAGTAACCGACAGCTTGCTGGATTGAATCCCCGAGCTGACAAGGTAAAAAATCTGTCATTCTGCCCCTGAGCAAGGCAGTTAACCCACTGTTCCCCTTGGCACCGAAGACGTGGATATTGGGTTAAATGGGGAAGACAAATTTCAGTTGAAGTCATTCAGTTGTACAACCTGACTAGGTATCCCCCTTTCCACTTTTCTACTAGCCCCCCTCCTATCTGAGACACACACCACACTAGTGTTGTCACGATACCACTATCACCACACTAGTGTTGTCACGATACCACTATCACCATACTAGTGTTGTCGCGATACCACTATCACCATACCAGTGCTGTCGCAATACCACTATCACCATACCAGTGCTGTCGCGATACCACTATCACCATACTAGTGTTGTCGCGACACCACTATCACCACACTAGTGTTGTCGCACCACTATCACACCACTATCACCACACTAGTGTTGTCGCGACACCACTATCACCACACTAGTGTTGTCGCGACACCACTATCACCACACTAGTGTTGTCGCGACACCACTATCACCACACTAGTGTTGTCGCGACACCACTATCACCACACTAGTGTTGTCGCGACACCACTATCACCACACTAGTGTTGTCGCGACACCACTATCACCACACTAGTGTTGTCGCGACACCACTATCACCACACTAGTGTTGTCGCGACACCACTATCACCACACTAGTGTTGTCGCGACACCACTATCACCACACTAGTGTTGTCGCGATACCACTATCACCATACTAGGAATCAAAGAAAACAAAACATGAAGTGGACATAATTTCTTGAGGAAAACGGTCCTAATGTTGGAAAAAAACTGCCTTATGTTGTCACCGAGAGTCACATTAGTTTTGTTTGGGCAAGCTATAGCACATATCTTACGAAAGTAGGTTTTGAAGGACCTTAGATTTCAGTCTGCTTCATGTTTTATTTTTTTGCCAAAGAAATACTAATGTCGTGACAACACATTCTCACACACATTCTCTCTCTTTCTCACACACACACACACACACACACACACACACACACACACACACACACACACACACACACACAAGGGAGTAGTTTCAAGTTGGCAGCATAGGTCCACAAATATCTACAACACAGTTTCTCTTATTTCACAAGAAGAGAAATAAGCGCCCTATGGCCCTAGCTGTGGTCTAAACAGATGAAAGGTACTAGTGTATATCTGATATATTGCTACCTGACACACGTATTCAAACTGCATTGTCCTTTGTGTGTAGGTCCCACAGGCGAGGGGACCCAGTCAACCCGTACCATGTGGGCTCATTTGCCCCAGCCACCAGCACCAACGACAGCGAGGTGTCCAGCGACGCCACGACAGACGACTCCATGTCCATGACCGACAGCAGTGTGTAAGTAGAGGGTCATGTTTTAAATGGTGTGTTTTCTGAGGGAAAGGACTGGAGCCTCTCTGGTTTGGACTATACTGATGGTTACTATCGTGAGAAGAGTGTCATGTTTGGGAACGTTCTGGGAAAGAGTTTTGATTCAGAGCCTCTTAACTGAACCTGAACAGTGCTTGTGGTTTTCCTGACTTGTCCTGGTCTGATGCTAGCTCCTCTTTGATGGGGTTCTAAGGAGGTTCTCCGGTTCTAGGCCTCGGTACAGCTCACCTGGAATCTCGCACTGTCAGGAATAGGGAACCCTCTTGAGACCACCAATCTACACACACACAGCCCTGCTAGTGGATGGGAGAGTAGGATCCCCCCCCACGTGAAATGAGCCTGGCTGTTCCTCCTGACACCTCAGAGGTCTACTGGCCAGAGTAGAACCAGACCAGGGACAGGATGGCCTGTAGACCTCATCCCCAGGCCCTAGCCTTGGCTCTAACTATTAGGCTACACCCCCGTTTAGCCCCCCCTTGGGCCCTAGACCCCAGCCTTACAATGCATGCTCCAGCCCCATTTCCTAGTACAGTATGTTTGTCGTCTGATTTAGAGGAGAAGTGTTGCCATGGTGGGAGAATTGAAGTCTTCGAGTCATGGCTGTAGCTTCTCATGACACAGGGCCGTAATCAGAGACACGAGAGAAAGCAATACATTTCATGAGCTCCTTTTTCTCTGGTTCATATAAAGTCAATGAACTAAGTAGACCAGACCCAGCTGCTAATGCATTGGTGCCTATGGTAGAGCCACCCCTTAAGTAGACTGGAACTGGGGAACATTTTCCCCGATGGTAAACAGCCTTTATAGGACATCTCCATTCATCACCTGTCCTTGACAGTAATGTAATCTTAAAGTCAGCTCTTCAGGATGATCTTGGGCCTTTTGATCACATGACACTTATCACTGGAATTGCTAACTCGCAAACTGTCGTTCCTGTGAATCACAACCTAGTTAAAGAGTCCTGTCTGAAATCGCAATGACTTTATTTTACAGCCAAGGGAGTGGTTTAGAAGGTTTACTAGAGTATAGCAGTTGTAAAGAGTTTGATACGAGTCTGACTGCCTGACCAGTGACCATCTAGACAGGCATAATCAAAGCACCGGTATAGAGCCCTAGATAGTACAGGCCTAGTATCCTGCACCGTACTCTGGCTCTTTGATAGTACAGGCCTAGTATCCTGCGCCGTACTCTGGCTCTGATAGTACAGGCCTAGTATCCTGCGCCGTACTCTGGCTCTGATAGTACAGGCCTAGTATCCTGCGCCGTACTCTGGCTCTGATAGTACAGGCCTAGTATCCTGCGCCGTACTCTGGCTCTTTAATAGTACAGGCCTAGTATCCTGCGCCGTACTCTGGCTCTTTGATAGTACAGGCCTAGTATCCTGCGCCGTACTCTGGCTCTGATAGTACAGGCCTAGTATCCTGCGCCGTACTCTGGCTCTTAGTACAGATATCCTGCGCCGTACTCTGGCTCTGATAGTACAGGCCTAGTATCCTGCGCCGTACTCTGGCTCTGATAGTACAGGCCTAGTATCCTGCGCCGTACTCTGGCTCTGATAGTACAGGCCTAGTATCCTGCGCCGTACTCTGGCTCTGATAGTACAGGCCTAGTATCCTGACTCTGGCTCTGATAGTACAGGCCTAGTATCCTGTGACGCCGTACGGCTCTGATAGTACAGGCCTGCGCTACTCTGGCTCTGATAGTACAGGCCTAGTATCCTGCGCCGTACTCTGGCTCTGATAGTACAGGCCTATCCTGTATCCTGCAGCCCTAGTATCTCTACTCTGGCTCTTATCCTGCGCCGTACTCTGGCTCTTTATAGATAGTACAGGCCTAGTATCCTGCGCCGTACTCTGGCTCTTTGATAGTACAGGCCTAGTATCCTGCGCCGTACTCTGGCTCTTTGAAGGCCTCCTGGCTCTGGCTCTGATAGTACAGGCCTAGTATCCTGCGCCGTACTCTGGCTCTGATAGTACAGGCCTAGTATCCTGCGCCGTACTCTGGCTCTGATAGTACAGGCCTAGTATCCTGCGCCGTACTCTGGCTCTGATAGTACAGGCCTAGTATCCTGCGCCGTACTCTGGCTCTGATAGTACAGGCCTAGTATCCTGCGCCGTACTCTGGCTCTGATAGTACAGGCCTAGTATCCTGCGCCGTACTCTGGCTCTGATAGTACAGGCCTAGTATCCTGCGCCGTACTCTGGCTCTGATAGTACAGGCCTAGTATCCTGCGCCGTACTCTGGCTCTTTGATAGTACAGGCCTAGTATCCTGCGCCGTACTCTGGCTCTTTGATAGTACAGGCCTAGTATCCTGCAGCTGGCTCTGATAGTACAGGCCTAGTATCCTGCGCCGTACTCTGGCTCTGATAGTACAGGCCTAGTATCCTGCGCCGTACTCTGGCTCTGATAGTACAGGCCTAGTATCCTGCGCCGTACTCTGGCTCTGATAGTACAGGTCTAGTATCCTGCGCCGCTCTGGACGGCTCTTTGATAGTACAGGCCTAGTATCCTGCGCCGTATCTGGCTCTGATAGTACAGGCCTAGTATCCTGCGTACTCTGGCTCTCGACAGGCCTAGTATCCTGCGCCTCCAAAGTACAGGCAGTATCCTGCGCGCTCTGGCTCTGATGCGCATGGCTGTTACAGGCCTTATCCTACGCCGTAGGCTCTGATAGTACAGGCCTAGAATCCTGCGCCGTACTCTGGCTCTCTGTCTTTATGGCCTACCTGCGCCGTGTCTGATAAAGGCCTAGTATCCTGCGCCGTACTCTGGCAATAGTACAGGCCTAATCTCGCCGTACTCTGGCTCTAGATAGTACAGGCCTAGTATCCTGCGCCGTACTCTGGCTCTGATAGTACAGGCCTAGTATCCTGGCCGTACTCTGGCTCTGATAGTACAGGCCTAGTATCCTGCGCCGTACTCTGGGGATAGTACAGGCCTAGTATCCTGCGCCGTACTCTGGCTCTGATAGTACAGGCCTAGTATCCTAGATCTGACATAGTACAGGCCTTTCCTGCGCCGTACTCTGGGGAGGCCTATCAGGCTCTAGTACAGGCCTAGTATCCTGCGCCGGTTGGCTCTTTGATAGTACAGGCTGGACTCTGGCTCTTTGATAGTGCAGGCCTAGTATCCTGTGCTCTCTGGCTCTTTATAGTGCAGGCCTAGGGGGCTCTTTGATAGTGCAGGCCTAGTATCCTGCGCCGTACTCTGGCTCTGATAGTACAGGCCTAGATCCTGCGCCGACTCTTCTGATAGTACAGGTCTGATCCTGCGCCGTAGTATAGTACAGGCTATTTCCTGATAGTACAGCGTCAGTCTGATAGTACAGGCCTGTATCCTGCGGTACTCTGGCTCTGATAGTACAGGCCCTAGGGCGCCGTATTCTGATAGTCCTAGTATCCTGATGATAGTACAGGCCTAGTATCCTGCGCTCGTATATAGTACAGGCCTAGTACAGGCCCGGCATCCTGCGCCGTACTCTGGCTCTGATAGTACAGGCCTAGTATCCTGCGCCGTACTCTGGCTCTGATAGTACAGGCCTAGTATCCTGCGCCGTGGGTCTAGTCTATACTCTGGCTCTGATAGTACAGGAGTTCCTGCGCCGATGGCTCTGATAGTACAGGCTATGGGATTGTCCCAAAGCCACCTGCGCCGTACACGTGGGGCTTTTACTCATTTAAGATTGTATCTCTGTCTTTATGACTGTTGAAAGGCTGGGCGGCACACCAAAAATGTTAATCTCATTTCTAGATAAAGAAAATAAAAGGGGGGGGTTATATCTTATTTATGGATTTGCTTGGACGCTGGGGAAGTGATAAACCCTATCTCACAAACCAGCCTTTTGATGGGGGATTGTCCAAATGAAGACTGGAGCGGTGATGGGCCCTAATACTATGATGACTATGGTTTCAAAGCTTTCAAAGGGATGCACTACTGGCTAGGCTAGGTCACCGAGACACTGATGTTTTATAGGGCAGGGCTCAAAGTTTCCATAGGCCTGGTTAAGAACTCTGTGAGACATGGGCCCTGTACTATGATGGGATTGTTCGGGGCCCTTGATGTTTATGATATTGTCCCGGCCCGGGATTGTGATGGGCTCTATACTATGATTGGATTGTCCCGATTGTGATGGGCTCTATACTATGATTGGATTGTCCCGGCGTGATGGGCTCTATACTATGATTGGATTGTCCCGGCGTGATGGGCTCTATACTATGATTGGATTGTCCCGGCGTGATGGGCTCTATACTATGATTGGATTGTCCCGGCGTGATGGGCTCTATACTATGATTGGATTGTCCCGGCGTGATGGGCTCTATACTATGATTGGATTGTCCCGGCGTGATGGGCTCTATACTATGATTGGATTGTCCCGGCGTGATGGGCTCTATACTATGATTGGATTGTCCCGTGATGGGCTCTATACTATGATTGGATTGTCCCGGCGTGATGGGCTCTATACTATGATTGGATTGTCCCGGCGTGATGGGCCCTATACTATGATTGGATTGTCCCGGCGTGATGGGCTCTATACTATGATTGCATTGTCCCGGCGTGATGGGCCCTATACTATGATTGGATTGTCCCGGCGTAATTGGCTCCTATACTATGATTGGATTGTCCCGGCGTGATGGGCTCTATACTATGATTGGATTGTCCCGGCGTGATGGGCTCTATACTATGATTGCAGAATGTATATGGTAGGTGATCTGAGAGGAGATGTTTATTAGCCTACATGTTATGATCATTCTCTCTGTAGGACTGACACTTTGATCAGTGGGTTTGTGTGTTAACCTTCCAAACAGTATAGTTTTCTTCCAGACTAGTCTTTTCAGTGGGATTCCAGGGCAAGTCAGTGGCAGGATGCTAATGCTAACTTTGTGTATACTGCTGGTGATGAATGCTAATAGCTAAAGCCTGGCACAGCTCTCTGAGAGGGCTGAGTGATCCTTTCTGGGCTCAGTTAAAAGGAAGTGCAGGGGTGTGTGGTGAAGTGCCCACTGCTCAGGGAGCCATGGCTGGAGATGAGTGTCAGTTTTAGGGCAGATGAAATCCCCTATTCTGTCAGACACACTGACCTGAGACCTAGCAGAAACCCTATCCAATGTTCACCTCTTGTTCACTACACATCAGATTCAGAATTGACCTGAAATATATTGTATTTTTTTATCTGGGTTAAATAGGGGGTGATTGAAATAGCTTTTAGGTGACCAATGAGCTGCTTCCTGGTTGGGTGTGTGTATTGCTGTGTCTGATTGGCTGTTTGACCTGTGTATCCTGTGCGTTTCCCTGACAGAGAAGGTATCCCTCCCTACAAGCTGGGCTCCAAGAAGCACATGCAGAGAGAGATGCAGCGCAACATGAGGATGAACAGCCAAGTCTCCCTACCTGCCTTCCCTGTAAGTGTACACACACACACACACACACACACACACACACACACACACACACACACACACACACACACACACACACACACACACACACACATAAATGTCCTATTGCCCCACTTATTAGTGCTTTTCAGTAGTGCAACATCCATTTCCATGGCCTGTATTCAGGTCTGCTGTTCTATGTATAGTACCACCATCTCTATTCTACGTCTTCCATTCAACAACAACTACTACAACAACAACAACAAAGATCTGAGAGCAAAGCAGATGTCAAAGCCTCGCCCCCCCGACACACCACCCCCCGCTACCTTTGTAACCCACACCCCCGTTGGGTTCCTTGAAGTCTGCAGGAGACTGTTTCTAAGCTGTTTATCCGGTGCATTCTACAGACCAGTGTCTTCTCTTCACACACTGATGATGAAAATATACATAGAATGGAGAGATGGGGGAGAGCTCCCTCTCTCACAGCTTTATCTGGAGGCTCTAGAATCAACTGCCGGCTCCTCCACACACACACACACACACACACACACACAGCTCTTTGATCAGAGGATGAATGGAGCAAACGCAGAGGAAAGTGACAACTTCCAACAGCGCTTGTCCCCCCCTTTTCCCCTCCACAACCCCGCCCCTCTTCAGGCTGCACCCCCAAAACGAGGGATCTGAGGGAAGAGTTGGAGTGTGTCAGGGGGAGTTGGTAACTGACGGGCTTTGGAAAGGCCAAAAGAAAGGAAAGAAGAATTGGAGAGGGGAGACATGGGAAAATTAGTTTTGGGAAGGCCAAACTAGCAACATCGGTAGCTAGTTGAATCAAACTTTTTGACCCCCCTTTCTTCTCCTCACAAATATATTCTTTCTTAAGAGTCCAAGATTCTCACTCCATCATTGCTCTTTCACACTCCCTTCCTCGCTCCCCTTTCTCGTGTTAGTTTCTCCTCTGATTGGAGGATAGCTGCCATTGTCAGGACAAGTGGGCCGGGCAGACCGTCTGTCCTGTCCGTCTGTCCGTCTTCCTTCTCTCCCTTCATCTCCACTACAAAGAGATGGAAGGAACAAAAAGAGAGGAAGAGGAATCAAGAAAGCCCCAGTGCAAAAATGACAATCATAAAATAACACACACACATAAGGGGTATAATGACTCTACTGTACCTCAGAGGTGCCCAGCGTGCAACAGTGAAATAAATGACCCCTGCTCCTCTCTGATCTCCCTCCATCTCTCCCTCCCTCCCCTGCTGCCTGCACACATCTCCCCATCTTCTCCTTTAATCCTCCCTTTCCTTCTCCTCCTTCCCCCCGTCGATATGTGACTTTTATTCCTAGATGTAAAGCCACTGCCCTCCCTTCTCCCTCCCTCCCCTAGTGAATGTTTGATATTTGACGAGGGCCCTTTGAAGTGTACAGACTTCAGAGGGAAGCGCTGATGGCTTGGTTGCACTACAGAGGGAACACGCAGAGAGCCCAGGCTCCAAGGAGTGTAACCAACTGCCACCACAGACCCAGGGCCCAGGGGTGGCACTGCCAGGGGTGGAGGGGGCACTGGGGCAAGGATGAGATGGCTAGCAGGGATGGGGAGGGGATAGGAGAAGAGGGCTCAGGTGGAAGACAATGTGGACACCGACCCCTCCTTTAACTTTTACATATCTTAACTCTCTCTCCATCCCTCTCTCTCTCCATCCCTCTCTCTCTCTCCTTCCCCCTCTCTCCTTCCCTCTCTCTCTCTCTCTCTCTCTCTCCTTCCCCCTCTCTCCTTCCCTCTCTCTCTCTCTTCCTTCCCTCTCTCTCCCTTCCCCTCTCTCTCCTTCCCTCCCCTCTCTCTCTCCTTCCCCCTCTCTCCTCTCTCCTTCCCTCTCTCTCTCTCCTTCCCCCTCTCTCTCTCTCCTTCCCTCTCTCTCTCCTTCCCTCTCTCTCTCTCTCCCTCTCTCCTTCCCCCTCTCTCTCTCTCTTCCCTCTCTCTCTCCTTCCCTCTCTCTCTCTCTCCTTCCCTCTCTCTCTCTCTCCTTCCCTCTCTCTCTCTCCCTTCCCTCTCTCTCTCTCTCCTTCTCTCTCTCTCTCCTTCCCCCTCTCTCTCTTCCCTTCCATCTCTCTCTCTCCTTCCCTCTCTCTCTCTCTCTCTCTCTCCTTCCCTCTCTCTCTCTCCTTCCCTCTCTCTCTCTCCTTCCCTCTCTCTCTCCTTCCCTCTCTCTCTCTCCATCTTCCATCTCTCTCTCTCCTTCCCCCTCTCTCCCTCCATAGCGGACCCAGAGATGTCCTAAGGAGATGACTCCAGTAGAGCCGGCAGCGTTTGCGTCTCAGCTCATCTCTCGTCTGGAGCGTCTCAAAAGAGAACAGGAGACCATGACTTCCCTGGAGGAGAGGCTGCAGCAGATGCAAGAGGTGTGGATCAACTAGTAGTTGGATTTATAGATGTGGGAATCCTTATCTCAGAGGTCTATGGCAATGGTCTAATGGTTTCCTTGATTGTGTCATTCAATACTGTTCTTCTTTCCTGTCCATGTGTGTATGTTTGTCATTGAGATCTGTCCTGACTTAACCGTTCTGTTCTGGCTGTGTGTAGGAGGAGGAGAGGGACGAGGCTGAGGTGCCCGGCAGTAGTGCCCCCCTGCTCTCCCCCCACCCCCTGTCCCTCCAGCCCACCGGCCCCAACGACGAGGACCCCCAGGCCATTCTGGATGACCACCTGTCCCGTGTCCTAAAGACCCCTGGCTGCCAGTCCCCCTCCACCGTGGCCCGCCATTCACCCCGCTCCCGCTCTCCAGAGCACAGGACTCTTTCCCGGGGAGGCCCCGGTCTCAAGCCCCTGGTCTCACCCGGGGCCTCCAGCCCCAGTGGCACCTCCAGCTTAGGGGGCTTCTCAGTAGGTTTCACCCCAGGAAGGGCCCTCTCCCTGGGCAGGCCCAGCAGCAGCACCAAGCACATCCACCACCACTACATCCACCACCACTCCGGTTCCAAGAGCAAGGAGCAGATGGAGAGAGAGGCAGCCCAGAGGGTGTTGTGTCTGTGTCCGTTGCGGTCTGGAGGGGCGGAGGGGGTTCCCCCTTACCCACGCAGTCGCAGCCTGGGCAGGGAGATGGTGTCCTGTGGCAGCAGTCCTGCAGAGTCCAATATGGGGCGCTCCAGTTCCCTTTCCCGAGGGGGTTGTCGGTCGGGGGCTGAGGAGGGGGCAGCAGAGGGGGGTGAGGTCGTGCCCCTCCAGCTACCCAGCGACAGCACAGACCACTCCCAGAATGTGTGGCAGTGGATCCTGGAGAGTGACCAGCAGGGCAAGCACCACAAACCCCACAGGTAGGGCAGCCTCTCCACTTCCTGTTGTAGTCCTTTCCCAATGCCTCAGAGCTACATTTCCCTTCACTTGTTTTCCTTTCATTGCAACTTATTTATTGTAGTTCTCTCAGTACATTTAAACACAATTTTCATTTTGTTTCACATTTGCATCCCATAGTCATTTTACATGCAAAGTACATTTCCCAACATTCCCCACAATTGACTCCTCCCGCTTCCTTCCATTTTCCATGCTGATTGGCTGTTTTTATCTTCGCCCAACAGTACCCAGAGCACTAAGAAGGCGTATGGTGGCGGAGCGGCGTCCAACCAGACACACACGTGGGGCGGCGGAGGTGCCAGCGCCCATCTCCGTTCCCACCAGCCCGCCCATCCCTTCATCCAGGACCCGGCCATGCCCCCCCTGCCCCCGCCCAACACCCTGTCCCAGCTGGAGGAGGCCTGTCGCAGACTAGAGGAGGCCTCCGTCTCCAAACCCCCCAAACAGAGGTAGGAGCCACACGCCGACCTGGACAGAGGTTGATACTTTCACTAAAACGTTGGCTCTAGTTTTCCCTGTAGACAGTGGAGTACATATCGACACTCTCATGCATTGATCAGTTGTTTTACTATACCATTGTGATTCCTGCTGTTGAAACCTGTCTGCGGTTAGATAGTGTGATGCCGGAGACTGGACTACCACATTGTACTGTAACGTTGGTCTATTCTGTTCTCCCCACCAGACACTCTACATCCAGCCTCCAGAGAGAGAAGTGCCACCCTATGCCTGTCCAGAGTGGGCCCTGTCCAGTGCCGTCCCCCCTCAGCCCTGGTCCCGGCTCCAGTCCTGCTGCTTCTCTCCGAACAGAAGAGTACGCCTCTCATCTCTCTGCTCATCTTCCTCCTCTTCATCTCTCTCTCCTCCTCTGTTCACTAACATGATATTACATATGTGGAGGAGGAAGATATGCATTAAACACACGTGAAGTTCCATTTGCATGAGGCCAACCTTGGCAGTTTTTATCTTTCTTTCCCTGTTCTTTCTTTGGTGTGTGTGTGTGTTGTAGTCCTTTCCCCCTGACTGCAGAGTCGTCTTTCATGGTGCTGAACAGGCCCTAGTTAACCTCCCTCCTTCTGAAGGAACACTACAGAGCCCTGGACATGGCTGAAGGGGAGCAGAGAACACACACACACACACCCCTCGCTCCTCTTTCTAGACAGATGTTATCTACTCAACCACCAGTCTTTTCTAGATCATATACCAGCCTTTACTCCTGCCCTGGTCCCCTTCCTCTCTTTCTGTGTAGCAATAGCTACGACCCACCAAGCGAGCTTGTTAATAATAGTGTTCTATAGGGGAAAATAAAGGTCTGTGTTCACACCTCTCCTCTCCCCCTCAGACTGAGAGACACCAACAGGGTGCTGCAGGTGACGACAGGCTGCCATGTTGCTCCAGCCATGGGGAGTGAGACAGAGGTAACCTACTTCTTCTGTGGTGAGGAGATCCCCTACCGTAGGCGGATGAAGACACACAGCCTCACACTGGGACACTTTAAAGAACAGCTCCGCAAGAAGGGACACTACAGGTATGGAGAAGGGAGACTACGGCGCGCATTCAATGCACGGACACACACACATTCATGCATACACAGTCTGACATTCTCACACACTAGGTCACTGTTATGATCATCTTGGTACGAACACCACACACACACACACACACACACACACACTAGAAAAACAGCCACCCACAAAGTGTCTTCATAGCTCCATTAGTTTCCCAGATCTCCTCCCCAGCTGGTATTTAACCTTTATTTAACTAGGCAAGTCAGTTAAGAACAAATTCTTATTTACAATGACGGCCTAGGAACAGTGGGTTATGTGCCTTGTACAGGGGCAGAATGACAGATATTTACCTTGTCAGCTCGGGGATTCAATCCAGCAAGCTTTCAGTTTCTGGCGCAATGCTCTAACCACTAGGCTACCCGCCTCTAACCACTAGGCTACCCGCCTCTAACCACTAGGCTACCCGCCTCTAACCACTAGGCTAACCACTAGGCTACCCGTCTCTAACCACTAGGCTACCCGCCTCTAACCACTAGGCTACCCGCCTCCACTAGGCTAACCACTAGGCTACCCGCCTCTAACCACTAGGCTACCCGCCTCTAACCACTAGGCTACCCGCCTCTAACCACTAGGCTACCCGCCTCTAACCACTAGGCTACCCGCCTCTAACCACTAGGCTACCCGCCTCTAACCACTAGGCTACCCGCCTCTAACCACTAGGCTACCCGCCTCTAACCACTAGGCTACCAGCCTCTAACCACTAGAGGAAAGAGGGAGGGAGGGAGAGAATTTGAAGTGAGGAGTGTTTTGGGTCCCATCTGGTATTGATTTCCATGGCGAGGCACACTTAATACGCACGCCTTTGAACCCGGCCCCTTTCATTTCAACCAACAAAGACTCACACAAACGGCCAGCCGTGCAAATTCCTCACTGATGCTATCAGGCAGCCTGCTTTAAGGATGCGCACGTTGAAGTGCACGCACGTTACAGTAACACACAGAATAACACACGCTGTAGTCTGGGTTTACACGTCGGCATCATTTTCTGGGAAATGTATTAGTCATATTTCAGGCTTGGTTTGTTTGAATGGCGCGTTGTTAAACGACAGACATGCTTGTTTGGGATACTACAGGTCCTGTTCATTGTAGAGGTGTGTCCAACGCACTTTAGATGAGAACTCTGTTCCATTGTGATCTGGAGTACAAGAATGGTATCAAGAGTCAAGCATTGGTTCATAACTAGTACAGATGGTTTGTAGGGATATGATGGGAATGCATCACACATAGTTTCTCTTTTAGGCCATGGAGCAAGGGAACACTCTAGGGCTGGAGCTCTGGTCCCGAGCTTTTCCTGGCCCGGTCATGTGAACCTAAGGTCTAAGGCGTGAGAAGCAGGGCTACATAGTGGACATCCTCTCTCTCTTGTCTATGTAGTTGATTGTCTTGTCTTTCTCTCTAACCATCCACATTGTTAGAGGGGAGGATAGGGGGATTCAAAGCTTATGGTTTTAATAGCAGTAGCAGGGAGGTGGGGGGGGGGTGGTGTTGGGTCATTTGAACATGGCTTGCGTTCAACAAAGAACAGTACGGCCCGGCCCTGCCAGACAATATTGCTGCCAGATGTTGCACACTGAAAATTCTGCCACATAAAACATGTTCCAATGGAAATAGTTATTTCTCTCTCTCTCTCATTCCCTCTTTGAGCAAATAAGATCCGTGCTCCTTTGAAGTTTTTTTGGAGAAGGATAGAGCCCCTTCTCAGAAATAAGGCTCCAATTATCTAGCGTGTCTTAGTTCCTCTTTCATGTCCTCTTATTTACCCAGTTCATACTTGTCTCGCCAGAGAACAATGGATTACTTCCCCAGTCAGAGTATTGTTGTTCTGATTTAATAGAAGCTGTGTGAGACCCTGTTGCACCCCGTTTAGTGAACTCTTCCTGTGTTTCAAATGGAGACTGGTTTTTATTAGTGAACACCCTTTTGTGTGTGTTTGAGAATACTTTTTTTGTAAAAAAAAAAAAAATGTTTTTCCCCATTTTTACGAGCATTGTTTGTATGACTGTCAGCTCTCTCGTAAAACACTAGCTTTAGGAATTCCAAGGCGCACGACGTGCACCACCCCACACATGGGCAAAATGAGGCATTTTTCCATTACAGAATTAATGGCTGAGGTATACAGCACTTACCCTTCCTCCCCCGCTGGTTCCTCTTCCTCTAAAAAGAAGGGAGGTAGTTTTGGGGGGTAAAGGGGGTCATTAACAGGGCCAGTGTAGTCATCATGGCTGACAGGAAGAGGCTGCTTAGATTAGATGACCCCGCCCCCTCCCTGGCTGCCTACCGGGACCCTTCTACTGCGTCCTATATACCTCTCAGAGGGACGGGCAGTGACTAGGAGAAAATATGATGGGTTTATAACAGGCAGACTTGCAGGCACCCAAAATCTGAGCCTTCTTTATATGAAGGGTCCTTTCACTGAGGGCCTAATGATAACCAGTTAGTCAGGAGCCGGAGTAGCTCAGTACCAGGGCAGGACTGATGAAATGAGAGGAAACGGGTGGATTTTGAATTAGTCCAGACCCTCTTATATCCAATAAGCCCCTGTAGAACCCGAGACTATCAAAGACCACCCCTATAATACAGAAGCCATTGGTTCAGTCTGAGGGTTAGTTGAGTGTGAAGTGTTGTTGGTGCATTGTAGATCACAGGAGTTTGCCTCTCCTCCCCTCAAGAGTCCAAAGGGCTGGGGGAGGCTAGCTCTTGACCTCTGACCTCAGTGGCCGTCTTCTCTGTTCCCTTGCACAATGGCTCCTTTTATCTGGAGTAGGGGAGTAGGGCTTAATGAAGGAGAAGAGACACACGGCGCGCACACACACAACCTGAGGTTAAACCAGATCATATTGAATCAACATGACATTATCTTCATTGTGTATCTTGCTGAATATATGTATGTGTTGGATAGCATGCTGTTCAATAGTACTGTTCCACGTATGTGTTGGATAGAGTACTGTTCAATAGTACTGTTCCACACATGTGTTGGATAGAGTACTGTTCAATAGTACTGTTCCACGTATGTGTTGGATAGAGTACTGTTCAATAGTACTGTTCCACGCATGTGTTGGATAGAGTACTGTTCAATAGTACTGTTCCACGCATGTGTTGGATAGAGTACTGTTCAATAGTACTGTTCCACGTATGTGTTGGATAGAGTACTGTTCAATAGTACTGTTCCACGCATGTGTTGGATAGAGTACTGTTCAATAGTACTGTTCCACGTATGTGTTGGATAGATACTGTTCAGTACTGTTCAATTCAGTACTGTTCCACGTATGTGTTGGATAGAGTACTGTTCAATAGTATAGAGTACTGTTCAATAGTACTGTTCCCACGTATGTGTTGGATAGTTCAATAGTACTGTTCCACGTATACTGTTCAATAGTACTGTTCCACGTATGTGTTGGATAGAGTAATAGTACTGTTCCACGTATGTGTTGGATAGAGTACTGTTGTTCCACGTATGTGTTGGATAGTGTTCAATAGTACTGTTCCACGTATGATAGTTCAATAGTACTGTTCAATAGTACTGTTCAATAGTACTGTTCCACGTATGTGTTGGATAGAGTACTGTTCAATAGTACTGTTCAATAGTACTGTTCCACGTATGTGTTGGATAGAGTACTGTTCAATAGTACTGTTCCACGTATGTGTTGGATAGAGTACTGTTCAATAGTACTGTTCAATAGTACTGTTCAATAGTACTGTTCCACGTATGTGTTGGATAGAGTACTGTTCAACGTATGTGTTGGATAGAGTACTGTTCCACGTATGTGTTGGATAGAGTACTGTTCAATAGTACTGTTCCACGTATGTGTTGGATAGAGTACTGTTCAATAGTACTGTTCCACGTATGTGTTGGATAGAGTACTGTTCAATAGTACTGTTCAATAGTACTGTTCCATAGTACTGTTCAATAGTACTGTTCCACGTATGTGTTCCACGGTGTTGGATAGAGTACTGTTCAATAGTACTGTTCCACGTGTGTTGGATAGAGTGTTCAATAGTTGTTCCACGATGTGTTGGATAGAGTACTGTTCAATAGTACTGTTCTGTTCACGTATGTGTTGGATAGAGTACTGTTCACGTTCCATGTGTTGGATAGAGTACTGTTCAATAGTACTGTTCCACGTATGTGTTGGATAGAGTACTGTTCAATAGTACTGTTCCACGTATTCAATAGT
The DNA here is from genome assembly GCF_036934945.1 of Oncorhynchus masou masou. Classification (NCBI taxonomy): domain Eukaryota; kingdom Metazoa; phylum Chordata; class Actinopteri; order Salmoniformes; family Salmonidae; genus Oncorhynchus; species Oncorhynchus masou. The sequence goes on along the minus strand of NC_088225.1, from coordinate 26,248,833 downwards.
GTTGGATAGAGTACTGTTCAATAGTACTGTTCCACACATGTGTTGGATAGAGTACTGTTCAATAGTACTGTTCCACGTATGTGTTGGATAGAGTATTGTTCAATAGTACTGTTCCACACGTGTTGGATAGAGTATTGTTCAATAGTACTGTTCCACTGTTTGGATAGAGTACTGTTCAATAGTACTGTTCCACGTGTGTTGGATAGAGTACTGTTCAATAGTACTGTTCCACGTATGTGTTGGATAGTTCAGTACTGTTCAATGTTGGATAGTACTGTTCCACTGTTCAATAGTACTGTTCCACGATGTGTTGGATAGAGTACTGTTCAATAGTACTGTTCACGTATGTGTTGGATAGTACTGTTCAATAGTACTGTTCCACGTATGTGTTGGATAGAGTACTGTTCAATAGTACTGTTCCACGTTCCACGTATAGAGTACTGTTCAATAGTACTGTTCCACGTATGTGTTGGATAGCGTACTGTTCAATAGTACTGTTCCACGTATGTGTTGGATAGAGTACTGTTCAATAGTACTGTTCCACGTATGTGTTGGATAGAGTACTGTTCAATAGTACTGTTCCACGTATGTGTTGGATAGAGTACTGTTCAATAGTACTGTTCCACGTATGTGTTGGATAGAGTACTGTTCAATATAGTACTGTTCTGTTCACGTATGTGTTGGATAGACTGTTCACTGTTCACGTATGTGTTGGATAGAGTACTGTTCAATAGTACTGTTCCACGTATGTGTTGGATAGAGTACTGTTCAATAGTACTGTTCCACGTATGTGTTGGATAGAGTACTGTTCCACGTATGTGTTGGATAGAGTACTGTTCAATAGTACTGTTCCACGTATGTGTTGGATAGAGTACTGTTCAATAGTACTGTTCCACGTATGTGTTGGATAGAGTACCAATAGTACTGTTCCATGTGTTGGATAGAGTACTGTTCAATAGTACTGTTCCACGTATGTGTTGGATAGAGTACTGTTCAATAGTACTGTTCCACGTATGTGTTGGATAGAGTACTGTTCAATAGTACTGTTCCATGTAATCCAGGTCTTCTCTGGTCTGGTTGTGTTGGCTGTACTGTACAGATGATTGACATGTTGTCACTAACCCCCTCTCTCCCCTCCTGGGTTACAGGTACTACTTCAAGAGGGCCAGTGATGAGTTTAAGTGTGGAGCTGTGTTCGAGGAGGTGTTGGATGACAGCTCTGTTCTGCCCAGGTACCAGGGGAAGATCCTGGGCAAGGTGGAGAGGATGGACTGATACCCCTCCAGAAGTACCAGAGGAATGTATAACAGAAACACTCCATGGATACCACCCCCCTGTTCCACCAGAGAGTCTTAAAGCTAAGGACTGATGACTGGAGATTCTGTTGAAGAAGCTTGGCCAATGAAGGATGGCGAGTAGTGGAGTAGAGGAGTAGTGGAGTAGTGGAGTAGAGGAGTAGTGGAGGAGAGGAGGAGAGGAGGAGCCATCAACAGTTGCCTTTACAGGACTATTTAACAACATCTCGTCTTGGAGATGAAAGAGGAGAAAACTGTGGGTTTGGATACGGGTGTTGGATTCCAGAAACTATACGTGAATTGAATGACCACTATCTGAGGTAGTAGGCGGGGACCTCTGATACCTGAGAGACTGCTAGAGGTGAAAGGTTGAGAGGTGAAAGTTGGGACCGGTGCCCTATCTGAGCCAGCCTCTACCAACAACCCTAGATGTATATGCAGATGGACATATAATGTTTTTTAAATGTAAAGAGTTTATAAATGATTTATTGACATGTCACTCCCCTCCCATAGTCCTGTGGATGGACAAGCTGCTTGGAGAATTGGGAGATGTCATCTCCAATATTTCACATGCAAACTATTTAGTTTTCCACCCTCCACTTTCCTGCCTTGTCAACTAATCCTGTGGCAGAGTTTTTTCTGTTGTGATCAGTGACTTCCTGCCCTAACTTCACAGTGTGATATAGCGCAGGTACCACAGCCCTGTAGTCTCATCTCTCAGTGCCTTTGTTTTGTTGCCCAGGCTTTGCACAGGGAACGAGCCCACACGTAGGACAACACTACTCCCGAACTGGCCCTAAACTGGCCCAGAGCACCAAACTACCCCCAAACTGGCCCTAAACTGGCACAGAGCACCAAACTACCCCAAATTGCAGAAACATGCTAACACAGATTTACACCTGTTAAAGACAAGCCCACCAAATGAATCTATACCAGCCAAGCTCAACAGTTTTGTGTATAGCCACCCCTCATTCCTTGATGTCCAGGCTTCTGAGCAGAACGACAGATCTAGGGGTGTATTCATTAGGCCGAACGGAAGGAAACTGACAAACGGGGAGGGACTACCTTTCCTGGATCTGTCCAATAAGAAATGCACATTTTCATTTTGTTTAGCAAAACCAGTTCTGATACGTGTCCTAATGAGTATGTCTGCCTTTGGGAGACTAGCCACCCCCCCTCCAAAAAAATGTTTTGTCCCCCCACAAATGTTAGTGGTATTTACACCTCTGATTGTGTTGAATTGACCAGTCTCTCCTGTGTGTCTTGTTGACCCTTGACAGAGGAAGAGGTTATGATGCTAACACACACTACGATGCTGCGTCTGAAATGGAACCCTATTCCCTATGACCAGGGCAAGAGTAGTGCACTCCATAGGGAATAGGGTGGCGTTTGAGAGGAAGCCGTAGTGTTTAACTGAGTACAGTAGCTGTGCCTACATGGGTCCCTTTACCATGTTACTACCCTGTTATCGGGGTATGATACTCCCTTGGTTTTCACAAGGGGCTTATGTTCAAAAGAGATTTTATTACTATGCCTTTTTACGATCTCCTTGTAATCACGTTTGTTTTATATTTTTCATGGCTTTTTTTGTTTTTGTTCCACTTGTATTAAAACTGTAAATGATGCATTCTATTCTGTAGAGCTCCATTGGAAAGATGCCTCGGTACTTTAATTAATGTAATTATTATTGTAAAGAGATGTAGCCTTTATTAAAATGTTATATTTTTCAAATGAAATGAGAATGCTCTACTCTGCTTTTTTTCAAGTGTATGGGATCGTGTGTGTTTCAGACTTGTCTAACAAACTGGGGACGTGGTGTGTGTGTGTGTGTGTCTTGACCTGAAATCCCTAAAAGGCGTTAGTGCTGACCGATTAACAGAAATATTGGTTATTTTTTGGTATTTCAACAACTAATTAACCAAAGTTGGTTCAATCATTTTTATTGAATGTAGTTTTCTCTGTGAGCTCATTGTTCATATTTCCCTGCAGATTCTCTAGAGATAAATCAGTTAATGTCTGAACTGTGTGGTGTAGTAGGGAGTTGTAGATTCCAGCAGGCCAGTGTTCAACATAGTTTTGCACAGAAAACGTGATGATTAACTACAATGCCCATAATCCAGTGCGTGCCTACTTGTCTGGTCTGTCTCTTTTACGCCTGCTGCATAACAGACTGAAGAATGCGTGATCCAGGGAAACATGGAGTACTTGCTTCCATGCGCTCCCTGAAAATACTAAGAACTACTAAAACAGTCATTTTGCCAGACAGTATAGGCAGCAGCTCTATAGAGATGAGATGACTTGGAACTAAATAGTCTTCAAATAAAACAAAATATTTTCAAAGAAAATGTGAATAACTTGTGGTTAATAAGTAATTGTCAGTCACTGCCATCATGGGACTTTATTTTATTAATTGTTTTATTCTATGGTACATCCTTCAACCCACAATGAATAGTGCATTTCATCTTTAGAAAAATAATGACAACCCTATTTATTTTTGAATTATCAAACCGACCTCAAAGTACTGATTGCCCAGCACTGGTTTTGCATGTCGACATGAAGATGATGGATTGAATGACATTTGTCCACATGTTTCCTTTCCCAGTTCTACCTCTACCCAGGGAGGTGTGGGGGGTCCTGGGTAAGCCAGAGGGACCTCCTGGAGATAACTGGAGGATTAGGCTGGGTACCCCTGAGCTCACACACTGCTGTGGTGGGCTGCTGGAGCTCTCAGGACCCAGAGAGAAGTCTGTCATATGTGTTCCTATTATCAGCTTTTAATATGCTCCCTGCTGGAAATGAATACACAGCTCTAATTTGACCACTAGAGCCCTTCTCTCTGTGTGTGTGTGTGTGCATTTCTTACATTAATACAATTAGTATTTTATTGAGTGGATTGTGGGGATATGATTTCTGACTGATTTATTTTCTCTAAACACTTTAGATTGGGCCATGATGATTGTCATCACACTGCACATCTGACATACCCATCAGCTAGGATGGTAGGCTTGTATTACTAGAGGTAGGCTTGTATTACTAGGATGGTAGGCTTGTATTACTAGAGGCAGGCTTGTATTACTAGAGGTAGGCTTGTATTACTAGAGGCAGGCTTGTATTACTAGAGGTAGGCTTGTATTACTAGAGGTAGGCTTGTATTACTAGGATGGTAGGCTTGTATTACTAGAGGCAGGCTTGTATTACTAGAGGCTTGTATTACTAGAGGTAGGCTTGTATTACTAGAGGCTTGGTAGGCTTGTAGGCTTGTTTACTAGAGGTAGGCTTGTATTACTAGAGGTAGGCTTGTATTACTAGAGGTAGGCTTGTATTACTAGAGGCAGGCTTGTATTACTAGAGGTAGGCTTGTATTACTAGGATGGTAGGCTTGTATTACTAGGATGGTAGGCTTGTATTACTAGAGGTAGGCTTGTATTACTAGAGGTAGGCTTGTATTACTAGAGGTAGGCTTGTATTACTAGAGGTAGGCTTGTATTACTAGAGTTAGGCTTGTATTACTAGAGGTAGGCTTGTATTACTAGAGGCAGGCTTGTATTACTAGGATGGTAGGCTTGTATTACTAGGATGGTAGGCTTGTATTACTAGAGGTAGGCTTGTATTACTAGAGGTAGGCTTGTATTACTAGGGCAGGCTTGTAGGCTTGTATTACTAGAGGTAGGCTTGTATTACTAGGATTGTAGGCTTGTATTACTAGAGGTAGGCTTGTATTACTAGAGGTAGGCTTGTATTACTAGAGGTAGGCTTGTATTACTAGGATGGTAGGCTTGTATTACTAGAGGTAGGCTTGTATTACTAGAGGTAGGCTTGTATTACTAGAGGCAGGCTTGTATTACTAGAGGTAGGCTTGTATTACTAGAGGCAGGCTTGTATTACTAGAGCTTGTATTACTAGAGGTAGGCTTGTATTACTAGAGGTAGGCTTGTATTACTAGGATGGTAGGCTTGTATTACTAGGATGGTAGGCTTGTATTACTAGAGGTAGGCTTGTATTACTAGAGGCAGGCTTGTATTACTAGAGGCAGGCTTGTATTACTAGAGGCAGGCTTGTATTACTAGGATGGTAGGCTTGTATTACTAGAGGTAGGCTTGTATTACTAGAGGCAGGCTTGTATTACTAGAGGTAGGCTTGTATTACTAGAGGCAGGCTTGTATTACTAGAGGCAGGCTTGTATTACTAGGATGGTAGGCTTGTATTACTAGAGGTAGGCTTGTATTACTAGGATGGTAGGCTTGTATTACTAGAGGCAGGCTTGTATTACTAGAGTTAGGCTTGTATTACTTACTAGAGGTTTGTATTACTAGGCTTGTATTACTAGAGGCAGGCTTGTATTACTAGAGGCAGGCTTGTATTACTAGAGGCAGGCTTGTATTACTAGAGGCTTGTATTACTAGGCTTGTATTACTAGAGGCAGGCTTGTATTACTAGAGGGCTTGTATTACTAGGATGGTAGGCTTGTATTACTAGGATGGTAGGCTTGTATTACTAGAGGCAGGCTTGTATTACTAGAGGCAGGCTTGTATTACTAGAGGCAGGCTTGTATTACTAGAGGCAGGCTTGTATTACTAGAGGCAGGCTGTATTACTAGAGGTAGGCTTGTATTACTAGAGGCAGGCTTGTATTACTAGAGGCAGACTTGTATTACTAGAGGATGATCACCACTTCCTCAACACACATGCCGTTCTCCTTCTTCCTATCCATTCATTGGCTGAGAGCATCCCTTATACCGCCGCCTTTCATATTGAAAGGGCATCACAATATTGTTAAAATACCATTTTCACAGCTTTCATCCGCAAAGGTTACTTAATACAGTTGAAGGCCTTTTTCCGTCTTCACAGGCAAGCTGCTGTATTCAGAGAGGCTCTGTGGAGTCAAGACTCAGTGAACTGCTCTTTGTATGAAAGGCTATTTTGGATAGGGTCAGTCTTTAAAAAGCCTGGACTAAGCTAGGTAACCTCCAAATCGCTTTTCAAAACCCTGGCTACTGTGGAATACGGTAGCTATTCAATATGGAGGACAGCTGGCATATTGAATCATTGAAACCTGCTTATGGAAGTTTCATAGAGCACATTGGAGGACAGTTGGTGTGATGGTGTTGTTCTTTCAAGTATAGGACATGCATGCTTCATTCCTTAACCCAACACCCAAATCTGTTCAATCAGAAGGTCATAGCCATTTCACCAGATCATCATCCTCCTCTTCCATCTCCTCTTCTTCTTCATCCTCCATCTCTTCCTCCTTCTCCTCCGTCTCCTCCTCATCCTCCTCCATCTCTTCTTCCTCCATCTCCTCTTCCTCCTCCTCCTTCACCTCCATCTCTTCCTCCTCTTCCTCCTCCTCCTTTTCCATCTCCACTTCTTCTTCATCCTCCTCCTCCTCCATCACTTCCTTGTCCTTCTCCATCTCCGCCTCATCCTCCTCTTATCATCATCCATCTAATCAACACATTTGTTTGCATTTAAATTCTTCCCTTACATTCTCCCATACTGCGCTTGATTCCCTGTCCATGGGAATGAATAGTGACAGTGATCATTATCACTGGAGCACTGGGTGTTTCTTACCAATACACATCCATAATGACTTGGCCAGCCTGTGTGCCTATCTGATATCTCTCTGTCTCCTGAGCCTGGACTGTCCACATCTCTCTCTCTGTCTCTCTCTCTCTCTCTCTCTCTCTCTCTCTCTCTCTCTCTCTCTCTCTCTCTCTCTCTCTCTCTGTCTCTCTCTCTCTCTCTCTCTCTCTCTCTCTCTCTCTCTCTCTCTCTCTCTCTCTCTCTGTTGTTATTCCTCCACAGATACCTAGCATCTGTTAATCTGCTCCTTGTGTTGCCTGTCACAGGAGAGATCAAAGACTGTTGGCGAGACAACAGTACTAAACAGGAAGTGAGGCCTCGAGATACAGAAATTGTATTGTATCAATACAGAAATTGTATTGTCGTCATAGAGACAAACGGGGCTGCCTAAAAACACACCACTTTAATACAGCTATGACCAGAAGTGACTTTCCGTAGCAGGTTAGGAGAGCATTTTTGCTAACCCTTTTCCTAACCTTAACCTAATTCTCCTAACCTGCTACGTTCATTTTCCTGACCTGCTGCGTAAATTCTCATAATCTGCTACAAAAAAATACATTCCAGTCGTAGCTGTATCAAAGTGGTGTTTTTATAGGGAATCTCAGACAAACATTGTTTCAACAGTGAAGGTCTTCATCAGGTGGTCCATACAGGACAGTAGAGAAAGCACATCGCAAAGTTCAACACAATATTAGAAAGCACAACATTACAAAGCACAACACAGTAGAACACAGCCCAGCCCAGTAGTGAGACACAGTTCTGCTCACTATCTGTCATCACCATCCTCAACCCCCTTCTCTCCCCAACCAACCCCCTCCTCCCTCCTCCATTCCCCACCGCGCCTCAGACGGATGTGAGGGAGCGAGTCCCCCAATTTGGCTCCTGAACCCTGTCATTTTGTGTCTGCCTGAGTTGTGCTCTGAGTCTGCAGATCAGCGCTCCACTCAGGCATCTCCCTAGACGACCGTGGGACTGTGGTCAGGACCCCGGGCCTGGTCTGGACCACTGCCAGGCGCCGCTGTGGTAACAGAACCCTGGCATGTGACCAATCACATGACTAGGTACTTACGCTCCGGTCTTCTGATGTAACACACTCACCACACACATACATAAATACACACACACACAAACACACCCCTCATGAATGACGGCTGCTATGGCCAGAGGAGCAGAAAGGTATCAATCAAAAACAGTTTAGGGTTTAGGCTTATTATTTCAGACTGACATGCAGAGGACTCTTCAATTTTAGTCTTACTGTTCAACTGACTGAGTGGAACAAAAACGTCACATATATATCCAGATTAAAGTAGAATGACCTCAAGCAGAATCCCATTAGAAGCAGCTATCTATAGGCACACAGTGCCTTCGGAATGTATTCAGACCCCCTGAATTTTTCCACATTTTGTTATGTTACAGCCTTAATCTAAAATTGATTCAATAGTTTTTTCCCATCATCAATCTACACACAAAACCCAATAACGACAAAGCAAAAAAATGTTTTTATTTTTGCTCATTTATATTTTTTTAAACGGTAATATCACATTTACATAAGTATTCAGACCCTTTACTCAGTACTTTGTTGAAGCACCTTTGGCAGTGATTACTGCCTCGATTCTTATTGGGTATAACGCTCCAAACTTGGCACACCTGTATTTGGGGAGTTTCTCCCATTCTTCTCTGCAGATCCCCTGTCAGGTTGGAAGGGGAGAGTTGCTGCACAGCTATTTTCTGGTTTCTCCAGAGATGTTTGATTGGTTTCAAGTCCGGGCTCTGGCTGAGCCACTTAAGGACATTCAGAGACTTGTCCTGAAGCCACTCCTGCATTGTCTTGGCTGTGTGCTTAGGGTCGTTGTCCTGTTGGAAGGTGAACCTTCTCCCCAGTCTGAGGTCCTGAGCACTCTGGAGCAGGTTTTCATCAAGGATCTCTCTGTACTGCACTCTGTTCATCTTCCCCTCGATCCTGCCTAGTCTCACAGTCCCTGCCACTGAAAAACATCCCCACAGCATGATGCTGCCACAACCATGCTTCACCGTAGGGCTGGTGCCATGTTTCCTCCAGGCGTGACGCTTGGCATTCAGGCCAATAGAGTTTAATCTTGGTTTCATCAGACCAGAGAATCTGGTTTCTCATTGTCTGAGAGTCTTTAGGTACCTTTTGGTCAACTCCAAGCGGGCTGTCATGTGCCTTTTACTGAGGAGTGGCTTCTTTACCACAGTTGACTCCAATCAAGTTGTAGAAACATCTCAAAGACGATCAATTGAAACAGGATGCACCTGAGCTCAATTTCGAGTCTCATAGCAAAGGGTCTGAATATTTATGTAAATAAATTATTTATGTTTTTTATATTTAATACATTTGAAAAAAACTGTTTTCGCTTCGTCATTATGGGATATTGTGTGTAGATTGTTGAGGATTTTTACTTCATTTAATCCATTTTAGAATGAGGCTGTCACAGAATAAAATGTGTAAAAAGTCAAGGGGTCTGAATGCTTTCCGAGGCACTGTACATCTATGACTCAGGGAAGCAGACATTAGATAGATTACTATTTGTCTTGGTAACTTAATGGTATGTACCCAGAACACTGGAAGACGTGCATTGTTGTAGGCTCTGAAATGACACTGGAAAAAAGGGAATTCTATTTCTTGTTCCCCATCACAAGTCACTGATCTGAGGAGATTCTCTATCTCATAAATGCTTTGGGTAGCACAGAAGACAGGGTTTTGACGTTCAGGAACACGATACACAGAAACAGATACATATGGAGTGGGCACTGAGGACACATGGCGAGGTGGGATATCTCCTCTACACCCAGCCAACGGCAGAAGCAAAAAGACACCTTTGAATGAGACAGTGGAGACCGAGGACCATTGTCCTGGTATGTTTACGCTTGTCTAATGTTTCAGTGGGGTAAGCTAGTGATGCCCTGTAGAGCAACAGGATAGTCATTGTTCAGGACCCCTGGTGGAATGGTAGCCTGCAGTCACTTCTCTCTCTCTCTTCCTTTCTCTATCATTGTCTCTATTGTCCCTCTGTTAGTTTCTCTCCACCACAGAGACAGCCTTGATTGTTGTCCCTCTGCCTCTTCCTCTCGTCTCATTGTCTTACTGTCTCACTGTCTCCTCTCATGCCTGCTCTTGTGGGGATATGTGTTGGGGGGGGGGGGGTACAGAGAGTGCATGTGAAGTTTTATGGCTAACCATGTGTTTTTGGATATCTGTGATTCCATGTTTCCCAGTCTCTGATTGAGAGCCATACTTAGGTAGCCTGTTTTCCCATTTTGAGTTGTGGGTGATTGTTTTCTGTTTTGTGTGAGTACCTAACAGAACTGTTGTGTTTTGGTCCACTTTTGTTTTTGTTTCAGTGTTCTGGTTATAATAAACAACATGAACACTTACCACGCTGCGCATTGGTCCGATATTTAACGACAATCGTTACAGAGAGACGACAATCGTTACAGAGAGAGAGAGGAGGATAGAGAGTGGTAGAGAACGAGACAAAGAGAGAGAGAGAGAGATAGAGAGAGAGAGGATAGAGAGTGGTAGAGAATGAGACAAAGAGAGAGAGAGAGAGAGAGAGGGGATAGAGAGGGGTAGAGAACGAGACAAAGAGAGAGAGAGATACATGGGTCGCGTTTGGAGAGTCAAGACATGGAGACTAGGTTTGTTCGCTCCAATGTGCATCTGCAATCTAAACATCCTCCTGATTATTAAACAGTATGTTGCTCTTTCTCCCACCCACTCAACAACAGACAGAAACACAACACACCGTATAACAAATAAATCAACCAACCCTCTCCAATCTCAAATCAGAAGAGCAAAGACTAGGACTGAAACCCTTTTTTATCATGGTATAGTACGCACATTTGCAGTATACTGTATATACACTGTACAAAACATTAGGAACCCCTGCTCTTTCCATGGCACAGACTGATCAGGTGAATCCAGGTGAAAGATATGATCCCTTATTGATGTCACCTGTTAAATACACTTCAATCAGTGTGGATGAAGGGGAGGAGACGGGTTAAATAAGGATTTAAGCCTTGGGACAAGTGAGACATGGATTGTGTATGTCTGTCACTCAGAGGGTGAATGGGCAAGACAAAACATTTAAGTGACTTTGAACAGGATATGGTAGTAGGTGCCAGGTGCAAAGGTTTGTGTCAAGAACTGCAATGCTACAGGGTTTTTCACACTCAGTTTCCCGTGTGTCTCAAGAATGGTCCACCACCATAAGGACATCCAGCCAACTTGACACAACTGTTGGAAGCATTGGAGTCAACATGGGCCAGCATCCCTGTGGAATGTTTTCGACACCTGTTAGAGTCAATGCCCGATGAATTGAAGCTGTTCTGAGGGCAAAGGGGGGTGCAACTCAATATTAGGAAGGTGTTCCTAATGTGTTGTACACTCAGTGTATATTTCAATTCTGTATATTTGTACAGCCAAGTCCCATTGGCTGTAACTGATAGGTAACAGACTGTGGCCCAGGGCTCTGCATGATGTTGAAGGACAGACAGTACTCCTGCTCTTACAGAGGCATATTTACAGTGGAGATCGTTGTGGAGTACTATGTGGTGCTGTTACACTGACACTGGTGCTGCAAATGGTGTTGATGGAGCCTTTTCTTCTGTCTAGTTAATGACTGCAGAATGTAGTATATTGATCTCCATGGTCCCATAGTGCACTAACCTGAAGCTGAGGGAGAATACATCTGTCCCCCTGGCTTGGTGTGTGAGGGAGAGGTTACCCTAGGAGTTATGGTGGAGGTTGTTTGGTATTGAGTGTTAATAAGCTGGGATACAGTGTTCTAAAGGCCGGTCTGTCAGCATTCCCCTGGTGTTGTCATCCCTCCATCCTTCCATCCTCCTCCACTGCCTCCTTTAAAGGAGATGAAGAGAGAGAGGGGTGGGAGGAGAGAGAGAGAGAGAGAATAGCAGGTCTCAGATCTAAGTCAGACATGCCTGCCCAGCAACCGTCTGCCTGGGAAAGGAATGGTCCTGGCTAGAGATCACACACATCACCTCAACCTGCACCAGACCTTCTCACAGAGAGAGAGAGAGAGATGGGGTTTAAAGTAGTGTATACTGTGTTTACGGATAGAGGCGAGGGGAGGGGCAGGAAAAGAGTTGAGGGGTGACTGGGGAGGGGATACAGGTACACACCGAGAAAAGAGGGAGGGAGGGAGAAGGGGGGATTAGGGAGGGGGGGGATGAAGGGGGGAGGGAGGGAGGGAGGGAGGGAGGGGGGATTAGGGACGGGTGGAGGGGGAGGGAGGGATAAGGGGTTAGGGACGGGTGGGGAGGGATAAGGGGTTAGGGGGTGGAGGGAGGGAGGGGGTTAGGGAGGGGGAGGGAGGGATAAGGAGGGGACGGGTGGAAGGGAGGGTTAGGGACGGGTGGAGGGGGGGAGTAGGGGTTAGGGAGGGGGTTAGGGATGGGTGGAGGGGGAGGGAGGGAGGGGGTTAGGGATGGGTGGAGGGGGGGGGGAGGGATAAGGGGTTAGGGATGGGTGGAGGGGGAGGGAGGGATAAGGGGTTAGGGATGGGTGGAGGGGGGAGAGGGGGTTAGGGATGGGTGGATGGGGGGGAGAAGGGGTTAGGGATGCGGGGAGGGATGGGAGGGAGAAGGGGTTAGGGACGGGTGGAGGGGGGGGGAGGGAGGGAGGGTGGAGGGGGAAGGGAGTTAGGGAGGGTTAGGGACGGGTGGAGGGGGGGGAGGGAAGGGGTTAGGGACGGGTGGAGGGGGGGAGGGAGAAGGGGTTAGGGACGGGTGGAGGGGGAGGGAGGGAGGGAGAAGGGGTTAGGGATGGGTGGAGGGGGGAGGAGGGAGGGGGGAGGGAGGAGGGAGGGAGGGAGGGAGGGAGGGAGGGAGGGAGGGAAGGGGTTAGGGAGGGAGGGGGAGGGAGAAGGGGTTAGGGATGGGTGGAGGGGGGGTTAGGGAGGTGGGGTTTGGGAAGGGAGAAGGAGGGAGGGTGGAGGGGGAGGGAGGGGGTTAGGGACGGGTGAGGGGGAGGGAGGGTGGAGGGAGGGGGTTAGGGGGGAGGGATAGGGAGGGAGGGAGGGAGGGGGAGGGAGGGAGGGAGGGGTTAGGGAGGGAGGGAGGGAGGGAGAAAATGACAGGTGGGGAGGGGGGAGGGAGGGAGGGAGAGGGAAATGTTAGAGGGATTAGGGACGGGTGGAAGGAGGAGGGAGGGGAGGGTGGAGGGGTTAGGAAAGCGTGGAGGAAGGGAGAAGTGGTTTGGGAAGGATCTGAGGAAGGGAGAAGGGTTTGGGAGGATTGAGGAGGCAGAGGATTGGGGAAAGTCCCAAAAGCAGGTACAAATATGTGAAGAAAAAAGGGAGAGGGAGGTGTTTAAAATGACAGGCTGTTCAGAGAGAGGAAAATGTTAGAGTGATTAGGGTGAAAGAGGAAGGGTTGAGGAAGGGTTGAGGCAAATGTGGAAAATGAGCAGTGCTGCTTGCATATCTGTCTCTCTCTCTCGGTGGGTGTGGGTAGGAATAAACAAACTCTGAGCTTATGAGAGTGTTTGATCTGCTGAACCGTGAAATGTTTCACCCAGAAAACAGGAAAATGAGCGTTGGTCGGGAAAGACAGAAACTGCAGGATCACAAAGACTAGTAAGAGATGTTTTCATCTGTTGATGTTTTCAACCTCAGGTTATCAACCAATAAAGGCATTATGAAGCCTTCATAAAGCCTTTATGAGCCCTCCATAGATGCTTCCTAACTCATTCATAATGCTTCCTAAATCATTCATAAAGCCTTTAATGCTTCCTAAATCATTCATAAAGCCTTTATGAGCCCTCCATAGATGCTTCCTAAATCATTCATAAAGCCTTTATGAGCCCTCCA
>NC_088225.1:26220105-26230105 GCF_036934945.1 Oncorhynchus masou masou | reverse complement strand
TCTCTCTCTCTCTACCCCACCCCACCTTCTCTCTCTCTCTACCCCACCCCACCCCTCTCTCTCTACCCCACCCCACCTTCTCTCTCTCTCTCTCTCTACCCCACCCCACCTTCTCTCTCTCTCTACCCCACCCCACCTTCTCTCTCTCTCTACCTTCTCTCTCTCTCTACCCCCCCCACCCCACCTTCTCTCTCTCTCCCCACCCCACCTTCTCTCTCTCTCTACCCCACCCCACCTTCTCTCTCTCTCCCCCACCCCCACCTTCTCTCTCTCTCTCTCTCTCTACCCCCACCCCACCTTCTCTCTCTCTCTACCCCCACCCCACCTTCTCTCTCTCTCCCCACCCCACCCCACCTTCTCTCTCTCTCTACCCCCACCCCACCTTCTCTCTCTCTCTACCCCCTCTCTCTACCCCACCCCACCTTCTCTCTCTCTACCCCACCCCACCTTCTCTCTCTCTCTACCCCACCCCACCTTCTCTCTCTCTACCCCACCCCACCTTCTCTCTCTCTCTACCCCACCCCACCTTCTCTCTCTCTCTACCCCCACCCCACCTTCTCTCTCTCTCTACCCCACCCCACCTTCTCTCTCTCTCTACCCCACCCCACCTTCTCTCTCTCTCTACCCCACCCCCACCTTCTCTCTCTCCCCACCCCACCTTCTCTCTCTCTCTACCCCACCCCACCTTCTCTCTCTCTCTACCCCACCCCACCTTCTCTCTCTCTCTACCCCACCCCACCTTCTCTCTCTCTCTCTCTACCCCACCCCACCTTCTCTCTCTCTCTACCCCACCCCACCTTCCTTCTCTCTCTTCTCTCTCTACCCCACCCCACCTTCTCTCTCTCTCTACCCCCACCCCCACCTTCTCTCTCTCTCTACCCCACCCCACCTTCTCTCTCTCTCTACCCCACCCCACCTTCTCTCTCTCTCTCTCTCTCTACCCCACCCCACCTTCTCTCTCTCTCTACCCCACCCCACCTTCTCTCTCTCTTCTCTCTCTCTCTCTCTCTCTCTCTCTCTCTCTCTCTCTCTCTCTCTCTCTCTCTCTCTCTCTCTCTCTCTCTCTCCATGACTCTGCCATTGTCCTTTAAAATGTGTGACTTCTGTATAATGCATTCTATAGATTAGTTTATACCGGACTAAGCGTACATTTTCATTAACTATAATTTTGTTAGTTCTACTCCAACTTTCTCTCCATATTGTACCAGCATCAGTTATTTTTAAGTCTTGGTTCCAACAGTTTATATTTAAGACATTGTCAGTTGGATATGATCTCTGCAAGGTTTTGTATATCTTACCTATCATATGAACATCTTTTTATGACTCAAATAAGATTCCCTCAAGGTTGCTCTGATGTGAAGATTGTTTCAAATTGAAATGTTGTGATATGTAACTTTTAAATTGCATGTATTTGAAACTTTTGACATTGTTCAGTCCAAATGTAAATTCTGTAATGGAAATAAATGTATTTCCTGTTCATTTATGGTGCCTTCAGTTTTCCATGTGGACCAATTTACAGATGAATTCTGAAAAGCTATCCGAGGATTGTTCCATAGGGTTGGATTTTATGGCAGTGATATTGGTTCTTATAGAATCTGATTCATTTTCTTCATATTGTTAAAGTGTTCTTAACTATGAAGTTGTTAATGTTCTTAGCTTTATCCTTTAATTAAAAATAGACACATGAAAAGATTCTGGGGATGAGCATGTGCATCTTCAATATGTTCCCATTGTTCCTCTGTAGTGAGTTCAACTACAGTGGGGAGAACAAGTATTTGATACACTGCCGATTTTACAGGTTTTCCTACTTACAAAGCATGTAGAGGTCTGTCATTTTTATCATAGGTACACTTCAACTGTGAGAGACAAAAATCCAGAAAATCACATTGTATGATTTTTAAGTAATTAATTTGCATTTTATTGCAAGTATTTGATCACCTACCAACCAGTAATAATTTCGGCTCTCAAAGACCTGTTAGTTTTTCTTTAAGAAGCACTCCTGTTCTCCACTCATTACCTGTATTAACTGCACCTGTTTGAACTCATTACCTGTATAAAAGACACCTGTCCACACACTCAATCAAATAGACTCCAACCTCTCCACAACGGCCAAGACCAGAGAGCTGTGTAAGGACATCAGGGATAAAATTGTAGCCCTGCACAAGGCTGGGATGGGCTACAGGACAATATGCAAGCAGCTTGGTGAGAAGGCAACAACTGTTGGTGCAATTATTAGAAAATGGAAGAAGTTCAAGATGACGGTCAATCACCCTCGGTCTGGGGCTCCATGCAAGATCTCACCTCATGGGGCATCAATGATCATGAGGAAGGTGAGGGATCAGCCCAGAACTACATGGCAGGATCTGGTCAATGACCTGAAGAGAGCTGGGACCACAGTCTCAAAGAAAACCATTAGTAACACACTACGTCGTCATGGATTAAAATCTTGCAGCGCACGCAAGGCCTCCTGCTCAAGCCAGTGCATATCCAGGCCCATCTGAAGTTTGCCAATGACCATCTGGATGATCCAGAGGTGGAATGTGGTCTGATGAGACAAAAATAGAGCTTTTTGGTCTAAAATCCACTTGCCGTGTTTGGAAGAAGAATAAGGATGACTACAACCCCAAGAACACCATCCCAACCATGAAGCATGGAGGTGGAAACATCATTCTTTGGGGATGCTTTTCTGCAAAGGGGACAGGACGACTGCACCGTATTGAGGGGAGGATGGATGGGGCCATGTATCGCGAGATCTTGGCCATCAACCTACTTCCCTCAGTAAGAGCATTGAAGATGGGTCGTGGCTGGGTCAGCATGACAACGACATGAAACACACAGCCAGGGCAACTAAGGAGTGGCTCCGTAAGAAGCATCTCAAGGTCCTGGAGTGGCCTAGCCAGTCTCCAGACCTGAACCCAATAGAAAATCTTTGGAGGGAGCTGAAAGTCCATATTGCCCAACGACAGCCCCGAAACGTGAAGGATCTGGAGAAGGTCTGCATGGAGGAGTGGGCCAAAATCCCTGCTGCAGTGTGTGCAAACCTGGTCAAGAACTACAGGAAACGTATGATCACTGTAATTGCAAACAAAGGTTTCTGTACCAAATATTAAGTTCTGCTTTTCTGATGTATCAAATACTTATGCCATCCAATAAAATGCAAATTAATTACTTAAAAATCATACAATGTGATTTTCTGGATTTTTGTTTTAGATTCCGTCTCTCACAGTTGAAGTGTACCTATGATAAAAAATTACAGACCTCTACATGCTTTGTAAGTAGGAAAACCTGCAAAATCGGCAGTGTATCAAATACTTGTTCTCCCCACTGTATATGTCACGAGTAAAAGCCTTGGGAGGCAAGTTGATACAATTCAAAGTCTGGAAGGTTAAAACCTCAGACAGGAAGATGGAAAACCTTCCTCTTTATTCTATGAATTGTATTTGCCCATATATACGGTCTGTTTTGATCAAGTATACTTTTTCAAAGAATGTCTTCGTTGGGGATAATTGGTATTCCTGAAGATAAATACAAAAGAGTTGTCAGACATGCCCTTCTAAAGAGGTAAGATTACCTTCATGGGAAAAGGATTCTATTTAATGATGTCTGCCTTCATATTGTTGAGTAACGGAACAACTTTTCTATTCTCTGTATTGAACTGTATCTGAACATTAAATGGTCACTCAGAGGTCTCTGCAAATGAATGGACAAGGACTTTTATGATCGTAGCTTTGCTTCCTCTCACCTCCCTTTACCCTGTGGTATAGGCGCTAATTGTGTCGTTCCTGGAAGGGGAGAGAGGGAGAGAGAGTGAGAGAGTGGGAGTGAGGGGGAAAGGGGGTGAGAGGGGGGGTAGTTGTATTTTTTCCTCCATTTCTAATGAGAAGAAAGGAAGATGATCGGATGGCCCAGGGAATGAGGGTACCAGGACAGAGAATGTGTATGATAGGATGGCCCAGGGAATGAGGGTACCAGGACAGAGAATGAATGATAGGATGGCCCAGGGAATGAGGGTACCAGGACAGAGAATGTCTATGATAGGATGGCCCAGGGAATGAGGGTACCAGGACAGAGAATGAGTATGATAGGATGGCCCAGGGAATGAGGGTACCAGGACAGAGAATGAGTATGATAGGATGGCCCAGGATGAGGGTACCAGGACAGAGAATGAGTATGATAGGATGGCCCAGGGAATGAGGGTACCAGGACAGAGAATGTGTATGATAGGATGGCCCAGGGAATGAGGGTACCAGGACAGAGAATGAGTATGATAGGATGGCCCAGGGAATGAGGGTACCAGGACAGAGAATGTGTATGATAGGATGGCCCAGGAAATGAGGGTACTAGGACAGAGAATGAGTATGATAGGATGGCCCAGGGAATGAGGGTACCAGGACAGAGAATGAGTATGAGGATACCCAGGAAATGAGGGTACCAGGACAGAGAATGAGTATGATAGGATGGCCCAGGAAATGAGGGT
The DNA here is from genome assembly GCF_036934945.1 of Oncorhynchus masou masou. Taxonomy (NCBI): domain Eukaryota; kingdom Metazoa; phylum Chordata; class Actinopteri; order Salmoniformes; family Salmonidae; genus Oncorhynchus; species Oncorhynchus masou. The sequence goes on along the minus strand of NC_088225.1, from coordinate 26,225,628 downwards.
ACTAGGACAGAGAATGAGTATGATAGGATGGCCCAGGAATGAGGGTACTAGGACAGAGAATGAGTATGATAGGATGGCCCAGGAAATGAGGGTACCAGGACAGAGAATGAGTATGATAGGATGGCCCAGGGAAATGAGGATACTAGGACAGAGAATGTGTATGATAGGATGGCCCAGGAAATGAGGGTACTAGGACAGAGAATGTGTATGATAGGATGGCCCAGGGAATGAGGGTACCAGGACAGAGAATGAGTATGATAGGATGGCCCAGGAAATGAGGATACTAGGACAGAGAATGAGTATGACAGGATGGCCCAGGGAATGAGGGTACCAGGACAGAGAATGTGTACAGAGAATGAGTATGATAGGATGGCCCAGGGAATGAGGATACTAGGACAGAGAATGTCTATGATAGGATGGCCCAGGGAATGAGGATACTAGGACAGAGAATGAGTATGATAGGATGGCCCAGGAAATGAGGGTACCAGGACAGAGAATGAGTATGATAGGATGGCCCAGGAAATGAGGGTACCAGGACAGAGAATGAGGCTGACACAAAGAGGGAGCTCGCTAATTTCCACTAACAAGCCACTCAGCTAACTAAAAAGGGAACGATTTGTTTGGCTCATTTGGGGTTGTGTGTGGTGTGTGTGTGCACGTACGTGCGTGCGTGTGTGTGTGTGTGTGTGTGTGCATGTTCGGTGGAAGCGTGTGCGCATGTGTAATGGTGCACTAGGGAACTGAAAGGGTAGATGGGATGTGTGTGATTGTTCATGTGTGTGTATCAGTTCTGTGTGAGCATGTGTGTGTTCTCTGGACAGGGTGTTCTCTGTGTCCTACTGATTATAGTGATCAGGCATCCTGTGCCAGCATGGGGCCCGGCTGCTGATTAAAAATGCTAATGTCCCCCGCCGGGTCTTTGATGTGGCACAATGCCAGGGAAGGTTATGGAGGGCCCATGTAATCCTTTCTGTGGGATGGGGGATGAGGAAGAGGGCAGAGGGGGATGGGGAAGGGGGCAGAGGGGGACGAGGAAGAGGGCAGAGGGGGATGGGGAAGGGGCAGGGAAAGGGGCAGAGGGGGACGAGGAAGAAGGGGCAGAGGGGGATGGGGAAGGGGCAGAGGGGGATGGGGAAGGGGGCAGGGAAGGGGCAGGGGGGATGGGGAAGGGGCAGAGGGGGAGGGGAAGGGGCAGAGGGGGACGGGGAAGGGGCAGAGGGGGATGGGGGAAGGGGCAGAGGGGGATGGGGAAGGGGCAGAGGGGGACGGGGAAGGGGCAGAGGGGGACGGGGAAGGGGCAGAGGGGGACAGGGAAGGGGCAGGGGGGACGGGAAGGGGCAGAGGGGGACAGGGGAAGGGGCAGAGGGGGACGGGGAAGGGGCAGAGGGGGGACGGGGAAGGGGCAGAGGGGGACGGGGAAGGGGCAGAGGGGGAGGAAGGGGCAGAGGGGGGGGCAGAGGGGGAGGGGGAGAGGGGGACGGGGAAGGGGGCAGAGGGGGACGGGGAAGGGGCAGAGGGGGACGGGGAAGGGGCAGAGGGGAAGGGGGAGGGGCAGGGCAGGGGGACGGGGAAGGGGGGCAGAGGGGGACGGGGAAGGGGCAGAGGGGGCAGGGGCAGGGGGGGACGGGGAAGGGGGCAGAGGGGGACGGGGAAGGGGCAGAGGGGAGCAGAGGGGGGGGAAGGGGCAGAGGGGGACGGGGAAGGGGCAGAGGGGGACGGGGAAGGGGCAGAGGGGGACGGGGGGGCAGAAGGGGGCAGGGAAGGGGCAGGGGGGGACGGGGAAGGGGCAGAGGGGGACGGGGGAAGGGGAAGGGGGCAGAGGGGGACGGGGAAGGGGCAGAGGGGGACGGGGAAGGGGACAGAGGGGGACGGGGAAGGGGCAGAGGGGGACGGGGAAGGGGCAGAGGGGGACGGGGATGGGGGGCAGAGGGGGACGGGGAAGGGGCAGAGGGGACGGGGAAGGGGCAGAGGGGACGGGGGAAGGGCAGAGGGGGACGGGGAAGGGGGCAGAGGGGGACGGGGAAGGGGGCAGAGGGGGACAGGGAAGGGGGCAGAGGGGGACACCCAGCCGAGAGCCCTGAGAGTCACAATCAATCATGTCAGGGGTGCGCCACGCAGGCTGTGGGGATGTAGGAGATACCCCCATTGACACGTTGCACTTTAATTAGCCAGGCTGTGTCCTGGGAGAGAAGGAGAGAGAGAGAGATGGAGTTTGAGAGAGAGATGGAAAGAGAGAGAGAGAGAGAGAGAGAGAGAGAGAGAGAGAGAGATGGAAAGAGAGAGAGAGATGGAAAGAGAAAGGGAGAGAGAGAGACAGAGAGAGAGAGAGATGGAAAGAGAGAGGGAGAGAGAGATGGAAAGAGAAAGGGAGAGAGAGAGAGACAGAGAGAGAGAGATGGAAAGAGAGAGGGAGAGAGACAGAGAGAGAGACAGAGTGAGTGAGTGAGTGAGAGGTTGGGTGGTGGGCATCAAAGAGATTATTCATGTTTGTATGTCTGACACAAACACAGACGCTCACATTTTCCCACACATGTGTAATGCAGGCTGCAGAGGATAGGTTGACTTGGCCTGAGTTTAGAAACACAGTAGATTAACAAAACATCACACAAACAATATCAAGTTCCAGCTGGTGATTAGCAGAAATGTTTGTGTGTGGGAAGTGTGCATTGTGTGATGTGTGTTTATTGAGTGTGTACGTTTGTGTGTGTGTGTGCTGACATTTTTGTGGGGGTGTGTGTTTTTCCACTGTTGTGATCTGTGCCAATCACATTTTAATCTCTCCCTTTATTATGATGGAAAAAAGTGTTTGAAAAAGACCTCTGGTTTGTTTTGAAGTGGCGTGACATCATGTTAACAAAGCCTGGGATACATCCCAAATGGCACCCTATTAACTACTTTTGACCAGGGCTCATAGTGCACTATATAAGGACTAGGGTTCCATTGGGGACGCAGACATTTTCTAATCCACCAGATGGATGTCTGGGCCAGATGACACTTTATTTGGGAAGCTAAGGCCTCCTCCATCACTGAAACACAACACACCGTAACAAACAGACCACTGGCTGTGGGCCAGAGCAACAGTCAAGCCGGGATTCAATCTGAGGCCCGTTGTAGAGTACTGTCGACAATACACTTTTTAAAGGCAATGTTCGCATATTCGCCGAGATCACATTCACGGTAAACACTGCAGATATAGGCTCAATTAGAAATGACCTTTAAATGTCAAGCTCGCTACTAAGTGCCTCAGATTGAGTCCTGACCTCGTCAGTCAGTCAGTCAGGCAGTCAGTCAGGCAAGTAGTCAGTCATCCAAACATCTAAAGAGTCACATTTCAATCCCCTGGAGAAATGAAGCATGGAATGGAGGTTATAGAAATCAAATAGTTTAGAGTTGGTTTTCCACTGGGCAAAAACGGGTTGTTTCAATGTTGTTTCCACCTAATTTCAACAACAAAAATGCAATGTGATGGAGTTCAATCAACGTGGAAAAGTGATTGGATTTGCAAAAAGTAAGTAAGAAAATGTCTTTTTTCACCCAACTTGTTACCTAAATCGTATGACACGATGATATGTTTTGTTTATTTCACATTGAATTCACGTTAGCTGACAACTCAAACAAATTAAAATACACCAACCAGGGTCGGAATTTGAAGAAAAAAGTAACATTTTAGATTAACACAATAAAACAACCATGAATATAGTTTAAAAACAGTAGGATTTGTTGACTTTGAACAACGACAGTTCATTTGCTGCTACCATGTTGTGTTGCTACCATGTTGTTGTCATGTTGTGTTGCTACCATGCTATGTTGTTGTCTTAGGGCTCTCTTTACGTTGTGTTGTCTCTCTTTACGTAGAGTTGTGTGATCTCTCTTTACGTAGTTGTCAGGATTTGGCCAGGGTTGTTCCGGGTTTTGGTCACTAGATGCCCCCATTGTGCTTTTTGACCTTATGTTTTTTCCCTTGTTCCCCATTATTATTTGCACCTGTGCCTCGTTTTTCCCCTGATTGTATTTAAACCCTTAGTTTCCCTCAGTTCTGTGCTCTGTGTTTGTATGTTAGCACCCAGCCCTAGTGTTCTGTGTATTCTTGTCGATTCCGGTGGATGCTCTTGTGGAATTCTGTTTTTGTTTTTGAGTATCTTTTGAGGCTTTTTGTGCTATTCCTACCACCTTTTGGATTTACCATTTTTGTATTGAAGGACTTCTCCTTTTTACTTTATTAAATACACCGTCTTAAGTACTGCTGTGTCTGCCTCATCTTCTGGGTTCTGCTGACTATTCGTGGCTCAGTTGGTTAAGTGACTGTTTCTCACTCCGGAGACCCAGGTTCGTAACCGGGTCCTGACAGAAACACAGAGCCATAAATGAACCCAGAGGCAGCCAGTTCCCAGGACCTTTTTGCCATGCTGTCCCACCACCAGGAGACTGTCCAACGCCACGAAGCCGCCCTGGTTCAGCAAGAGGCCTTAATGGCTAGACATTCTCATCTTCTGTCGGAGATGCTGACTTCCATTAAGCAAATATCTGATCGTCTTGATCCCAGTTCCCGTCCCACCTCAGATTCACGTACCCATGGCAGTTAACCCCCTGGCTGAACCTCGTCTTCCACCTCCCCAATGGTTCTCAGGTGATCCAAGTGCTTGTAAAGGGTTTCTCACCCAATGTTCTCTCTCCTTTGAGCTACAACCCTCGTCGTTTCCCACCGACCGGTCTAAGATCGCTTATATCATCACCCTGCTGTCGGAAAAAGCCCTGGCCTGGGCTACTGCTGTGTGGGATGCCCATAGTTCCTGCTGTGCCAGCTACTCTGCCTTTGCTGAGGAATTCAAACGAGTGTTTCAAGGCCCAAGCAGTGGTTCTGACTCAGCCAAACAGCTCCTGACTCTCCACCAAGGTTGGCGCAGCGTGACGGACTATGCCATCCAGTTCCGCACGGTGGCAGCAGCAAGTGGCTGGAACAACGAGGCGCTCACGGTGTGCTTTCTGAAAGGCCTTTCCGACACTATCCAAGATGAACTGGCCACTCGGGAACCACCGGGCAATCTCGAGTCCCTGATCAAGTTGGCCTCACGCATTGACCAGCGTCTGAGAGAGAGAACTCAACCGTAGACCTCTAGCCCCTATCAGTCCCAGCTCCGAGTCCCCACCTTTATCCTCGCTGGCTCCATCGGAACCCATGCAGATTGGACGCATCTCCCAGGCTGAGAGAGACCGCCGGATGAGGGAGCGACGCTGTCTATATTGCGGCAAACCGGGCCATTTCCGTTCCACGTGTCCCGGGCTCCAGGGAAACGCTCTGTCCCGTACAGACCGGGGGGAACTGTAACGGGAAACATAACCTCCTCCCATCCGTCCAACTCCCGTCTGCTCATTCCAGTCACCCTCTCCTGGGACAACCACAAGCTTCACCTTCAAGCCTTGGTAGACTCTGGAGCCGCAGGTAACTTCATGGATGGTGTCTGGGCGAAGGAGAATGGCGTTCCCTCTGAACCTCTAAGTGAACCCATGAGGATCACTACATTG
>NC_088225.1:26201387-26219605 GCF_036934945.1 Oncorhynchus masou masou | reverse complement strand
CCCACCTTCTCTCTCTCTCTACCCCCACCCCACCTCTCTCTCTCTCTACCCCACCCCACCTTCTCTCTCTCTCTACCCCACCCCACCTTCTCTCTCTCTCTACCCCCACCCCACCTTCTCTCTCTCTACCCCACCCCCACCTTCTCTCTCTCTCTACCCCACCCCCACCTTCTCTCTCTCTCTACCCCACCCCACCTTCTCTCTCTCTCTACCCCACCCCACCTTCTCTCTCTCTCTACCCCCACCCCACCCTCTCTCTCTCTCTACCCCCACCCCACCTTCTCTCTCTCTCTACCCCACCCCCACCTTCTCTCTCTCTCTCCACCCCCACCCCACCTTCTCTCTCTCTCTACCCCACCCCACCTTCTCTCTCTCTCTACCCCCCACCCCACCTTCTCTCTCTCTCTACCCCACCCCCACCTTCTCTCTCTCTCTACCCCCACCCCACCTTCTCTCTCTCTCTACCCCCACCCCCACCTTCTCTCTCTCTCTACCCCCACCCCACCTTCTCTCTCTCTCTCTACCCCACCCCACCTTCTCTTCTCTCTCTCACACTCCCACCCCACCTTCTCTCTCTCTACCCCACCCACCTCTCTCTCTCTCTACCCCACCCACCTTCTTCTCTCTCACCCCCACCCCACCTTCTCTCTCTCTACCCCACCCCACCTTCTCTACCCCCACCCCACCTTCTCTCTACCCCACCCCACCTTCTCTCTCTCTCTGCCCCTTCTCTCTCTCTCTCTCTCTCTCCATGACTCTGCCATTGTCCTTTAAAATGTGTGACTTCTGTATAATGCATTCTATAGATTAGTTTATACCGGACTAAGCGTATATTTTCATTAACTATAATTTTGTTAGTTCTACTCCAACTTTCTCTCCATATTGTACCAGCATCAGTTATTTTTAAGTCTTGGTTCCAACAGTTTATATTTAAGACATTGTCAGTTGGATATGATCTCTGCAAGGTTTTGTATATCTTACCTATCATATGAACATCTTTTTATGACTCAAATAAGATTCCCTCAAGGTTGCTCTGATGTGAAGATTGTTTCAAATTGAAATGTTGTGATATGTAACTTTTAAATTGCATGTATTTGAAACTTTTGACATTGTTCAGTCCAAATGTAAATTCTGCAATGGAAATAAATGTATTTCCTGTTCATTTATGGTGCCTTCAGTTTTCCATGTGGACCAATTTACAGATGAATTCTGAAAAGCTATCCGAGGATTGTTCCATAGGGTTGGATTTTATGGCAGTGATATTGGTTCTTATAGAATACATTTTCTTCATATTGTTAAAGTGTTCTTAACTATGAAGTTGTTAATGTTCTTAGCTTTATCCTTTAATTAAAAATAGACACATGAAAAGATTCTGGGGATGAGCATGTGCATCTTCAACATGTTCCCATTGTTCCTCTGTAGTGAGTTCAACTACAGGGGGGAGAACAAGTATTTGATACACTGCCGATTTTACAGGTTTTCCTACTTACAAAGCATGTAGAGGTCTGTCATTTTTATCATAGGTACACTTCAACTGTGAGAGACAAAAATCCAGAAAATCACATTGTATGATTTTTAAGTAATTAATTTGCATTTTATTGCATGACATAAGTATTTGATCACCTACCAACCAGTAAGAATTTCGGCTCTCAAAGACCTGTTAGTTTTTCTTTAAGAAGCACTCCTGTTCTCCACTCATTACCTGTGTTAACTGCACCTGTTTGAACTCATTACCTGTATAAAAGACACCTGTCCACACTCTCAATCAAATAGACTCCAACCTCTCCACAATGGCCAAGACCAGAGAGCTGTGTAAGGACATCAGGGATAAAATTGTAGACCTGCACAAGGCTGGGATGGGCTACAGGACAATATGCAAGCAGCTTGGTGAGAAGGCAACAACTGTTGGTGCAATTATTAGAAAATGGAAGAAGTTCAAGATGACGGTCAATCACCCTCGGTCTGGGGCTCCATGCAAGATCTCACCTCATGGGGCATCAATGATCATGAGGAAGGTGAGGGATCAGCCCAGAACTACATGGCAGGACCTGGTCAATGACCTGAAGAGAGCTGGGACCACAGTCTCAAAGAAAACCATTAGTAACACACTACGTCGTCATGGATTAAAATCTTGCAGCGCACGCAAGGCCCCCTGCTCAAGCCAGTGCATATCCAGGCCCATCTGAAGTTTGTCAATGACCATCTGGATGATCCAGAGGTGGAATGTGGTCAGATGAGACAAAAATAGAGCTTTTTGGTCTAAAATCCACTTGCCGTGTTTGGAGGAAGAATAAGGATGACTACAACCCCAAGAACACCATCCCAACCATGAAGCATGGAGGTGGAAACATCATTCTTTGGGGATGCTTTTCTGCAAAGGGGACAGGAAGACTGCACCGTATTGAGGGGAGGATGGATGGGGCCATGTATCGCGAGATCTTGGCCATCAACCTACTTCCCTCAGTAAGAGCATTGAAGATGGGTCGTGGCTGGGTCAGCATGACAACGACATGAAACACACAGCCAGGGCAACTAAGGAGGTGCTCCGTAAGAAGCATCTCAAGGTCCTGGAGTGGCCTAGCCAGTCTCCAGACCTGAACCCAATAGAAAATCTTTGGAGGGAGCTGAAAGTCCGTATTGCCCAACGACAGCCCCGAAACGTGAAGGATCTGGAGAAGGTCTGTATGGAGGAGTGGGCCAAAATCCCTGCTGCAGTGTGTGCAAACCTGGTCAAGAACTACAGGAAACGTAATTGCAAACAAAGGTTTCTGTACCAAATATTAAGTTCTGCTTTTCTGATGTATCAAATACTTATGCCATCCAATAAAATGCAAATTAATTACTTAAAAATCATACAATGTGATTTTCTGGATTTTTGTTTTAGATTCCGTCTCTCACAGTTGAAGTGTACCTATGATAAAAAATTACAGACCTCTACATGCTTTGTAAGTAGGAAAACCTGCAAAATCGGCAGTGTATCAAATACTTGTTCTCCCCACTGTATATGTCACGAGTAAAAGCCTTGGGAGGCAAGTTGATACAATTCAAAGTCTGGAAGGTTAAAACCTCAGACAGGAAGATGGAAAACCTTCCTCTTTATTCTATGAATTGTATTTGCCCATATACGGTCTGTTTCGATCAAGTATACTTTTTTAAAGAATGTCTTCGTTGGGGATAATTGGTATTCCTAAAGATAAATACAAAAGAGTTGTCAGACATGCCCTTCTAAAGAGGTAAGATTACCTTCATGGGAAAAGGATTCTATTTAATGATGTCTGCCTTCATATTGTTGAGTAACGGAACAACTTTTCTATTCTCTGTATTGAACTGTATCTGAACATTAAATGGTCACTCAGAGGTCTCTGCAAATGAATGGACGAGGACTTTTATGATCGTAGCTTTGCTTCCTCTCACCTCCCTTTACCCTGTGGTATGGCGCTAATTGTGTCGTTCCTGGAAGGGGAGAGAGGGAGAGAGAGTGAGAGAGTGGGAGTGAGGGGGAAAGGGGTGAGAGGGGGTAGTTGTATTTTTCCTCCATTTCTAATGAGAAGAAAGGAAGATGATCGGATGGCCCAGGGAATGAGGGTACCAGGACAGAGAATGTGTATGATAGGATGGCCCAGGGAATGAGGGTACCAGGACAGAGAATGAGTATGATAGGATGGCCCAGGGAATGAGGGTACCAGGACAGAGAATGTCTATGATAGGATGGCCCAGGGAATGAGGGTACCAGGACAGAGAATGTGTATGATAGGATGGCCCAGGGAATGAGGGTACCAGGACAGAGAATGAGTATGATAGGATGGCCCAGGAAACGAGGAATGGACAGAGAATGAGTATGACCCCAGGAATGAGGGTACAGGAGAGAATGAGTATGATCGGATGGCCCAGGGAATGAGGGTACCAGGACAGAGAATGAGTATGATAGGATGGCCCAGGGAATGAGGATACTAGGACAGAGCATGAGTATGATAGGATGGCCCAGGAAATGAGGGTACTAGGACAGAGAATGTGTATGATAGGATGGCCCAGGAAATGAGGGTACCAGGACAGAGAATGTGTATGATAGGATGGCCCAGGGAATGAGGGTACCAGGACAGAGAATGAGTATGATAGGATGGCCCAGGGAATGAGGGTACCAGGACAGAGAATGAGTATGATAGGATGGCCCAGGGAATGAGGGTACCAGGACAGAGAATGAGTATGATAGGATGGCCCAGGAAATGAGGGTACCAGGACAGAGAATGAGTATGATAGGATGGCCCAGGGAATGAGGATACTAGGACAGAGAATGTGTATGATAGGATGGCCCAGGGAATGAGGGTACCAGGACAGAGAATGTGTATGATAGGATGGCCCAGGGAATGAGGGTACCAGGACAGAGAATGAGTATGATAGGATGGCCCAGGAAATGAGGATACTAGGACAGAGAATGAGTATGATAGGATGGCCCAGGGAATGAGGGTACCAGGACAGAGAATGTGTATGATAGGATGGCCCAGGGAATGAGGGTACCAGGACAGAGAATGAGTATGATAGGATGGCCCAGGGAATGAGGATACTAGGACAGAGAATGAGTATGATAGGATGGCCCAGGAAATGAGGGTACTAGGACAGAGAATGTGTATGATAGGATGGCCCAGGAAATGAGGGTACCAGGACAGAGAATGTGTATGATAGGATGGCCCAGGAAATGAGGATACTAGGACAGAGAATGAGTATGATAGGATGGCCCAGGAAATGAGGGTACCAGGACAGAGAATGTGTATGATAGGATGGCCCAGGGAATGAGGATACTAGGACAGAGAATGAGGCTGACACAAAGAGGGAGCTCGCTAATTTCCACTAACAAGCCACTCAGCTAACTAAAAAGGGAACGATTTGTTTGGCTCATTTGGGGTTGTGTGTGGTGTGTGTGTGCACGTATGTGCGTGCGTGTGTGTGTGTGTGTGTGTGTGTGTGTGTGTGTGTGTGTGTGCATGTTCGGTGGAAGCGTGTGCGCATGTGTAATGGTGCACTAGGGAACTGAAAGGGTAGATGGGATGTGTGTGATTGTTCATGTGTGTGTATCAGTTCTGTGTGAGCATGTGTGTGTTCTCTGGACAGGGTGTTCTCTGTGTCCTACTGATTATAGTGATCAGGCATCCTGTGCCAGCATGGGGCCCGGCTGCTGATTAAAAATGCTAATGTCCCCCTCCGGGTCTTTGATGTGGCACAATGCCAGGGAAGGTTATGGAGGGCCCATGTAATCCTTTCTGTGGGATGGGGGATGAGGAAGAGGGCCGAGGGGGATGGGGAAGGGGGCAGGGGGGACGAGGAAGAGGGCAGAGGGGGATGGGAAGGGGGCAGAGGGGGACGAGGAAGAGGGCAGAGGGGGACGAGGAAGGGCGCAGAGGGGGATGGTGAAGGGGGCAGAGGGGGATGGGGAAGGGGCAGAGGGGGAGGGGAAGGGGCAGAGGGGGACAGGGAAGGGGCAGAGGGGGACGGGGAAGGGGCAGAGGGGGATGGGGAAGGGAAGGGGACAGAGGGGACGGGGGAAGAGGGCAGAGGGAGGAAGGGGCAGAGGGGGACAGGGAAGGGGCAGAGGGGGACGGGAAGGGGCAGAGGGGGGACGGGGAAGGGGGCAGAGGGGGAAGGGGGCAGAGGGGACGGGGAAGGGGGAGGGGGACGGGGAAGGGGCAGAGGGGGAGGGGAAGGGGCAGGGGGGAGGGGAAGAGAGGGGGACGGGGAAGGGGGCAGAGGGGGACGGGGAAGGGGCAGAGGGGGACGGGGAAGGGGCAGAGGGGGAGGGGAAGGGGCAGAAGGGGCGGGGAAGGGGGCAGAGGGGGGACGGGGAAGGGGCAGAGGGGACGGGGAAGGGGGCAGAGGGGGACGGGGAAGGGGCAGAGGGGGACAGGAAGGGGCAGAGGGGGAGGGAAGGGGCAGGGGGACGGGGAAGGGGCAGGGGGACGGGGAAGGGGGCAGAGGGGGACGGGGAAGGGGGCAGAGGGGGACGGGGAAGGGGCAGAGGGGAGGAGGAAGGGGCAGAGGGGGAGGGGGAAGGGGACAGAGGGGGACGGGGAAGGGGCAGAGGGGGATGGGAAGGGGGCAGGGGGGACGGGAAGGGCAGAGGGGGACGGGGAAGGGGCAGAGGGGGACGGGAAGGGGCAGAGGGGGACGGGGAAGGGGCAGAGGGGACGGGAAGGGGGCAGAGGGGGACGGGAAGGGGCAGAGGGGGACGGGGAAGGGGCAGAGGGGGGAGGGGGGAAGGGGACAGAGGGGGACGGGAAGGGGCAGAGTGGGACGGGGAAGGGGCAGAGGGGACGGGGGAAGGGGGCAGAGGGGGACGGGGGAAGGGGCAGAGGGGGACGGGGAAGGGGCAGGGGGGACGGGGCAGAGGGACGGGGAAGGGGGCAGAGGGGGACGGGGGAAGGGGGCAGAGGGGACAGGGAAGGGGGCAGAGGGGGACACCCAGCCGAGAGCCCTGAGAGTCACAATCAATCATGTCAGGGGTGCGCCACGCAGGCTGTGGGGATGTAGGAGATACCCCCATTGACACGTTGCACTTTAATTAGCCAGGCTGTGTCCTGGGAGAGAAGGAGAGAGAGAGAGATGGAGTTTGAGAGAGAGATGGAAAGAGAGAGAGAGAGAGAGAGAGAGAGAGAGATGGAAAGAGAGAGAGAGAGAGAGAGAGAGATGGAAAGAGAGAGAGAGATGGAAAGAGAAAGGGAGAGAGAGAGACAGAGAGAGAGAGAGATGGAAAGAGAGAGGAGAGAGAGATGGAAAGAGAAAGGGAGAGAGAGAGACAGAGAGAGATGGAAAGAGAGAGGGAGAGAGACAGAGAGAGAGACAGAGTGAGTGAGTGAGTGAGTGAGAGGTTGGGTGGTGGGCATCAAAGAGATTATTCATGTTTGTATGTCTGACACAAACACAGACGCTCACATTTTCCCACACATGTGTAATGCAGGCTGCAGAGGATAGGTTGACTTGGCCTGAGTTTAGAAACACAGTAGATTAACAAAACATCACACAAACAATATCAAGTTCCAGCTGGTGATTAGCAGAAATGTTTGTGTGTGGGAAGTGTGCATTGTGTGATGTGTGTTTATTGAGTGACTGTGGGTGTGTATGTCTGTTTATTGAGTGTGTACGTTTGTGTGTGTGTGTGCTGACATTTTTGTGGGGGTGTGTGTTTTTCCACTGTTGTGATCTGTGCCAATCACATTTTAATCTCTCCCTTTATTATGATGGAAAAAGTGTTTGAAAAAGACCTCTGGTTTGTTTTGAAGTGGCGTGACATCATGTTAACAAAGCCTGGGATACATCCCAAATGGCACCCTATTAACTACTTTTGACCAGGGCTCATAGTGCACTATATAAGGACTAGGGTTCCATTGGGGACGCAGACATTTTCTAATCCACCAGATGGATGTCTGGGCCAGATGACACTTTATTTGGGAAGCTAAGGCCTCCTCCATCACTGAAACACAACACACCGTAACAAACAGACCACTGGCTGTGGGCCAGAGCAACAGTCAAGCCGGGATTCAATCTGAGGCCCGTTGTAGAGTACTGGTCGACAATACACTTTTTAAAGGCAATGTTCGCATATTCGCCGAGATCACATTCACGGTAAACACTGCAGATATAGGCTCAATTAGAAATGACCTTTAAATGTCAAGCTCGCTACTAAGTGCCTCAGATTGAGTCCTGACCTCGTCAGTCAGTCAGTCAGGCAGTCAGTCAGGCAAGTAGTCAGTCATCCAAACATCTAAAGAGTCACATTTCAATCCCCTGGAGAAATGAAGCATGGAATGGAGGTTATAGAAATCAAATAGTTTAGAGTTGGTTTTCCACTGGGCAAAAACGTGGTTGTTTCAATGTTGTTTCCACCTAATTTCAACAACAAAAATGCAATGTGATGGAGTTCAATCAACGTGGAAAAGTGATTGGATTTGCAAAAAGTAAGTAAGAAAATGTCTTTTTTCACCCAACTTGTTACCTAAATCGTATGACACGATGATATGTTTTGTTTATTTCACATTGAATTCACGTTAGCTGACAACTCAAACAAATTAAAATACACCAACCAGGGTCGAATTTGAAGAAAAAAAGTAACTTTTTGGATTAACACAATAAAACAACCATGAATATAGTTTAAAAACAGTAGGATTTGTTGACTTTGAACAACGACAGTTCATTTGCTGCTACCATGTTGTGTTGCTACCATGTTGTTGTCATGTTGTGTTGCTACCATGCTATGTTGTTGTCTTAGGGCTCTCTTTACGTTGTGTTGTCTCTCTTTACGTAGAGTTGTGTGATCTCTCTTTACGTAGTTGTCAGGTTGTGCCAGGGTTGTTCCGGGTTTTGGTCACTAGATGCCCCCATTGTGCTTTTTGACCTTATGTTTTTTCCCTTGTTCCCCATTATTATTTGCACCTGTGCCTCGTTTTTCCCCTGATTGTATTTAAACCCTTAGTTTTCCCTCAGTTCTGTGCTCTGTGTTTGTATGCTTTAGCACCCAGCCCTAGTGTTCTGGGGTGTATTCTTGTCGATTCCGGTGGATGCTCTTGTGGAATTCTGTTTTGTTTTTGAGTATCTTTTGAGGCTTTTTGTGCTATTCCTACCACCTTTTGGATTTACCATTTTTGTATTGAAAGGACTTCTCCTTTTACTTCTTTATTAAATACACGTCTTAAGTACTGCTGTGTCTGCCTCATCTTCTGGGTTCTGCTGACTATTAGTGGCTCAGTTGGTTAAGTGACTGTTTCTCACTCCGGAGACCCAGGTTAGTAACCGGGTCCTGACAGAAACACAGAGCCATAAATGAACCCAGAGGCAGCCAGTTCCCAGGACCTTTTTGCCATGCTGTCCCACCACCAGGAGACTGTCCCAGCGCCCACGAAGCCGCCTGGTTCAGCAAGAGGCCTTAATGGCTAGACATTCTCATCTTCTGTCGGAGATGCTGACTTCCATTAAGCAAATATCTGATCGTCTTACCCCGGCAACAGTTCCCGTCCCAGTACCTCAGATTCACGTACCCATGGCAGTTAACCCCCTGGCTGAACCTCGTCTTCCACCTCCCCAACGGTTCTCAGGTGATCCAAGTGCTTGTAAAGGGTTTCTCACCCAATGTTCTCTCTCCTTTGAGCTACAACCCTCGTCGTTTCCCACCGACCGGTCTAAGATCGCTTATATCATCACCCTGCTGTCGGAAAAAGCCCTGGCCTGGGCTACTGCTGTGTGGGATGCCCATAGTTCCTGCTGTGCCAGCTACTCTGCCTTTGCTGAGGAATTCAAACGAGTGTTTCAAGGCCCAAGCAGTGGTTCTGACTCAGCCAAACAGCTCCTGACTCTCCACCAAGGTTGGCGCAGCGTGACGGACTATGCCATCCAGTTCCGCACGGTGGCAGCAGCAAGTGGCTGGAACAACGAGGCGCTCACGGTGTGCTTTCTGAAAGGCCTTTCCGACACTATCCAAGATGAACTGGCCACTCGGGAACCACCGGACAATCTCGAGTCCCTGATCAAGTTGGCCTCACGCATTGACCAGCGTCTGAGAGAGAGAGAACTCAACCGTAGACCTCTAGCCCCTATCAGTCCCAGCTCCGAGTCCCCACCTTTATCCTCGCTGGCTCCATCGGAACCCATGCAGATTGGACGCATCTCCCAGGCTGAGAGAGACCGCCGGATGAGGGAGCGACGCTGTCTATATTGCGGCAAACCGGGCCATTTCCGTTCCACGTGTCCCGGGCTCCAGGGAAACGCTCTGTCCCGTACAGACCGGGGGGAACTGTAACGGGAAACATAACCTCCTCCCATCCGTCCAACTCCCGTCTGCTCATTCCAGTCACCCTCTCCTGGGACAACCACAAGCTTCACCTTCAAGCCTTGGTAGACTCTGGAGCCGCAGGTAACTTCATGGATGGTGTCTGGGCGAAGGAGAATGGCGTTCCCTCTGAACCTCTAAGTGAACCCATGAGGGTCACTACATTGGATGGAAGCCCTTTGGGATCTGGACTTGTCACTCATGTCACTACCTCCTTGCGACTTTCAGTTTCACAACACCAGGAATTGATGAACTTTCATTTGATCTCCTGTTCCGAGTTCCCTCTCGTCCTTGGATACCCCTGGCTTCACAGCCATAACCCTCACATCGACTGGTCTGTGGGCACTATCAAGCAGTGGGGTCCTACGTGCCAAGCTACTTGTATTTTCCAGAATTCCCGAGTTCTACTCCCGAGTCTTTAGAATCCATCGACCTGACCCGAGTTCCCGAGTGTTACCATGACCTCAAACTGGTGTTTAGCAAACAGAGGGCCACCATGCTACCACCCCATAGACCTTACGATTGCCCCATCGACCTGTTTCCGGGCACTTGCCCCCCAGGGGTCGGATCTTTTCCCTATCTCCACCCGAACGAGCTGCTATGGATACCTACATCAAGGACGCTCTGGAAGCAGGCCTCATGCGTCCATCCACCTCCCCGGCGGGAGCAGGGTTTTTCTTTGTGGCCAAGAAAGACGGTGGATTACGTCCTTGCATCGACTACCGGGGACTCAATGCCATAACCGTCCGTAACCGTTACCCGCTACCCCTTATGGCCACAGCCTTCGAGCTGCTCCAGGAAGCAGTTGTTTTCACTAAGCTTGACCTGCGGAACGCATACCATCTTGTGCGGATCAGACCTGGTGACGAGTGGAAGACCGCTTTCAACACGCCTACTGGTCACTATGAATACTTGGTGATGCCCTTCGGCCTGACCAACGCCCCAGCGGTGTTCCAAGCGCTCATAAACGATGTGCTTAGGGATATGCTTAACATATTTGTGTTCGTTTACTTGGATGACATCCTCATCTTTTCGAGCTCCCTTCAAGAACACACTAAGCATGTCAGACAAGTACTCAAACGCCTCCTGGACAGCCATCTGTACGTTAAGCCGGAAAAATGTGAATTCCATTCATCCCGAGTACAATTCCTGGGATTTGTAGTGGAACCCGGTCGAGTCCAAATGGACCCCAGGAAGGTAGGGGCGGTAGCGGATTGGCCCACCCCCAAATCCGTTAAGGAAGTTCAGCGTTTCCTGGGCTTCACAAACTTTTACCGCAAGTTCATCAAGAACTTCAGCTTGGTGGCAGCCCCTCTCTCAGCTTTAACCAAGGGTGGCAATGCAAGGTTTTTGTGGGGAAGAGAAGCTGAGACGGCCTTCCAAGGACTCAAGCAGCGCGTTCTCTCTGCTCCCATCCTGATACTACCGACTACGGATGAACCATTTGTGGTGGAGGTAGACGCATCAGAGGTTGGTGTTGGAGCTGTCCTGTCTCAGAGGGGTGAAGACAAGAAGCTTCATCCGTGCGCTTTCTTCTCACACCGGCTTACCCCGACTGAGAGGAACTACGATGTGGGGGATCGTGAACTCCTAGCGGTTAAGATGGCATTGAAGGAATGGAGACACTGGCTCGAGGGGCTTCTCACCCGTTTCAAGTGCTTACGGACCACAAAAATCTGGAGTATATCCAGCAGGCGAAGCGGTTGAACTCTAGACAAGCTAGATGGTCTCTTTTCTTCAATCGATTCCAGTTTATCCTCACCTATCGGCCCGGGTCGAAGAATCTCAAACCGGATGCCCTGTCCCGAGTCTACGCTCCTGCCATTCGAGATGACACGGACATGCCTGTCCTTCCTGCTGCTAAGATTGTGGCTCCGATCTCGTGGCAAGTTGAGGATACCGTGAGACGTGCTCAAGCTAGCGAACCGGACCCGAAAGGAGGTCCTGCCAATCGGTTGTTTGTCCCCAAGGCAGTGAGGACTCAGGTCCTTCTGTGGGGGCACTCCTCTCGCCTCACCTGTCATCCGGGCGTAGGTCGCACCTTGGAGTTCATCCAGCGTAAGTTCTGGTGGCCTACCATAAGAGAAGACGTTGCCACTTTCGTCAATGCCTGTCCCGTGTGCTGCCAGGGCAAATCTTCTCACCTCCGCCCTCAAGGACTCCTTCACCCTTTACCTGTTCCCCACAGACCCTGGTCCCATATCTCATTGGACTTTATTACTGGACTTCCTCCATCCCATGGCAATACTACTATCCTAGTCATAATCGACAGGTTTTCAAAGGCGGCCAGGTTCGTCCCTCTGACTAAGTTACCTTCTGCCAAGGAAACGGCTGAGTTGGTAATTAATCATGTGTTCCGAGTCTTCGGCATTCCTCAAGATATGGTTTCTGACAGAGGTCCCCAGTTCGCCTCAAGGTTTTGGAAGGCCTTCTGCCAACTCATGGGGGCTTCTGCCAGTCTATCTTCAGGGTACCATCCGGAGTCCAACGGCCAAACAGAGAGGATGAATCAAGAGCTGGAAACCACCCTCCGATGTATGACTCGTGACAACCCGTCCACATGGTCATCCTTTATTGTTTGGGCCGAATACGCGCACAACACCTTGCGCTCCTCCTCCACTGGTATGTCCCTTGCCGCAGTGTCAGTTTGGCTATGCTCCTCCATTGTTCCCGGACCAGGAGGCAGAAGTCAGAGTGCCTTCAGCCTTGAAGTTCGTCAGACGCTGTCGGCTTATGTGTGGAGGAAGACCCGTCTTAATCTTATGCGTTCCTCACAGAGGTACCAGCAACAAGCCAACAGACGTCGCCGTCCGGGCCTACCCTGCGCCCCGGCCAGAGAGTCTGGCTCTCCACAAGAGACTTACCTCTACGGGTGGAGTCTCGCAAGCTGTCCCAAAAAAATACATCGGTCCTTCAAGGTTGCCAGGAGAGTTAACCCAGTTTCTTGCCTTTACACTTACCCCAGATCCCTTAAGGTCTAATCCCACATTTCATTTCATTGTTAAAACCTGTTGTTTTCTCCCCTTGTCCCGGCAGACAGACCTCCCCCTCCGCCTCGTGTCATTGGAGGCCAGCCGGCAAATACCGTCCATCGGATACTGGATTCCTGATTATGCAGCGGTCCTGGCAGTATCTGGTGGACTGGAAGAGCTACGGTCCCGAGGGGCGCTCCTGGGTTCCTGCCAAAGACATCCTGGACCCTGACCTCATTCGTCAGTTCAGGGGCCCTCCACCCTGAGAGAGCTGGTAGGAACGTCAGGAGCCGTTCCTAGGGGGATTCTGTCAGGATTTGGCCAGGGTTGTTCCGGGTTTTGGTCACTAGATGCCCCCATTGTGCTTTTTGACCTTATGTTTTCCCTTGTTCCCCATTATTATTTGCACCTGTGCCTCGTTTCCCCTGATTGTATTTAAACCCTTAGTTTCCCTCAGTTCTGTGCTCTGTGTTTGTATGTTAGCACCCAGCCCTAGTGTTCTGTGTATTCTTGTCGATTCAGGTGGATGCTCTTGTGGAATTCTGTTTTGGCTTTGAGTATCTCTTAAGGCTTTTTTGTGCTATTCCTACCACCTTTTGGATTTGCCATTTTTGTATTGAAGGACTTCTCCTTTTTACTTTATTAAATACACCGTCTTAAGTACTGCTGTGTCTGCCTCATCTTCTGGGTTCTGCTGACTATTCGTGGCTCAGTTGGTTAAGTGACTGTTTCTCACTCCGGAGACCCAGGTTCATAACCGGGTCTGATAGTAGTGTTGTGTTGTCTCTCTTTACGTTGTGTTGTCTCTCTTTTACGTAGTGTTGTCTCTTTTACGTAGTGTTGTTGTCTTTACGTAGTGTTCTGTGACTCTTTCTACGTAGTGTTGTGTTGTCTCTCTTTACGTAGTGTTGTGTTGTCTCTCTTTACGTAGTGTTGTGTTGTCTCTCTTTACGTAGTGTTGTGTTGTCTCTTTACGTAGTGTTGTGTTGTCTCTCTTTACGTAGTGTTGTGTTGTCTCTCTTGTCGTAGTGTTGTGTTGTCTCTCTTTACGTAGTGTTGTGTTGTCTCTCTTTACGTAGTGATGTGTTGTCTCTCTTTAAGTAGTGTTGTGTTGTCTCTCTTTACGTAGTGTTGTGTTGTCTCTCTTTACGTAGTGTTGTGTCTCTCTTGTCGTGATGTGTGTTTTGTCATTATATTTACATTTTATATTTT
Source organism: Oncorhynchus masou masou (assembly GCF_036934945.1). Classification (NCBI taxonomy): domain Eukaryota; kingdom Metazoa; phylum Chordata; class Actinopteri; order Salmoniformes; family Salmonidae; genus Oncorhynchus; species Oncorhynchus masou. Next base: position 26,205,613 of record NC_088225.1, on the reverse strand, counting down.
ATTTGATGTTTATTCTCAGCCCCCGTCCCTGCAGGAGGCTTATGCCTTTTGGTAGGCCGTCATTGTAAATAAAATTTGTTCTTAACTGACTTGCCTGGTTAAATGGTTAAATAAATGGCCCATAACTATTGTTGGTTCCCCTCACTTTAATACACTATTGTTTGTTCCCCTCAGCTTTATGACCCATACAATATTGTTGGTTCCCCTCAGCTTTATGGCCCATACACTATTGTTGGTTCCCCTCAGCTTTATGGCCCATTATGTTCCCCTCAGCTTTATGGCCCATACACTATTGTTGGTTTCCCCTCAGCTTTATGACCCATACACTATTGTTGGTTCCCCTCAGCTTTATGACCCATACACTATTGTTGGTTCCCCTCAGCTTTATGACCCATACACTATTGTTGGTTCCCCTCAGCTTTATGACCCATACACTATTGTTGGTTCCCCTCAGCTTTATGGCCCATACACTGAACTCAGAAATAGCTAGTGGAAGGTTGAACCTTATTTTATGAGTCCTGGCAGTGCAGCAGTACACAGTGTTGACAGAATGTGTCAGTTCAGAGAAGTATGTGAAGTGTGTGTGTGTGAATGAGTTCAGATCTGATCTGATGAGAACAGGTACTGTATTTCTGTGTAGTTACAGGGACAGGGATTTGTGTGGTTGGGTATTGGGAGAGAGAGAAATCGTGGGCTGTCAGTTTGGCATGAAACAACCTGTTACCCTTGTCATCCCTTCTTTTCTGTCTTCTCCTCCTCCTCCTCTCCTCCACACGTCAGGGAAAGACAGGAATGCAGGAGAAGGGAAACAACAACAGGAGTTGTCCTTCTGCCTGGAGCTGTCTGGGAGAGTTGGGTTTCGCCTCGCAACTTAAAACCATGTAAGCCACCCTTAACACACACAAACACACACAGACACACAGACACACACAGACACACACGCAGACACACACACACACACAGACACACACACACAGACACACACACACAGACACAGACACACAGACACACACACACACACACACACACACACACCACTCCACATGCCCACACACAGCAGCCTCCCACCACAGCAGCCTCTCCTCATGGCTGAAATATGGTAATCTCCAGTTTGGGGAGTTGGCATGTCATCTACCTGGGTTTGGTCTGTACATGTGGGGATGTAATAAACTCATGTCATCTACCTGGGTTTGGTCTGTACAGTGGGGATGTAATAAACTCATGTCATCTACCTGGGTTTGGTCTGTACAGTGGGGATGTAATAAACTCATGTCATCTACCTGGGTTTGGTCTGTACAGTGGGGATGTAATAAACTCATGTCATCTACCTGGGTTTGGTCTGTACAGTGGGGATGTAATAAACTCATGTCATCTACCTGGGTTTGGTCTGTACAGTGGGGATGTAATAAACTCATGTCATCTACCTGGGTTTGCCTGTACAGTGGGGATGTAATAAACTCATGTCTACTGAACAGATCCATACCTGGGTTTGGTCTGTAATAGTGATGTACTGACTCATGTCATCTACCTGGGTTTGGTCTGTACAGTGGGGATGTACTGATGTCATCTACCTGGGTTTGGTCTGATGGGGATGTAATAAACTCCATGTCATCTACCTGGGTTTGGTCTGTAATATGTAATAAACTCATGTCATCTACCTGGTTTGGCTGTACAGTGGATGAATAAACTCATGTCATCTACCTGGGTTGATCTCTAGTGGGGATGTTCTATGTCATCTACCTGGAGACAGTGGGGATGTAATAAACCAATCTACAAATGTAATAAACCAAACCAATCAAAAATATCCATGATTTCTCTTGTCTGTACAGTCCTGCCTGTCCATACATGACCAATGGAACCTGTGCCAAACTCAGAAGTCCATAGATGACTGAGTCCTGGAGTGATTCCAGCAGGTCTAATATGATAGCAGTGACAGAGAGACAGATTGGGATGGAGACAGTGTCCCCAAATCCAAACCAAACCAATCTTGATTTCAGTTGTGTCCTGCCTGTTACTCTGCCGCCAGACTGAGAAAGATGGACGATAATGACAGAGAGACAGATTGGGAGAGGTGTCCCAATTACCTTGCAGGTGCCAACACACCACACTGACACCACACGCATAATGACCACACGCACACACACACCACACACACACACACACACACACACCAGTACAGACCTGTTTGTCCAGGTGAAAGGAGTGTCACTTTTTAAATTAGCTACCATATCACCCCTACAGGCTAACACAGACCAGGTTTCAACAGAACACTTATCACAGTATGTTTTGGGGTACATTAGGGTTTGTGAACATATCCTCTTCATCTCTCTCTCTTTTTTCTCTTCCTTTCTCTCACATATGCATCAAACACATACACTCACAAAAACACAGATTTGACATGCACAGAGGAGCTGGAATCTTTAATTGGTGAAACTGATTTGTCCGTTTGGGATATTACAACAACAAAGAGTTTACTGCAAAAAAACATGTTTCCCCCTCTGCCCTCCCTGCTGTAACTCCATCCTGCCCTGCCCTCTCACCTCTGTGTGTGTAACGACTCTCGTGGGTTGAAGAAGGAGACCAAGGTGCAGCGTGGTAGACGTTCATGACTTTTAATAAACTGAACACCGCAACAAAATAACAAAGTAGAAAAAACCAAAGCGCACAGGTCTGTCAGGCAACAAAACAGCTAAACAGAAAATAACTCTCCACAAAACCCAAACGAAAAATCACAACTTATATTTGATCCCCAATCAGAGACAACGATACACAGCTGTCTCCGATTGGGAAGCACACTAGGCAAAAACAACAAAGAAATAGAAAACATAGATTCTCCCACCTGAGTCACACCTGACCTAACCAAACATGGAGAATAAATAAGGATCTCTAAGGTCAGGGCGTGACAGTGTGCTGACTCAGGGTCCCCTTATCGCCCGCTTTGTTCCCCTCACCTGCACTGAGGACTACCGGCACAGTCACAGAGTGAGAGAGAGAGAAGGAGAGAGGGAAGGATGGAGAGATAAGAAGGACAGAGAGTGAGAGAGAGAGAAGGAGAGAGGGAAGGATGGAGAGATAAGAAGGACAGAGAGTGAGAGAGTAGGAGAGAGGGAAGGATGGAGAGATAAGAAGGACAGAGAGTGAGTGAGAGAGAAGGAGAGAGGGAAGGATGGAGTGTGTCGGGCCTCCCAGACTGCCCGTTTTACACTGCTGTGTCTCATGGTCTCTAAAGCCAGACTGAACTATCATCCCTCTATTCTGGCACCTCCCTCAGACATAACACCAGTCTCCACAGCCATGGTGATGTCATCGTCCTAAATGACATGTTTGCCCAGAATCTCCCTTGATGTCTGTCTCTCTGCAGAGGGATGAAACAGGGATGAAACAGGGATAAAAGTGAGGGAATGAGAGAAAATGAGGTCAGAAGGGAGCTGATGCATCTTCAGAGCGGGTCCAGACCATCAAAGAGAAACCTCAGAAGCTCGCCCGGAGACACCGGCCCTGCCACCGTCACACAGTGATGACGTCATAGTGACCCAGAAGACTTGATTGTCTCGAGGTGTAGTTGAGTTCCAGGTCTTTTTCCGAAGTCTTATGTCAGAACATAGAGCACAAACACAGCCAGTGTGGGAGACAAACAGAGAAACACACAGAGTTGGGGAGAGGGGTGAGACAAAGGAGAGGGAGAGACAAACATACAGAGCTGTGAGGAGAGGGAGAGAAAAGGAGAGGGAGAGAGAAACACACAGAGCTGTGAGGAGAGGGAGAGAGAGAGAGAGAAACACATAGAGCTGGTGGGAGAGGGAGAGAAAAGGAGAGGGAGAGAGAAACACACAGAGTTGGGGAGAGGGGGTGAGATAAAGGAGAGGGAGAGACAAACACACAGAGCTGTGAGGAGAGGGAGAGAGGGAGAGGGAGAAAAACACACAGGAGAGGAGACAAAAGAGAAGACAAACACACAGAGCTGTGAGGAGTGGGAGAGAGAAAGGAGAGGGAGACACACAGAGTTGGGGAGAGGAGACAAACACACAGAGGGAGAGAGACAAACACACAGAGCTGTGAGGAGTGGGAGAGAGAAAGGAGAGGGAGAGAGAAACACACAGAGTTGGGGAGAGGGGGTGAGACAAAGGAGAGAGAGAGAAACACACAGAGCTGGTGGGAGAGGGAGAGAAAAGGAGAGGGAGAGAAACACCAAGTTCACAGGGATTGGTTCATGCACACAGTGCGTC
>NC_088225.1:26176684-26200887 GCF_036934945.1 Oncorhynchus masou masou | reverse complement strand
GTCCTGTTCCTAAATGTTTACGTGACTGACCATTGTTACGTATTGTCATGTTCTCTCTATCCTGTCTGCTCCTGCCTGGTCTTGTTTTCTTCTTTCCTCTTAAATGTTGCTTCCTGTGTGAAGGTTGCTGAGGTCTGTGGAGGAGGTTGGCTAGGGTGAACACATAGACCCTCATCAATTTGTGGTGCAGAAGCTGTGTCAATTTGGAACTTAGAGGCTGGTATTTTCTTCCGGGGTCCTTGTTGGTCCCCGGTTTTATGGGGGGGAATGTGACGACCCTCCCACTCCGTCTGCTGTATTCTGTTTGTTCTTGTTTCCTTATTAGGATGCCGGTGGGCGGAGTTGTGGAGGGTCGTCAGCTATGGAAACACCTGGGCCAGGTGTGTCCCAGGATAAATAGACCTCCTCTACATTCATGGTGGAGACTCTCTCCATGCAGACACCATTGTAGATTGTGTTGTGGTTCTTGGTGGTCTTTTGTTTATTTGCTTTGGCACCTTTCAACAACCTGCATTATCACATTCATGCATGCAAAACACTCACTTACACTGCTGATTACTGATTACACACACCATTGTATATTATACTTAGTTACTTATTTAATAAATATATATATATTGCTACTCCTTATCTCCACGTTGTCTCCCTTTGTTACGGGCTTTGAGTCGGTTCGTGACACTGACGCACTGTGTGCATGAACCAATCCCTGTGAACTTGGTGTTTCTCTCCCTCTCCTTTTCTCTCCCTCTCCCACCAGCTCTGTGTGTTTTCTCTCTCTCTCCTTTGTCTCACCCCCTCTCCCCAACTCTGTGTTTCTCTCTCCCTCTCCTTTCTCTCTCCCACTCCTCACAGCTCTGTGCGTTTGTCTCTCCCTCTCTTTTGTCTCACCCCCTCTCCCCAACTCTGTGTGTTTCTCTCTCCCTCTCCTTTTCTCTCCCTCTCCCACCAGCTCTATGTTTCTCTCTCTCTCCTCTCTCTCTCCCTCTCCTCACAGCTCTGTTTCTCTCTCCCTCTCCTTTTCTCTCCCTCTCCTCACAGCTCTGTATGTTTGTCTCTCCCTCTCCTTTGTCTCACCCCTCTCCCCAACTCTGTGTGTTTCTCTGTTTGTCTCCCACACTGGCTGTGTTTGTGCTCTATGTTCTGACATAAGACTTCGGAAAAAGACCTGGAACTCAACTACACCTCGAGACAATCAAGTCTTCTGGGTCACTATGACGTCATCACTGTGTGACGGTGGCAGGGCCGGTGTCTCCGGGCGAGCTTCTGAGGTTTCTCTTTGATGGTCTGGACCCGCTCTGAAGATGCATCAGCTCCCTTCTGACCTCATTTTCTCTCATTCCCTCACTTTTATCCCTGTTTCATCCCTGTTTCATCCCTCTGCAGAGAGACAGACATCAAGGGAGATTCTGGGCAAACATGTCATTTAGGACGATGACATCACCATGGCTGTGGAGACTTGTGTTATGTCTGAGGGAGGTGCCAGAATAGAGGGATGATAGCTCAGTCTGGCTTTAGAGACCATGAGACACAGCAGTGTAAAACGGGCAGTCTGGGAGGCCCGACACACTCCATCCTTCCCTCTCTCCTTCTCTCTCTCTCACTCTCTGTCCTTCTTATCTCTCCATCCTTCCCTCTCTCCTTCTCTCTCTCTCACTCTCTGTCCTTCTTATCTCTCCATCCTTCCCTCTCTCCTTCTCTCTCTCTCACTCTCTGTCCTTCTTATCTCTCCATCCTTCCCTCTCTCCTTCTCTCTCACTCTCTGTCCTTCTTATCTCTCCATCCTTCCCTCTCTCCTTCTCTCTCTCTCACTCTCTGTCCTTCTTATCTCTCCATCCTTCCCTCTCTCCTACTCTCTCACTCTCTGTCCTTCTTCTCGTCTCTCCATCCTTCCTTCCCTCTCTCCTTCTCTCTCACTCTCTCTGTGACTGTGCCGGTAGTCCTCAGTGCAGGTGAGGGGAACAAAGCGGGCGATAAGGGGACCCTGAGTCAGCACACTGTCACGCCCTGACCTTAGAGATCCTTATTTATTCTCCATGTTTGGTTAGGTCAGGTGTGACTTAGGTGGGAGAATCTATGTTTTGTATTTCTTTGTTGTTTTTGCCTAGTGTGCTTCCCAATCGGAGACAGCTGTGTATCGTTGTCTCTGATTGGGGATCAAATATAAGTTGTGATTTTTCGTTTGGGTTTTGTGGAGAGTTATTTTCTGTTTAGCTGTTTTGTTGCCTGACAGACCTGTGCGCTTTGGTTTTTTCTACTTTGTTATTTTGTTGCGGTGTTCAGTTTATTAAAAGTCATGAACGTCTACCACGCTGCACCTTGGTCTCCTTCTTCAACCCACGAGAGTCGTTACACACACAGAGGTGAGAGGGCAGGGCAGGATGGAGTTACAGCAGGGAGGGCAGAGGGGGAAACATGTTTTTTTGCAGTAAACTCTTTGTTGTTGTAATATCCCAAACGGACAAATCAGTTCACCAATTAAAGATTCCAGCTCCTCTGTGCATGTCAAATCTGTGTTTTTGTGAGTGTATGTGTTTGATGCATATGTGAGAGAAAGGAAGAGAAAAAAGAGAGAGAGATGAAGAGGATATGTTCACAAACCCTAATGTACCCCAAAACATACTGTGATAAGTGTTCTGTTGAAACCTGGTCTGTGTTAGCCTGTAGGGGTGATATGGTAGCTAATTTAAAAAGTGACACTCCTTTCACCTGGACAAACAGGTCTGTACTGGTGTGTGTATGTTTGCGTGTGCGTGTGCGTGTGCGTGTGCGTGCGTGTGTGTGTGGTGTGTGTGTGCAAGGTAATTACCGCAAGGTCATTATCGTACTGGGTGTCAGTCTGGCTTCGGTTGGCACCTGCAAGCTGTTTGTGGGACACCTCTCCCAATCTGTCTCTCTGTCACTCTCTCCATCTCTCCCTCTTTCTCTCTCATGGCACAGCAGAGTAACAGGCAGGACGGGCAACAGAGAAATCATGGATATTTTTGGATTGGTTTGGTTTGGATTTGGATTGGTTTACTCTGTCTCCATCTAGAACACATAGAGATCAACACTGTCTCATCCATCAGCCATGTACCATAGTACTGCTATCATATTAGACCTGCTGGAATCACAACCAGGACTCAGTCATCTATGGACTTCTGAGTCAGGTTCCTATTGGTCATGTATGGATCTGTTCAGTAGACATGAGTTTATTACATCCCCACTGTACAGACCAAACCCAGGTAGATGACATGAGTTTATTACATCCCCACTGTACAGGCAAACCCAGGTAGATGACATGAGTTTATTACATCCCCACTGTACAGACCAAACCCAGGTAGATGACATGAGTTTATTACATCCCCACTGTACAGACCAAACCCAGGTAGATGACATGAGTTTATTACATCCCCACTGTACAGACCAAACCCAGGTAGATGACATGAGTTTATTACATCCCCACTGTACAGACCAAACCCAGGTAGATGACATGAGTTTATTACATCCCCACTGTACAGACCAAACCCAGGTAGATGACATGAGTTTATTACATCCCCACTGTACAGACCAAACCCAGGTAGATGACATGAGTTTATTACATCCCCACTGTACAGACCAAACCCAGGTAGATGACATGAGTTTATTACATCCCCACTGTACAGACCAAACCCAGGTAGATGACATGAGTTTATTACATCCCCACTGTACAGACCAAACCCAGGTAGATGACATGAGTTTATTACATCCCCACTGTACAGACCAAACCCAGGTAGATGACATGAGTTTATTACATCCCCACTGTACAGACCAAACCCAGGTAGATGACATGAGTTTATTACATCCCCACTGTACAGACCAAACCCAGGTAGATGACATGAGTTTATTACATCCCCACTGTACAGACCAAACCCAGGTAGATGACATGAGTTTATTACATCCCCACTGTACAGACCAAACCCAGGTAGATGACATGAGTTTATTACATCCCCACTGTACAGACCAAACCCAGGTAGATGACATGAGTTTATTACATCCCCACTGTACAGACCAAACCCAGGTAGATGACATGAGTTTATTACATCCCCACTGTACAGACCAAACCCAGGTAGATGACATGAGTTTATTACATCCCCACTGTACAGACCAAACCCAGGTAGATGACATGAGTTTATTACATCCCCACTGTACAGACCAAACCCAGGTAGATGACATGAGTTTATTACATCCCCACTGTACAGACCAAACCCAGGTAGATGACATGCCAACTCCCCAAACTGGAGATTACCATATTTCAGCCATGAGGAGAGGCTGCTGTGGTGGGCATGTGGAGAGGCAGTGTGTGTGTGTGTGTGTGTGTGTCTGTCTGTGTGTCTGTGTCTGTGTGTGTGTGTCTGTGTGTGTGTGTCTGTGTGTCTGTGTGTGTGTGTCTGTGTGCGTGTGTGTGTGTTTTAAGGGTGGCTTACATGGTTTTAAGTTGCGAGGCGAAACCCAACTCTCCCAGACAGCTCCAGGCAGAAGGACAACTCCTGTTGTTGTTTCCCTTCTCCTGCATTCCTGTCTTTCCCTGACGTGTGGAGGAGAGGAGGAGGAGGAGAAGACAGAAAAGAAGGGATGACAAGGGTAACAGGTTGTTTCATGCCAAACTGACAGCCCACGATTTCTCTCTCTCCCAATACCCAACCACACAAATCCCTGTCCCTGTAACTACACAGAAATACAGTACCTGTTCTCATCAGATCAGATCTGAACTCATTCACACACACACACTTCACATACTTCTCTGAACTGACACATTCTGTCAACACTGTGTACTGCTGCACTGCCAGGACTCATAAAATAAGGTTCAACCTTCCACTAGCTATTTCTGAGTTCAGTGTATGGGCCATAAAGCTGAGGGGAACCAACAATAGTGTATGGGTCATAAAGCTGAGGGGAACCAACAATAGTGTATGGGTCATAAAGCTGAGGGGAACCAACAATAGTGTATGGGTCATAAAGCTGAGGGGAACAAACAATATTGTATGGGTCATAAAGCTGAGGGGAACAAACAATATTGTATGGGTCATAAAGCTGAGGGGAACCAACAATATTGTATGGGTCATAAAGCTGAGGGGAACAAACAATATTGTATTTACCTTTATTTAACCAGGCAAGTCAGTTAAGAACAAATTCTTATTTACAATGACGGCCTACCAAAAGGCATAAGCCTCCTGCAGGGACGGGGGCTGAGAATAAACATCAAATAAAATATAAAATGTAAATATAATGACAAAACACACATCACGACAAGAGAGACACATCACTACGTAAAGAGAGACAACACAACACTACGTAAAGAGAGACAACACAACACTACGACAAGAGAGACAACACATCACTACGTAAAGAGAGACAACACAACACTACGTAAAGAGAGACAACACTACGACAAGAGAGACAACACAACACTACGTAAAAAGAGACAACACAACACTACGTAAAGAGACAACACAACACTACGTAAAGAGAGACAACACAACACTACGTAAAGAGAGACAACACAACACTACGTAAAGAGAGTCAACACAACACTACGTAAAGAGAGTCAACAGAACACCACGTAAAGAGAGACAACACAACACTACGTAAAGAGAGACAACACTACGTAAAGAGAGACAACACAACGTAAAGAGAGACAACACAACACTACTATCAGGACCCGGTTACGAACCTGGGTCTCCGGAGTGAGAAACAGTCACTTAACCAACTGAGCCACGAATAGTCAGCAGAACCCAGAAGATGAGGCAGACACAGCAGTACTTAAGACGGTGTATTTAATAAAGTAAAAAGGAGAAGTCCTTCAATACAAAAATGGCAAATCCAAAAGGTGGTAGGAATAGCACAAAAAAGCCTTAAGAGATACTCAAAAACAAAAACAGAATTCCACAAGAGCATCCACCGGAATCGACAAGAATACACAGAACACTAGGGCTGGGTGCTAACATACAAACACAGAGCACAGAACTGAGGGAAACTAAGGGTTTAAATACAATCAGGGGAAACGAGGCACAGGTGCAAATAATAATGGGGAACAAGGAAAAAACATAAGGTCAAAAAGCACAATGGGGGCATCTAGTGACCAAAACCCGGAACAACCCTGGCCAAATCCTGACAGAATCCCCCCCTAGGAACGGCTCCTGACGTTCCTACCAGCTCTCTCAGGGTGGAGGGCCCTGAACTGACGAATGAGGTCAGGGTCCAGGATGTCTTTGGCAGGAACCCAGGAGCGCTCCTCGGGACCGTAGCCTTCCCAGTCCACCAGATACTGCCAGGACCGCTGCACCCGGCAGGAATCCAGTATCCGATGGACGGTATAAGCCGGCTGGCCTCCAATGACACGAGGCGGAGGGGGAGGTCTGTCTGCCGGGACAAGGGGAGAAAAAACAACAGGTTTTAACAATGAAATTGTCATGTCTTGTTATGTCTGTTCCTGTCCTTTCTCTGGACTCTGTCTCTCTCTGCTGGTCTTTTTAGGTTACCTTCTCTGTCTCTCATTCTTCAGCTGTTCTACATCTCCCCTAACTAGCTCATTCACTCCTTCCCACCTGTTCTCTCTTCCCCCTCTGATTAGGTCTCTATTTCTCTCTCTGTTCCTGCTACTTTCAGTGTCTGATTCTTGTTTGTGTTTTTGATGCCAGAAGCAAGCTGTCGTCCCGTTTGCTTCCACCTTGTCCTATCCTGTCGGAGTCTGCCTGGCAGGTGCATCCTGCATTATTCTAACGTTCTTTTTGTTCCATTGACTACGTTGGAAGAGGATTTATGCCATTCCTGTTTTTCATTAGAGAACTCTGTTTTCTGTTAAAACCGCTTTTGGGTCTTCACTCAAGTACATAACAGAAGAATCAGACCAAGAATGGACCCAGCGGCTCCGGACCCTTTTCACTCCGCCGTCGAGATCCAGGGAGCGATGCTAGGCAGACACGAGGAGGAATTGTCTGCTGCTCGACATGCCGTTGAGACCCTGGCCGTCCAAGTCTCCGACCTCACAAGACAGGTTCACCAACTCCACCTCGATCCACCGCCCACTTCCAGGGTTTCCGAGTCTCCGGAGCCCAGGATCAACAACCCGCCGTGTTACTCTGCCGCTCATTCCTCACTCAGTGTGATGTGGTGTTCTCTCTCCAGCCCAACACTTACTCCAGGAGCGCAGCCCGCATCGCCTACGTCATTTCTCTCCTTACCGGACGGGCGCGTGAGTGGGGCACGGCAATCTGGGAGGCGAGGGCTGAGTGTATTAACCAGTATCAGGACTTTAAGGAGGAGATGATACGGGTTTTTGACCGTTCTGTTTTTGGCGAGGAGGCTTCCAGGGCCCTGTCTTCCCTATGTCAGGGGAATAGATCCATAACGGATTATTCTATTGAGTTTCGCACTCTCGCTGCCTCTAGTGACTGGAACGAGCCGGCTTTGCTCGCTCGTTTTCTGGAGGGTCTCCTCGTCGAGGTTAAGGATGAGATCCTCTCCCGGGAGGTTCCTTCCTGTCTGGACTCCTTAATAGCTCTCGCTATTCGCATAGAGCGACGGTTTGATCTTCGTCGCCGAGCTCGTGGAAAGGAGCTCGCGTTCTCCGTTGCTCCCTCTCCACATCACTGCCACCTGCCGCATCACTGCCACCCTCCTCCGCCGGCTCGGATGCTGAGCCTATGCAGCTGGGGGTATCCGCATCTCGGCCAAGGAGAAGGAACGGAGAATCACCAATCGCCCTGTCTCTACTGCGGCTCCGCTGGTCATTTTGTCACCTCATGTCCAGTAAAAGCCAGAGCTCATCAGTAAAAGGAGGGCTACTGGTGAGCGCAACTACTCAGGCCTCTCCTTCTGGATCACGCACTACCTTTCCGGTCCATCTCCGCTGGCCCGGTTCATCTGCTTCCTGCAGTGCCTTGATAGACTCTGGGGCGGAGGGCTGTTTTATGGACGAGACCTGGGCTCGGGAACATGACATTCCTCTCAGACAGTTAGGGGAGCCCACGGCCTTGTTCGCTTTAGATGGTAGTTCTCTCCCCAAGATTCAGCGTGAGACGCTGCCTTTAACCCTCACTGTCTCTGGTAATCATAGCGAAACCATTTCTTTTTTAATTTTTCGTTCACCTTTTACACCTGTTGTTCTGGGTCATCCCTGGCTAGTGCGCCATAACCCTTCTATTAATTGGTCTAGTAATACTATCCTATCCTGGAATGTTTCTTGTCATGTGACCTGTTTAATGTCTGCTATCCCTCCTGTTTCCTCTGTCTCTACTTCACAGGAGGAGCCTGGCGATTTGACAGGGGTGCCGGAGGAGTATCACGATCTGCGCACGGTGTTCAGTCGTTCCAAGGCCACTTCTCTCCCTCCACACCGGTCGTATGACTGTAGTATTGATCTCCTTCCGGGAACTACTCCCCCCGGGGTAGATTATACTCTCTGTCGGCTCCCGAACGTAAGGCTCTCGAGGATTATTTGTCGGTTTCGCTCAACGCCGGTACCATAGTCTCCTCCTCCTCTCCCGCCGGAGCGGGGTTTTTTTTTGTTCAGAAGAAGGACGGGTCCCTGCGCCCATGCGTGGATTATCGAGGGCTGAATGACATAACAGTTAAGAATCGTTATCCGCTTCCTCTTATGTCTTCAGCCTTCGAGATCCTGCAGGGAGCCAGGTTTTTCACCAAATTGGACCTTCGTAACGCCCTACCATCTCGTGCGCATCAGGGAGGGGGACGAGTGGAAGACGGCGTTTAACACTCCGTTAGGGCACTTTGAATACCGGGTTCTTCCTTTCGGCCCGTTAACGCTCCAGCTGTCTTTCAGGCACTAGTTAACGACGTCCTGAGAGACATGCTGAACATTTTGTTTTCGTTTACATGGACGATATCCTGATTTTTTCTCCGTCTCTCGATTCATGTTCAGCACGTGCGACGCGTCCTCCAGCGCCTTTTGGAGAACTGTCTTTATGTGAAGGCTGAGAAGTGCATTTTTCATGCCGCCTCTGTCCCTTTCTCGGTTCCGTTATTTCCGCTGAGGGCATTAAGATGGATCCCGCTAAGGTCCAGGCTGTCATTGATTGGCCCGTTCCTAAGTCACGCGTCGAGCTGCAGCGCTTTCTGGGCTTCGCTAATTTCTATCGTCGTTTCATCCGTAATTTCGGTCAGGTGGCAGCTCCCCTCACAGCCCTTACTTCTGTTAAGACGTGCTTTAAGTGGTCCGTTTCCGCCCAGGAGCTTTTGATCTTCTTAAGAATCGTTTTACATCCGCTCCTATTCTTGTTACACCTGACATCTCTAGACAGTTTGTTGTTGAGGTTGACGCGTCAGAGGTGGGCGTGGGAGCCATTCTTTCTCAGCTCTCTCTCTGACGGCAAGGTCCATCCTTGCGCGTTTTTCTCTCATCGCTTATCGCCGTCAGAACGTAACTATGATGTTGGTAATCGCGAACTGCTCGCCATCCGCTTAGCCCTAGGCGAATGGCGACAGTGGTTGGAGGGGGCGACCGTTCCTTTTGTCGTTTGGACTGACCATAGGAACCTTGAGTACATCCGTTCAGCCAAACGACTTAATGCGCGTCAGGCTCGTTGGGCTCTGTTTTTCGCTCGTTTCGAGTTTGTTATTTCTTATCGTCCGGGCTCAAAAACACCAAGCCTGATGCTTTATCTCGTCTCTTCAGTTCTTCTGAGGTCTCCACCGACCCCGAGGGGATTCTCCTGACGGGCGTGTTGTCGGGTTGACTGTCTGGGGAATTGAGAGGCAGGTAAAGCAAGCACTCGCTCACACTCCGTCGCCGCGAGCTTGTCCTAGGAACCTTCTGTTCGTTCCCGTTCCTACTCGTCCGGCCGTTCTTCAGTGGGCCCACTCTGCCAAGTTAGCCGGCCACCCCGGCGTTCGGGTACGCTCGCTTCCATTCGCCAGCGTTTCTGGTGGCCCACTCGGGAACGTGACGCGCGTCGATTTGTCGCCGCTTGTTCGGTCTGCGCGCAGACTAAATCTGGGAACTCTCCTCCTGCCGGCCGTCTCAGACCGCTTCCCATTCCCTCTCGACCGTGGTCTCACATCGCTTTAGATTTTATCACCGGACTGCCTTCATCAGCGGGGAAGACAGTTATTCTTACGGTTGTCGATAGATTCTCTAAGGCGGCTCATTTCATTCCTCTCGATAAGCTCCCTTCTGCTAAGGAGACGGCTCAGATCATTATCGAGAATGTTTTCCGAATTCATGGCCTTCCGTCTGACGTCGTTTCCGACAGAGGCCCGCAGTTCACGTCTCAATTTTGGAGGGAGTTTTGCCGTTTGATTGGGGCTTCCGTCAGTCTCTCGTCCGGCTTTCATCCCCAGTCTAACGGTCAAGCCGAACGGGCCAATCAGACTGTTGGTCGCATTTTACGCAGTCTTTCTTTTCGTAACCCTGCGTCTTGGTCAGAACAGCTCCCCTGGGCAGAGTACGCCCACAACTCGCTTCCCTCGTCTGCTACCGGTCTATCCCCTTTTCAGAGTAGCCTCGGGTACCAGCCTCCGCTGTTCTCATCTCAGCTCGCCGAGTCCTGCGTCCCCTCCGCTCAGGCTTTTGTCCAGCGTTGCGAGCGCACCTGGAAGGGGGTCAGGTCGGCACTTTGCCGTAACAGGGCGCAGACTGTGAGGGCCGCTAATAAGCGTAGGACCAAGAGTCCTAGATATTGTTGCGGTCAGAGAGTATGGCTCTCCATTCAGAACCTTCCCCTTAAGACAGCTTCTCGCAAGTTGGCCCCGCGGTTCATTGGTCCGTTCCGTATTTCTCAGGTCATTAATCCTGTCGCAGTGCGACTTCTTCTCCCGCGCTATCTTCGTCGCGTTCACCCGGTCTTCCATGTCTCCTGTGTTAAGCCCGTTCTTCGCGCCCCCGCTCGTCCCTCCCCCCCCATCCTTGTCGAGGGCGCACCCATCTACAGGGTTCGTAAGATTTTGGACATGCGCCCTCGGGCCGTGGTCATCAGTACCTAGTGGATTGGGAGGGGTACGGTCCTGAGGAGAGGAGTTGGGTTCCCTCTCGGGACGTGCTGGACCGTTCGCTGATCGATGATTTCCTCCGTTGCCGCCAGGTTTCCTCCTCGAGTGCGCCAGGGAGGCGCTCGGTGAGTGGGGGGGGGTACTGTCATGTCTTGTTATGTCTGTTCCTGTCCTTTCTCTTCACTCTGTCTCTCTCTGCTGGTCTTTTTAGGTTACCTTCTCTGTCTCTCATTCTTCAGCTGTTCTACATCTCCCCTAACTAGCTCATTCACTCCTTCCCACCTGTTCTCTCTTCCCCCTCTGATTAGGTCTCTATTTCTCTCTCTGTTCCTGCTACTTTCAGTGTCTGATTCTTGTTTGTGTTTTTGATGCCAGAAGCAAGCTGTCGTCCCGTTTGCTTCCACCTTGTCCTATCCTGTCGGAGTCTGCCTGGCAGGTGCATCCTGCATTATTCTAACGTTCTTTTTGTTCCATTGACTACGTTGGAAGAGGATTTATGCCATTCCTGTTTTTCATTAAAGAACTCTGTTTTCTGTTAAAACCGCTTTTGGGTCTTCACTCAAGTACATAACAGAAATGTGAAATGTGGGATTAATCTTAAGGGATCTGGGTAAGTGTAGGCGATAAGAAACTGGGTTAACTCTCCTGGCAACCTTGAAGGGACCGATGTATTTTTGGGACAGCTTGCGAGACTCCACCCGTAGAGGTAAGTCTCTTGTGGAGAGCCAGACTCTCTGGCCGGGGCGCAGGGTAGGCCCGGGACGGCGACGTCTGTTGGCTTGTTGTTGGTACCTCTGTGAGGAACGCATAAGATTAAGACGGGTCTTCCTCCACATAAGCCGACAGCGTCTGACGAACTTCAAGGCTGAAGGCACTCTGACTTCTGCCTCCTGGTCCGGGAACAATGGAGGAGCATAGCCAAACTGACACTCGTGCGGGGACATACCAGTGGAGGAGGAGCGCAAGGTGTTGTGCGCGTATTCGGCCCAAACAATAAAGGATGACCATGTGGACGGGTTGTCACGAGTCATACATCGGAGGGTGGTTTCCAGCTCTTGATTCATCCTCTCTGTTTGGCCGTTGGACTCCGGATGGTACCCTGAAGATAGACTGGCAGAAGCCCCCATGAGTTGGCAGAAGGCCTTCCAAAACCTTGAGGCGAACTGGGGACCTCTGTCAGAAACCATATCTTGAGGAATGCCGAAGACTCGGAACACATGATTAATTACCAACTCAGCCGTTTCCTTGGCAGAAGGTAACTTAGTCAGAGGGACGAACCTGGCCGCCTTTGAAAACCTGTCGATTATGACTAGGATAGTAGTATTGCCATGGGATGGAGGAAGTCCAGTAATAAAGTCCAATGAGATATGGGACCAGGGTCTGTGGGGAACAGGTAAAGGGTGAAGGAGTCCTTGAGGGCGGAGGTGAGAAGATTTGCCCTGGCAGCACACGGGACAGGCATTGACGAAAGTGGCAACGTCTTCTCTTATGGTAGGCCACCAGAACTTACGCTGGATGAACTCCAAGGTGCGACCTACGCCCGGATGACAGGTGAGGCGAGAGGAGTGCCCCCACAGAAGGACCTGAGTCCTCACTGCCTTGGGGACAAACAACCGATTGGCAGGACCTCCTTTCGGGTCCGGTTCGCTAGCTTGAGCACGTCTCACGGTATCCTCAACTTGCCACGAGATCGGAGCCACAATCTTAGCAGCAGGAAGGCCAGGCATGTCCGTGTCATCTCGAATGGCAGGAGCGTAGACTCGGGACAGGGCATCCGGTTTGAGATTCTTCGACCCGGGCCGATAGGTGAGGATAAACTGGAATCGATTGAAGAAAAGAGACCATCTAGCTTGTCTAGAGTTCAACCGCTTCGCCTGCTGGATATACTCCAGATTTTTGTGGTCCGTAAGCACTTGAAACGGGTGAGAAGCCCCCTCGAGCCAGTGTCTCCATTCCTTCAATGCCATCTTAACCGCTAGGAGTTCACGATCCCCCACATCGTAGTTCCTCTCAGTCGGGGTAAGCCGGTGTGAGAAGAAAGCGCACGGATGAAGCTTCTTGTCTTCACCCCTCTGAGACAGGACAGCTCCAACACCAACCTCTGATGCGTCTACCTCCACCACAAATGGTTCATCCGTAGTCGGTAGTATCAGGATGGGAGCAGAGAGAACGCGCTGCTTGAGTCCTTGGAAGGCCGTCTCAGCTTCTCTTCCCCACAAAAACCTTGCATTGCCACCCTTGGTTAAAGCTGAGAGAGGGGCTGCCACCAAGCTGAAGTTCTTGATGAACTTGCGGTAAAAGTTTGTGAAGCCCAGGAAACGCTGAACTTCCTTAACGGATTTGGGGGTGGGCCAATCCTACCGCCCTACCTTCCTGGGGTCCATTTGGACTCGACGGGTTCCACTACAAATCCCAGGAATTGTACTCGGGATGAATGGAATTCACATTTTTCCGGCTTAACGTACAGATGGCTGTCCAGGAGGCGTTTGAGTACTTGTCTGACATGCTTAGTGTGTTCTTGAAGGGAGCTCGAAAAGATGAGGATGTCATCCAAGTAAACGAACACAAATATGTTAAGCATATCCCTAAGCACATCGTTTATGAGCGCTTGGAACACCGCTGGGGCGTTGGTCAGGCCGAAGGGCATCACCAAGTATTCATAGTGACCAGTAGGCGTGTTGAAAGCGGTCTTCCACTCGTCACCAGGTCTGATCCGCACAAGATGGTATGCGTTCCGCAGGTCAAGCTTAGTGAAAACAACTGCTTCCTGGAGCAGCTCGAAGGCTGTGGCCATAAGGGGTAGCGGGTAACGGTTACGGACGGTTATGGCATTGAGTCCCCGGTAGTCGATGCAAGGACGTAATCCACCGTCTTTCTTGGCCACAAAGAAAAAACCCTGCTCCCGCCGGGGAGGTGGATGGCCGCATGAGGCCTGCTTCCAGAGCGTCCTTGATGTAGGTATCCATAGCAGCTCGTTCGGGTGGAGATAGGGAAAAGATCCGACCCCTGGGGGGGCAAGTGCCCGGAAACAGGTCGATGGGGCAATCGTAAGGTCTATGGGGTGGTAGCATGGTGGCCCTCTGTTTGCTAAACACCAGTTTGAGGTCATGGTAACACTCGGGAACTCGGGTCAGGTCGATGGATTCTAAAGACTCGGGAGTAGAACTCGGGAATTCTGGAAAATACAAGTAGCTTGGCACGTAGGACCCCACTGCTTGATAGTGCCCACAGACCAGTCGATGTGAGGGTTATGGCTGTGAAGCCAGGGGTATCCAAGGACGAGAGGGAACTCGGAACAGGAGATCAAATGAAAGTTCATCAATTCCTGGTGTTGTGAAACTGAAAGTCGCAAGGAGGTAGTGACATGAGTGACAAGTCCAGATCCCAAAGGGCTTCCATCCAATGTAGTGATCCTCATGGGTTCACTTAGAGGTTCAGAGGGAACGCCATTCTCCTTCGCCCAGACACCATCCATGAAGTTACCTGCGGCTCCAGAGTCTACCAAGGCTTGAAGGTGAAGCTTGTGGTTGTCCCAGGAGAGGGTGACTGGAATGAGCAGACGGGAGTTGGACGGATGGGAGGAGGTTATGTTTCCCGTTACAGTTCCCCCGGTCTGTACGGGACAGAGCGTTTCCCTGGAGCCCGGGACACGTGGAACGGAAATGGCCCGGTTTGCCGCAATATAGACAGCGTCGCTCCCTCATCCGGCGGTCTCTCTCAGCCTGGGAGATGCGTCCAATCTGCATGGGTTCCGATGGAGCCAGCGAGGATAAAGGTGGGGACTCGGAGCTGGGACTGATAGGGGCTAGAGGTCTACGGTTGAGTTCTCTCTCTCTCAGACGCTGGTCAATGCGTGAGGCCAACTTGATCAGGGACTCGAGATTGCCCGGTGGTTCCCGAGTGGCCAGTTCATCTTGGATAGTGTCGGAAAGGCCTTTCAGAAAGCACACCGTGAGCGCCTCGTTGTTCCAGCCACTCGCTGCTGCCACCGTGCGGAACTGGATGGCATAGTCCGTCACGCTGCGCCAACCTTGGTGGAGAGTCAGGAGCTGTTTGGCTGAGTCAGAACCACTGCTTGGGCCTTGAAACACTCGTTTGAATTCCTCAGCAAAGGCAGAGTAGCTGGCACAGCAGGAACTATGGGCATCCCACACAGCAGTAGCCCAGGCCAGGGCTTTTTCCGACAGCAGGGTGATGATATAAGCGATCTTAGACCGGTCGGTGGGAAACGACGAGGGTTGTAGCTCAAAGGAGAGAGAACATTGGGTGAGAAACCCTTTACAAGCACTTGGATCACCTGAGAACCATTGGGGAGGTGGAAGACGAGGTTCAGCCAGGGGGTTAACTGCCATGGGTACGTGAATCTGAGGTACTGGGACGGGAACTGTTGCCGGGGTAAGACGATCAGATATTTGCTTAATGGAAGTCAGCATCTCCGACAGAAGATGAGAATGTCTAGCCATTAAGGCCTCTTGCTGAACCAGGGCGGCTTCGTGGCGTTGGACAGTCTCCTGGTGGTGGGACAGCATGGCAAAAGGTCCTGGGAACTGGCTGCCTCTGGGTTCATTTATGGCTCTGTGTTTCTGTCAGGACCCGGTTACGAACCTGGGTCTCCGGAGTGAGAAACAGTCACTTAACCAACTGAGCCACGAATAGTCAGCAGAACCCAGAAGATGAGGCAGACACAGCAGTACTTAAGACGGTGTATTTAATAAAGTAAAAGGAGAAGTCCTTCAATACAAAAAATGGTAAATCCAAAGGTGGTAGGAATAGCACAAAAAAGCCTTAAGAGATACTCAAAAACAAAAACAGAATTCCACAAGAGCATCCACCGGAATCGACAAGAATACACAGAACACTAGGGCTGGGTGCTAACATACAAACACAGAGCACAGAACTGAGGGAAACTAAGGGTTTAAATACAATCAGGGGAAAAACGAGGCACAGGTGCAAATAATAATGGGGAACAAGGGAAAAAACATAAGGTCAAAAAGCACAATGGGGGCATCTAGTGACCAAAACCCGGAACAACCCTGGCCAAATCCTGACAACTACGTAAGAGAGATCACACAACTCTACGTAAAGAGAGACAACACAACGTAAAGAGAGCCCTAAGACAACAACATAGCATGGTAGCAACACAACATGACAACAACATGGTAGCAACACAACATGGTAGCAGCAAATGAACTGTCGTTGTTCAAAGTCAACAAATCCTACTGTTTTTAAACTATATTCATGGTTGTTTTATTGTGTTAATCCAAAAAGTTAATTTTTTCTTCAAATTCCGACCCTGGTTGGTGTATTTTAATTTGTTTGAGTTGTCAGCTAACGTGAATTCAATGTGAAATAAACAAAACATATCATCGTGTCATACGATTTAGGTAACAAGTTGGGTGAAAAAAGACATTTTCTTACTTACTTTTTGCAAATCCAATCACTTTTCCACGTTGATTGAACTCCATCACATTGCATTTTTGTTGTTGAAATTAGGTGGAAACAACATTGAAACAACCCGTTTTTGCCCAGTGGAAAACCAACTCTAAACTATTTGATTTCTATAACCTCCATTCCATGCTTCATTTCTCCAGGGGATTGAAATGTGACTCTTTAGATGTTTGGATGACTGACTACTTGCCTGACTGACTGCCTGACTGACTGACTGACGAGGTCAGGACTCAATCTGAGGCACTTAGTAGCGAGCTTGACATTTTAAAGGTCATTTCTAATTGAGCCTATATCTGCAGTGTTTACCGTGAATGTGATCTCGCGAATATGCGAACATTGCCTTTAAAAAGTGTATTGTCGACAGTACTCTACAACGGGCCTCAGATTGAATCCCGCTTGACTGTTGCTCTGGCCCACAGCCAGTGGTCTGTTTGTTACGGTGTGTTGTGTTTCAGTGATGGAGGAGGCCTTAGCTTCCCAAATAAAGTGTCATCTGGCCCAGACATCCATCTGGTGGATTAGAAAATGTCTGCGTCCCCAATGGAACCCTAGTCCTTATATAGTGCACTATGAGCCCTGGTCAAAAGTAGTTAATAGGGTGCCATTTGGGATGTATCCCAGGCTTTGTTAACATGATGTCACGCCACTTCAAAACAAACCAGAGGTCTTTTTCAAACACTTCTTTCCATCATAATAAAGGAGAGATTAAAATGTGATTGGCACAGATCACAACAGTGGAAAAACACACACCCCCACAAAAATGTCAGCACACACACACACAAACGTACACACTCAATAAACAGACAACACCCACAGTCACTCAATAAACACACATCACACAATGCACACTTCCCACACACAAACATTTCTGCTAATCACCAGCTGGAACTTGATATTGTTTGTGTGATGTTTTGTTAATCTACTGTGTTTCTAAACTCAGGCCAAGTCAACCTATCCTCTGCAGCCTGCATTACACATGTGTGGGAAAATGTGAGCGTCTGTGTTTGTGTCAGACATACAAACATGAATAATCTCTTTGATGCCCACCACCCAACCTCTCACTCACTCACTCACTCTGTCTCTCTCTCTGTCTCTCTCCCTCTCTCTTTCCATCTCTCTCTCTCTGTCTCTCACTCTCCCTTTCTCTTTCCATCTCTCTCTCTCTTTCCATCTCTCTCTCCCTCTCTCTTTCCATCTCCCTCTCTCTTTCCATCTCTCTCTCTCTCTCTCTCTCTCTCTCTCTCTCTCTCTCTCTTTCCATCTCTCTCTCTCCCTCCATCTCTCTCTCTCTCCTTCTCTCCCAGGACACAGCCTGGCTAATTAAAGTGCAACGTGTCAATGGGGGTATCCCCTACATCCCCACAGCCTGCGTGGCGCACCCCTGACATGATTGATTGTGACTCTCAGGGCTCTCGGCTGGGTGTCCCCCTCTGCCCCCTTCCCCGTCCCCCTCTGCCCCCTTCCCCGTCCCCCTCTGCCCCCTTCCCCGTCCCCCTGCCCCCTTCCCCGTCCCCCTTCCCCTCTGCCCCTTCCCCGTCCCCTCTGCCCCTTCCCCATCTCTGCCCCCTTCCCCGTCCCCCTCTGCCCCTTCCCGTCCCCCTCTGCCCCTTCCCCGTCCCCC
The DNA here is from genome assembly GCF_036934945.1 of Oncorhynchus masou masou. Taxonomy (NCBI): domain Eukaryota; kingdom Metazoa; phylum Chordata; class Actinopteri; order Salmoniformes; family Salmonidae; genus Oncorhynchus; species Oncorhynchus masou. The sequence goes on along the minus strand of NC_088225.1, from coordinate 26,182,853 downwards.
CCCTGCCCCATCCCCATCTGCCCCCTTCCCCGTCCCCCTCTGCCCCCTTCCCGTCCCCCTCTGCCCCTTCCCGTCCCCCTCTGCCCCCTTCCCCGTCCCCTCTGCCCCTTCCCCGTCCCCCTCTGCCCTCTTCCCGTCCCCCTCTGCCCTCTTCCCCGTCCCCCTCTGCCCCCTTCCCGTCCCCCTCTGCCCTCTTCCCGTCCCCCTCTGCCCTCTGCCCCATCCCCCTCTGCCCCCTTCCCATCCCCCTCTGCCCCCTTCCCCATCCCTCTCTGCCCCCCTTCCCCGTCCCCCTCTGCCCCTTCCCCGTCCCCCTCTGCCCCCCCCCGTCCCCCTCTGCCCTCTTCCCCGTCCCCTCTGCCCCTTCCCGTCCCCCTCTGCCCCCATCCCGTCCCCCTCTGCCCTCTTCCCCGTCCCCCTCTGCCCCCTTCCCCGTCCCCCTCTGCCCCTTCCCTCGTCCCCCTCTGCCCCTTCCCCGTCCCCCTCTGCCCTCTGCCCCATCCCCCTCTGCCCTCTTCCCCATCCCCCTCTGCCCCCTTCCCCATCCCTCTCTGCCCCCTTCCCCCATCCCCCTCTGCCCCCTTCCCCATCCCCCTCTGCCCCCTTCACCATCCCCCTCTCGCCCTTCCTGCGTCCCCCTCTGCCCTCTTCCTCGTCCCCCTCTGCCCCCTTCCCCATCCCCCTCTCCCTCTTCCTCATCCCCCATCCCACAGAAAGGATTACATGGGCCCTCCATAACCTTCCCTGGCATTGTGCCACATCAAAGACCCGGCGGGGGACATTAGCATTTTTAATCAGCAGCCGGGCCCCATGCTGGCACAGGATGCCTGATCACTATAATCAGTAGGACACAGAGAACACCCTGTCCAGAGAACACACACATGCTCACACAGAACTGATACACACACATGAACAATCACACACATCCCATCTACCCTTTCAGGTCCCTAGTGCACCATTACACATGCGCACACGCTTCCACCGAACATGCACACACACACACGCACGCACGTACGTGCACACACACACCACACACAACCCCAAATGAGCCAAACAAATCGTTCCATTTTTAGTTAGCTGAGTGGCTTGTTAGTGGAAGTGCGCGAGCTCCCTCTTTGTGTCTGGTACCCTCAGCCTACTCATTCTCTGTCCTGGTACCCTCATTTCCTGGGCCATCCTATCATACTCATTCTCTGTCTCTGTCCTGGGCCATCCTATCATACATTCTCTGTCCATTTCCTGGGCCATCCTATCACTCATTCTCTGTCCTAGTATCCTCATTCCCTGGGCCATCCTATCATACACATTCTCTGTCCTAGTATCACTCATTCCCTGGGCCATCCTATCATACACTCATTCTCTGTCCTAGTATCCTCATTCCTGGGCCATCCTATCATACTCATTCTCTGTCCTGGTACCCTCATTTCCTGGGCCATCCTATCATACTCATTCTCTGTCCTAGTATCCTCATTTCCTGGGCCATCCTATCATACACATTCTCTGTCCTAGTATCCTCATTTCCTGGGCCATCCTATCATACTCATTCTCATCCTACCCTCATTTCCTGGGCCATCCTATCATACTCATTCTCTGTCCTAGTATCCTCATTTCCTGGGCCATCCTATCATACACATTCTCTGTCCTGGTACCCTCATTTCCTGGGCCATCCTATCATACTCATTCTCTGTCCTAGTATCCTCATTTCCTGGGCCATCCTATCATACACATTCTCTGTCCTGGTACCCTCATTCCCTGGGCCATCCGATCATACTCATTCTCTGTCCTGTCCCTGGCCATCCTATCCCTCATTCCCTGGGCCATCCTATCATACTCATTCTCTGTCCTGGTACCCTCATTCCCTGGGCCATCCGATCATACTCATTCTCTGTCCTGGTACCCTCATTCCCTGGGCCATCCTATCATACTCATTCTCTGTCCTGGTACCCTCATTCCCTGGGCCATCCTATCATACTCATTCTCTGTCCTGGTACCCTCATTCCCTGGGCCATCCTATCATACACATTCTCCGTCCTGGTACCCTCATTCCCTGGGCCATCCGATCATCTTCCTTTCTTCTCAGAAATGGAGGAAAAAATACAACTACCCCCCATCTCACCCCCTTTCCCCCTCACTCCCACTCTCTCACTCTCTCTCCCTCTCTCCCCCTTCCAGGAACGACACAATTAGCTGTCACGCCACAGGGTAAAGGGAGGTGAGAGGAAGCAAAGCTACGATCATAAAAGTCCTCGTCCATTCATTTGCAGAGACCTCTGAGTGACCATTTAATGTTCAGATACAGTTCAATACAGAGAATAGAAAAGTTGTTCCATTACTCAACAATATGAAGGCAGACATCATTAAATAGAATCCTTTTCCCATGAAGGTAATCTTACCTCTTTAGAAGGGCATGTCTGACAACTCTTTTGTATTTATCTTCAGGAATACCAATTATCCCCAACGAAGACATTCTTTAAAAAAGTATACTTGATCAAAACAGACCGTATATATGGTCAAATACAATTCATAGAATAAAGAGGAAAGTTTTCCATCTTCCTGTCTGAGGTTTTAACCTTCCAGACTTTGAATTGTATCAACTTGCTACCCAAGGCTTTTACTCGTGACATATACAGTGGGGAGAACAAGTATTTGATACACTGCCGATTTTGCAGGTTTTCCTACTTACAAAGCATGTAGAGGTCTGTAATTTTTTATCATAGGTACACTTCAACTGTGAGAGACAGAATCTAAAACTAAAATCCAGAAAATCACATTGTATGATTTTTAAGTAATTAATTTGCATTTTATTGGATGGCATAAGTATTTGATACATCAGAAAAGCAGAACTTAATATTTGGTACAGAAACCTTTGTTTGCAATTACAGTGATCATACGTTTCCTGTAGTTCTTGACCAGGTTTGCACACACTGCAGCAGGGATTTTGGCCCACTCCTCCATGCACTCCTCCAGATCCTTCACGTTTCGGGGCTGTCGTTGGGCAATATGGACTTTCAGCTCGCTCCAAAGATTTTCTATTGGGTTCAGGTCTGGAGACTGGCTAGGCCACTCCAGGACCTTGAGATGCTTCTTACGGAGCCACTCCTTAGTTGCCCTGGCTGTGTGTTTCATGTCGTTGTCATGCTGACCCAGCCCACGACCCATCTTCAATGCTCTTACTGAGGGAAGTAGGTTGATGGCCAAGATCTCGCGATACATGGCCCCATCCATCCTCCCCTCAATACGGTGCAGTCGTCCTGTCCCCTTTGCAGAAAAGCATCCCCAAAGAATGATGTTTCCACCTCCATGCTTCATGGTTGGGATGGTGTTCTTGGGGTTGTAGTCATCCTTATTCTTCTTCCAAACACGGCAAGTGGATTTTAGACCAAAAAGCTCTATTTTTGTCTCATCAGACCACATTCCACCTCTGGATCATCCAGATGGTCATTGGCAAACTTCAGATGGGCCTGGATATGCACTGGCTTGAGCAGGGGGCCTTGCGTGTGCTGCAAGATTTTAATCCATGACGACGTAGTGTGTTACTAATGGTTTTCTTTGAGACTGTGGTCCCAGCTCTCTTCAGGTCATTGACCAGGTCCTGCAATGTAGTTCTGGGCTGATCCCTCACCTTCCTCATGATCATTGATGCCCCATGAGGTGAGATCTTGCATGGAGCCCCAGACCGAGGGTGATTGACCGTCATCTTGAACTTCTTCCATTTTCTAATAATTGCACCAACAGTTGTTGCCTTCTCACCAAGCTGCTTGCCTATTGTCCTGTAGCCCATCCCAGCCTTGTGCAGGTCTACAATTTTATCCCTGATGTCCTTACACAGCTCTCTGGTCTTGGCCGTTGTGGAGAGGTTGGAGTCTATTTGATTGAGTGTGTGGACAGGTGTCTTTTATACAGGTAATGAGTTCAAACAGGTGCAGTTAATACAGGTAATGAGTGGAGAACAGGAGTGCTTCTTAAAGAAAAACTAACAGGTCTTTGAGAGCCGAAATTATTACTGGTTGGTAGGTGATCAAATACTTGCAATAAAATGCAAATTAATTACTTAAAAATCATACAATGTGATTTTCTGGATTTTTGTCTCTCACAGTTGAAGTGTACCTATGATAAACATTACAGACCTCTACATGCTTTGTAAGTAGGAAAACCTGTAAAATCGGCAGTGTATCAAATACTTGTTCTCCCCACTGTAGTTGAACTTACTACAGAGGAACAATGGGAACATATTGAAGATCCACATGCTCATCCCCAGAATCTTTTCATGTGTCTATTTTTAATTAAAGGATAAAGCTAAGAACATTAACAACTTCATAGTTAAGAACACTTTAACAATATGAAGAAAATGAATCAGATTCTATAAGAACCAATATCACTGCCATAAAATCCAACCCTATGGAACAATCCTTGGATAGCTTTTCAGAATTCATCTGTAAATTGGTCCACATGGAAAACTGAAGGCACCATAAATGAACAGGAAATACATTTATTTCCATTACAGAATTTACATTTGGACTGAACAATGTCAAAAGTTTCAAATACATGCAATTTAAAAGTTACATATCACAACATTTCAATTTGAAACAATCTTCACATCAGAGCAACCTTGGGGAATCTTATTTGAGTCATAAAAAGATGTTCATATGATAGGTAAGATATACAAAACCTTGCAGAGATCATATCCAACTGACAATGTCTTAAATATAAACTGTTGGAACCAAGACTTAAAAATAACTGATGCTGGTACAATATGGAGAGAAAGTTGGAGTAGAACTAACAAAATTATAGTTAATGAAAATGTACGCTTAGTCCGGTATAAACTAATCTATAGAATGCATTATACAGAAGTCACACATTTTAAAGGACAATGGCAGAGTCATGGAGAGAGAGAGAGAGAGAGAGAGAGAGAGAGAGAGAGAGAGAGAGAGAGAGAGAAGGTGGGGTGGGGTAGAGAGAGAGAGAAGGTGGGTGGGGTAGAGAGAGAAGGTGGGGTGGGGGTAGAAGGTGGGGTGGGGAGAGAGAGAAGGTGGGGTGGGGGTAGAGAGAGAGGGTGGGGTGGGAGTAGAGAGAGAGAAGGTGGGGTGGGGGTAGAGAAGAAGGTGGGGTGGGGTAGAGAGAGAGAGAAGGTGGGGTGGGGTAGAGAGAGAGAAGAAGGTGGGGTGGGGTAGAGAGAGAGAGAAGGTGGGGTGGGGTAAGAGAGAGAAGGTGGGGTGGGGGTGGGGTGGTGGGTAGAGAGAGAGAAGGTGGGGTGGGGTAGAGGGAGGAAGGTGGGGTGGGGTAGAGAGAGAAGAAGGTGGGGTGGGGGTAGAGAAGGTGGGGTGGGAGAGAGAGAGAGAGAAGGTGGGGTGGGGTAGAGAGAGAGAGAGAAGGTGGGGGTGGGGTAGAGAGAGAGTAGGTGGGGTGGGGGTGGGGGGGGGGTAGAGAAGGTGGGGTGGGGTAGGGAGAGAGAAGGTGGGGTGGGGGTAGAGAGAGAAAGGTGGGGTGGGGGTAGAGAGAGAGAGAGAAGGTGGGGTGGGGTAGAGAGAGAGAGAAGGTGGGGTGGGGTAGAGAGAGAGAAGGTGGGGTGGGGGTAGAGAGAGAGAAGGTGGGGTGGTAGAGAGGAGAGGAAGGTGGGGTGGGGGTAGAGAGAGAAGGTGGGGTGGGGGTAGAGAAGGTGGGGTGGGGGAGAGAGAGAAGGTGGGGTGGGGGTAGAGAGAGAGAGAAGGTGGGGTGGGGGTAGAGAGAGAGAAGGTGGGGTGGGGTAGAGAGAGAGAGAAGGTGGGGTGGGGTAGAGAGTAGAGAGAGAGAAGGTGGGGGTGGGGGTAGAGAGAGAGAGAAGGTGGGGTGGGGTAGAGAGAGAGAAGGTGGGGTGGGGGGTAGAGAGAGAGAGAGAAGGTGGGGTGGGGTAGAGAGAGAGAGAGAAGGTGGGGTGGGGTAGAGTAGAGAGAGAAGGTGGGGTGGGGTAGAGAGAGAGAAGGTGGGGTGGGGTAGAGAGAGAGAGAAGGTGGGGTGGGGGGTAGAGAGAGAGAGAAGGTGGGGTGGGGGGGTAGAGAGAGAAGGTGGGGTGGGGGTAGAGAGAGAGAAGGTGGGGTTGGGGTAGAGAGAGAGAGAAGGTGGGGTGGGGTAGAGAGAGAGAAGGTGGGGTGGGGTAGAGAGAGAGAGAAGGGTGGGGTGGGGTAGAGAGAGA
>NC_088225.1:26156838-26176584 GCF_036934945.1 Oncorhynchus masou masou | reverse complement strand
TGAACAGAGGTAGTGTAGAGGTCACCTGAGAAGGAGTTGTTATAGTGGAAGAGGGGTGAGGAGGTCTAGGTTGAACAGAGGTAGTGTAGAGGTCACCTGAGAAGGAGTTGTTATAGTGGAAGAGGGGTGAGGAGGTCTAGGTTGAACAGAGGTAGTGTAGAGGTCACCTGAGAAGGAGTTGTTATAGTGGAAGAGGGTGAGGAGGTCTAGGTTGAACAGAGGTAGTGTAGAGGTCACCTGAGAAGGAGTTGTTATAGTGGAAGAGGGGTGAGGAGGTCTAGGTTGAACAGAGGTAGTGTAGAGGTCACCTGAGAAGGAGTTGTTATAGTGGAAGAGCTGAGACTTAGGTAGCAAAAGCATGCGTTAACTTATCATCACCATCACCTAACCCCTTCCCTCCATCGGTACTTTTCAGGAAGGGTGTAGTGTGTGTGTGTGTGTGTGTGTGTGTGTGTGTGTGTGTGTGTGTGTGTGTGTGTGTGTGTGTGTGTGTGTGTGTGTGTGTGTGTGTGTGTGTGTGTGTGTGTGTGTGTGTGTGTGTGTGTGTGTGTGTGTGTGTGATAGTACAACAGGAAAAAGAGAGATAGAGACCATACTAAGATCCCACTCATGCATGCAACAGTTTGTGAAATAGGCTCTTTTTTCCCAACGTCACTCACTCAGAGAGAAGGACAGGGAGTGAATGAGAGAGACAGGACAGCCTGCTATATCCACTCACAGTAGCAAAGCCTCTCTGTCAAAGACACTAACCCTCCTGAGACAAACAACCTGAGGAGACGAGACGAGCACCATTCACTCTGGGAGATGAAAAACTCACACCTGCATACAGTTGCTTCACAATGGAAGGTGTGTGAAATTCAAACCTGTCACTTCTTTCTCTTTGTCACTTTGCCAAAGTAAGAAAGGAAGAATATATCAGAGATATGAATTCCAGACCAATAGAACCTCCTAGAAGATGGAGGCAGTTTGCCTGCATGATGGAATTATTGCATTTTACCCAAGAGTTTTAATATATATACCGAAGTGTATCAAGATGTCAATGTTGGGATGATAATTATAAAGTGGTTTCTATTCCAATATTTTTTTAGAATACAGAATAGGAGCGTGACAGTGTTGTCATGACTTTGTCCTTAACCTATACCTTACCCGTACGATTTCTCGTATAACTTATTGTCCAAAACCATTTGTCTGCAGGTGGCTTTCAGTTTTATAATGTGGGGTTAAAAATATATACTTTTTATTATTAAAAGTGTGTGGAGAGAACAACCAAGCAAAAAAATGTAAATAAGCTCTGTGTGCTGAAGAAAAAGTTCCCTTGGGGACACGTAACTTTGGGAATTTCTGTTCCTCCTGGAATTTTGGATTTTGGAATCCCAAATGAAGACCAAAGGAGGGAAGGGCCATAACTTCGCAGCACAGGAGAACATTTCCTAATCACAGACATTCCCGGGACGAACAGGGAACGTTGTCGCTAGCTTAGCCTCCTATGCTAACACCAAGATGAAAAAACATTGTTGATCTTTTTGAAAGCTTTAATTTGAGTGTCATACCATACATGATGACACATCTAATTATTGACACATCAATGTTCCTTAGCATGGTTATGCGATTGCAATAGGATGCTTCTCCTTGTTTAAAAGATACACAATTCACTCACCCCTCTATCTCTCTCTCTAACACACATCTGTAGTAGCAAACCCTAGTTTTGATATCAAACTGTCACTGTAACGATGAATAAACATTGCATCTTTTCCCAACCTTTTGGTATGCCACTCAGTACATCTGAGATGAAGTGGCCATCTTAGCCTGACCTAGAATACACTTTTGTATCCCTGGTGGGGTTTTTTGGGGGAGGGTTCTCATTGAGGTGATGAGCAAAGTTCGGTTTGACCTGTTTAATGAACTTCATTGACATTTAATTGAATCACTGGTGATTGTCTTTAACATGTTTGTAACATGTGGGATATCAGTGAGTGATTATTGCTATGGGTTGTCTGTTACTATAACTTCAGGAGATGCCACTTTATTATTATAGTCCACACCTGGACCGTCTTGGTTAATGGTGGTGGGAATAGGTCGAAGTTGCCCCTAACCACTGATACAAGGTCAGATATTAGTTCATCCCCTTAATCTTTAAGGTTAGAATAAAGGGTTGGGTAATCTGATTCTAGATCTGTGGTTAGGGGCGACCTTAACCTCCAGGTGTAAAACATGAGCGTGTGGGTTGACAGGAACCATAACGTGACCTTGAAGGGCTGTTTTAGCTTCAAAGATGTTCTCATAAATGACCAGATAAATCTCTAAGTCAATGAATATGGCATCAAAGGTAAGCCCAACGGCACAGCAATAAATGTTCTTATGTGTTTGCCCTGAGTACATGATGTCATAGTAGTTCTTATCTCACCACAGTATAATTGTAGCCTGTTGTATCATGTCCTTTTTCTGAGAAAACAATAATGTCATTGTGGAGTTTTTCTGCCTTCTGAACTAACTGCCACTAACAGAATACATTTCTGACTTTCCGGAGACCAATCATGAGAGAGCTGGGCTGCCATTGGATCAGATGAACACGAGGTAATTTACAACTCTGGGTGGAGAGATCAAACCACTAGAGAATAAAGTGTACATATGTCAACAGATGAATAACCAGTGAGATGGTACAGTACTGTAACACACAACATGCTGCAATGCACAGTGCCTGGTGTTGAGGTGTGTAACCTACAATAGAAATCTCTACGTCATTTTCAATGTATGCTATGTTATCAACAATAATGACAACACCTAAAAAACATGCAGTTTGTTGAGACTAAAAGCATACAACCAATCAAAACTTACATTTTACATGATAGATCCACAGATACAATTGGTATTGTATCATGGAATGTGAAGGGAATGAACAAGCCAATGAAGATCCACAGGATATCACACAGTGGGCCATGGGCTTTTCCACATGTGCAGGGTTCAGAGAGAAACTAGTATTGGCAGGAAGCATTTCCCTGAATGTTTTAAACCTTTATTTAACCAGGAAGGGCTCATTGAGATGAAAATATATTGTTCAAGACCGCCCTGGCCAAGACAGGCAGCACCAAGTCATTACAAAAACATTACAGACAGACAAGGATTTCAGGGCTTTGTGTACCACCTGCACTGAGAGTGGCAAAAAGCTAAAAGTTTGACCAGTTCTCACTGGTTCATCCACACAGGGTTGTACAGAGATAGAGGACACTGGTTCATCCACACAGGGTTGTACAGAGTCAGAGGACACTGAATCATCCACACAGGGTTGTACAGAGTCAGAGGACACTGAATCAAACAGCCTACCAGATGATACAGAGTGCTCATTGAATCAATTCAGCATTTCAGTTCTGTCATATATAGCAACAGAGTCCTTCAAAACACATGACGGTAATTCATTAACATTACTGTTACCAGACATAGACTTAATAGCCCTCCAAAACGTCATTCAGGTTATCAGTGGTAACAGACATAAAATATTCAGACTTGGCCTTCCTGAGAAGAAAAGAACACTTGTTTCCTAACTGCCTAAAAATAAGCCAATCAGCAGCAGAACATGATTTCCTTGCTTTAGCCCAGGCTAGATTACGGTCGTGAATAATACAAGACAGCTCAGAAGAAAACCATGGATTATCCCGCCCTTTAACCCTGAACCTGTGAAATGGGGCACGTTTGTTTACTATTTGGGGAAAAACATCATGAAAGAATTTCCAGGCAGTTTCCACATCAGGGATATGCTAAATCTTGCTCCAGTCAAAATAAAACAAATCATGAAAGAAAGCCTGCTCATTAAAACACTTCACATTTCTCTTACGAATAAAACGTGGGTTTGTCTTTGGAACCTTAATATTTCTAACAGCAACAACAGAACAATGGTCACTTAAATCATGACAAAAAACACCAACCGCAGAATATTTATGTGGAACATTTGTCAATATCAAATCAATCAGGGTAGATTTATCTGGGCATTTAAGATTTGGGCAAGTGGGTGAGTTAATCAACTGGGTAAGATTCATAGAATTACAAAACATTTTTAAATCATCAGACACCGGCTTTAACCAACACTAGTTGAGATCACCAATCAAGATCATTTCACTGTAAAGAAGTTTAGACATAAGGTGCGTCAAAGAAGAAAATGGATCACCGAGAGCAGAGGGGAGGGGTCTATAACAGCCAATCACAGTTATAGAGAGCAGAGGGGGTCTATAACAGCCAATCACAGTCAGAGAGCAGAGGTGGGTCTATAACAGCCAATCACAGTTATAGAGAGCAGAGGGGGTCTATAACAGCCAATCACAGTCAGAGAGCAGAGGTGGGTCTATAACAGCCAATCACAGTTATAGAGAGCAGGGGGGGGTCTATAACAGCCAATCACAGTTATAGAGAGGCCCTTTGAAACCTCAATATTCAAAGCAAGAAATTCCAACTGTTTACAAATAGTTTCAGACTTTGCCACACTTACATGTAATTTAGATTTGACATATATAGCCACACCCCCACCTTTCTTATCCCGATCAGTGCGATAAACATTGTAACCACTTGTAAAAATATCCTTATCAAAAACAGACTTGCTGTTTTAATCTGACGTGTTCCAGTTCTGCACACAACAGCAGAAAAGGATTAGCTAGTACAGTCACTATAATATATTAGTCTGAGATAGTGACCTCCCTTTGTGACTGATTTGATTCAGGGGAAGTAGAATACATACACACCATATCTGACCAGGTGTAGAGCAGGGCTGCCCAACACTCTTCCTGGAGATCTACCGTCCTGTGGGTTTACAGTCCAACCCTCGTCCTGGAGATCTACTGTCCTGTGTGTTTACAGCCCAACCCTCTTCCTGGAGATCTACCGTCCTGTGGGTTTACAGTCCAACGCTATTCCTGGAGATCTACTGTCCTGTGGGTTTACAGTCCAACCCTCTCCCTGGATATCTACTGTCCTGTAGTTGGTAAACCAGGCGAGGCAGTCATTTGAGAAACCAAGGCTGTTGAATCTGCCGATAAGAATGCTGTGATTGACAGAGTCGAAAAGCCTTAGCCAGGTCGATGAAGACAGCTGCACAGTATTTTCATTTATCGATGGTGGTTATGATATCGTTTAGGACCTTGAGCATGGCTGAAGTGCACCCATGACCAGCTTGTAAACCAGATTGCATAGCGGAGATGGTACGGTGGGATTCGAAATGGTCGGTGATCTGTTTGTTTACTTGGATTTGGAAGACTTTAGAAAAGCAGGGTAGGATAGATATACCTGTATGTCTGTAACCGTTTGGGTCTAGGGAGTGTTTCCCCTTTGAAGAGGAGGATGACTGCGGCAGCTTTCCATCTTTAGGGATCTCAGATTACATTTACATGACACAAAAGATAGGTTGAACAGGCTAGTAATAGGGTTGCAACAATTGGGGCAGATAATTTTAGAAAGAAAGGGTCCAGATTGTCTAGCCCAGCAGATTTGTAGGGGTCCAGATTTGCAGCTCTTTCAGAACATCAACTATCTGGATTTCGGTGAAGGAGATGTGGGCGAGGCTTGGGCAAGTTGCTGTGGCGGCACAGAGCTGTTGACCGGGGTAGGGGTAGCCAGGTGGAAAGCATGGCCTGCCGTAGAAAATGCTTATTGAAATTCTCGATTATCGAGATTATCAGTGGTGACAGTGTTTCCTAGCCTCAGTGCAGTGTGTAGCTGGGAGGAGGTGCTCTTTATTCTTACATGGACTTTACAGTGTCCCAGAACTTTTTGAGTTTGTGCTACAGGATGCAAATTTCTGATTGAAAAAGTTAGCCTTGCTTTCCTAACTGCCTGTGTATTTGGTTCCTAACTTCCCTGAAAAAAATGTCATATCGCGGGGATATTTGATGCTAATGCAGTATGCCACAGGATGTGTTTGTGCTGGTCAAGGGCAGACAAGTCTGGAGTGAACCAAGGGCTGGTATCTGTTCTTAGTTCTACATTTTTTGAATGGAGCATGCTTATTTAAGATGGTGAGGAAAGCACTTTAAAGAATAACCAGGCATCCTCTACTGACGGAATGAAGTCAATATCCTTCCAGGATACCCGGGCCAGGTCGATTAGAAAGGCCTGCTCGCTGAAGTGTTTTAGGGAGCGTTTGACAGTGATGTGGGGTGCTCGTTTGACCGCCGGACCCATTACGGACACAGGCAATGAGTTTGTGGGACGCTAAGATCCTGGGTTGAAGACATCAGAGGTGTATTTAGAGACAGGTTGGTCACGATGATAACTATGAGAGTGCCATTGTTTACGGATTTAGGGTTGTACCTGGTAGGTTCCTTGGATAATTTGTGTGAGATTGGTGGCATCTAGCTTAGATTGTAGGGGTGGCTGGGGTGTTAAGCATATCCCAGTTTAGGTCACCTAATGAGTAAAAACTCTGAAGATAAATGGGGGCAATTAATTCACATATGGTTTCCAGGGCACAGATGGTGGCTGGAGGGGGGTCTATAACAAGTGGCAACAGTGAGAGACTTATTTCTGGAAAGGTGGATTTTTAAAAGTAGAAGCTCGAACTGTTTGGGCACAGAGACCTGGATAACATGACAGAACTCTGCAGACTATCTCTGCAGTAGATTGCAACTCCAACCCATTTGGCAGTTATATCTGGCGGAAAATGTTGTAGTTTGGGATGGACATTTCATACTTTGGTGGCCTTCCTAAGCCAGGATTCAGACACGGCTAGACATCGGGGATGCATGGAGTGTGCTAAAGCAGTGAATAAAATAAATGTACGGAGAAGGCTCCTGATGTTAACATGCATGAAACCAAGGCTTTTACGGTTACAGAAGTCAACAAATGATAGCGCCTGGGGAATAGGAGTGGAAATGGGGGCTGCAGGGCCTGGGTTAACCTCACATCACCAGAGAACAGGAGGAGTAGGATAAGGATACGGCTAAAGGCTATAAGAACTGGTCGTCCCGTGTGTTGGGGACAGAGAATAAAAGGAGCAGATTTCTGAGCGTGGTAGAATAGATTCAGGGCATAATGTACAGATAATGGTATGTTCGGATTTGGGTACAGTGGATGTAAACCTAGGCGTTGAGTGATGATGAGAGAGGTTTCGTCTCTGGAGGCACAAGTTAAGCCAGATGAGGTCTCTGCATTTGTGTGGGGTGGGACAAAAGAGCTATCTACAGCATGTTGAATGGGACTGAGGGCTCTACAGTGAAATAAAACAATAAGAACTAGCCAAGACAGCAGTAGACAAGGCATATTTACATTGGAGAGAGGCATAAACCCATCATAGGTGTTGATCAGGAGAGCTAAGACAACAACGGGTAAATGGCGATGAATGGGCAGAGCGGGTCAGTTAGGTACAAACGGGACCTGAGTTCGGTATCGTGTTATTGAAACAGACCAGGGGGCATCAGCTGTGTAGCCGAGTGATCATAAGGTCAAAAGAGCAGCAATAGGTGAGTCAGGGTGCCGTTCAGTAGTCACTACTACGCTAGGCGTGCAGGGGACACAGCGTTCAGAAAAGTTAGCAGGCCAGGGCTAGTAGATGGTTCTTCGGCGACATCGTAACAGAATAGCCTGTTGAGACCACATCGGGCGATCACGTCGGCAGTCCAGTCGTGATGGATCGGCGGGTCTCCGTGTCGACAATAAAAGGTCTAGGCCAATTGGCAAAGGAGGTATTGTAGCCCTAGAATTAGCTGGTAAATGGGCCTAGCTTGAGGCTAGCTCAAGACTAGCTGGTGCTTGCTTGGCAACAGAGGCGTTAGCTAATGATCCGGTGTAATGATCCAGAGTGGAATCCGGTGATGTGGTAGAGAGAAGCAGTCCAATATGGTCTGGGTTGATATCGGGCTGTGCAGACTGGCAGGTGTTGTCTGGGCTAAGGCTGGCTGGTGACCGAGAAAAAGGTGAAGACCGCTAGCCGTGGCTAACAAAGACTAGTAGCTAGTTAGCTGGCTAGCTCCTGATGGAAGTTCCAGTTATAAGGAATAAAAATAGCAGATCTGTACCGCATTGGGTGAGGCGGGTTCCAGGAAAATATATATTTAATTTGTAGATAGAAAGTGAAATTAGGATATATACGAAAAATACTGGCTATTTACACGGGATAAGACACGGTATACACAAACGTCCTACTGCTATGCCATCTTGGATCAAGGGGAGAATGAGTGATAGAGAGTGAAAGACAACAGGATGTTAGCATTGCCTGACTGCAGGGCCGGCTCCAGGTATAAGCGCCATAAGCGCTCGCTTAGGGCCCACAGCCGCTAGGGGTAATCATGGCCGAATTACCGACCGGGCATAAAGGGCACTTGTCCAGGGGCCCTGACATCCAGGGGGGCCCCATTGCTTTTGTTACCCACTTTCACTCAGATATAATTTTAACATGGCAAAATAAGTAATGGCAAAATTGATTGAATTTCAGGAAATTAGCTTTAAAATTGCACAACTTTCTCCATGGCACAACGCTCCATGGCAAAATGAGTAGAATTGCATGAAATATGTTATAAAATTGCTAAAAGTTCTCTCTATCCCATGCCAAAATGTGTAGACTTACAAAAAAGTGCTTTAAAACTGCAACATTGTCCTGTTTGGGGGGCTTAGGGCCTGACTGAGCTTGTGTTGCAAGAGAACATGAAACTCTGAGGTGTTGTTAACTCCCCACCAGCCCACCAACCCCTCAAACCTCCCTATCCTTCCCTCAGGCCTCTGTTCCTCAAATGTCACAGCAGAGTGTGTGTGTGTGTGTGTTTTCCATCTGCAAATAACCTGTTGCCATTGTTTAAATTTCCCCTAGAGACTGAGAGTTTGAGGCTGGTTGTAGTTCTGTCTTATTGCTCTGCTACTCTCAATGCCAGACCAAAGTTCACAGGTCAAGGGCATTGACCTCAAGGTAGCCTTCCATGCCATATCCAGAATCCTAGACACAGAGGCTGTTGAAAGAGACTAATCCCAGGTAAAACAAGACCAAGGTCAGTGAAGAGCTCTGCAAAGCTCAGGGGCATTAGACAGACAACCTCAATCTCCATAATCTCAAGTGTTTGATAGATTTTTCTCTGCGAACGGCAAGGTTGGACGCACTCCTACAACGGAGCCTATCATTGGTTTTATAAAATGCACTATGTCTTCAAGATTTTAATCATACAGGCCAAAGTATCTCCGCTTCAGAAACCTATAATGAGTACAGGAGTAGCTGAAGGGAAAAAGGACCTGAGTCTTTTAATCCTCATTCACCCCCCCCACCCCCACCCCCCTTAAATTGAAATCAAAACTCTCCTCTGACTTTAAATCAAAGTGATTTTCTCCCGGCTTCGACGTTGGACTTGATGAAAGTGGATGATGGCAGACTTCTTTTCAAAGCAGGGAACATTTTCTCTTTCCTCCATCTCTGGTGGAGACAGGTCAGGTAAATGAGGGAATTAAGGAGCCAGCCCAGAGCACTGAAGTCCCTTCAAATGGTCAATTCACCAAATTACTTCCAGACATATTTATCTCATTACTGATTCAGCCCAGGTTACAGAGGCAGGGGTGTATCGAACTTCTGACACCCTTTAGTGTTTATCAGGAAATGGTGGATGTGAGGTAATTAGAGGTGTGTTACAATGCTTGTAGCCTAGAGAGACACTTATGGTGAAGGATGGTTTTAGAACCTAGAATGGGTGGTGGCGACAGACTATTTGAAAACAGAGAAGAAACACTGTAGTAAATTGCTGATAAAGTGCTACTGTGTATTACCTTGGATCCTCATGATCTACAATGGGTTACCAAGTGATCTCCAATGGCATGGCTGGCTAAGTTCTTATTTTATACTCATATCCTTTTCTGAGTTTTGGAGTAGGAGGCTCGTTTAGTTTATTTTTCGTATGTTATATGGTGAACATATTCTGTGAGGTGAAGGAGTATTTGGGGGATATTTCAATTAATTAGATATTTATATTTTTCCTACCCTCTCTCTCTCTCTCATTCTCCAGACTAAGTACTTGATCACAGCTGTGAGAAACCTTGACAAAAAGCTCACACTTCCACACACCTGAGGCCCAACACACACACGTTCCCTCGCTTCAAGGCTGCTTATGGAAAACCACTGCTGTCATCCATCAAGGCCATTTGAGGAGCTCCTGGGATTTAACCAGCGACACCAGAGACAAAGATAAAGGAAGATTATAGAAGCAGCACAACAAAAGAACCAGCAGACAAACTGAGTAACAGAGGACTGAATAAGATCAGGAAATGGCTGTTGATCCACAACCCTGAGGAGATTTGAACAGAAACCAAAATGTGTTCTGATTCTCTCTCGCTCCCCCTCTTCTTCTCTCTCCCTCTCTCTCTCTCTCTCCTTCCCTGATTTGATTTTAGCTTTGTAAAGGTGGTATAATCTAGTGTTCTATACAATCCGACCAGTTTTTTCCTGTTCAATAGGCCTGTGAATGAGCTGATGTTGGTCATGACGCTTTGAACTTGTCGCCCTAGGCACCTGGTTTTTCTGGTGCTCTCTCGCTCTCTGTATCTCTCTCTGTATCTCTCTGTCTCTATCTCTCTCTGTATCTCTCTGTGTATCTCTCTCTGTATCTCTCTTCACTCTCTTTCACTCTCTCGCTTTCTTTCTCGCTCTTTCTTTCTCTCTCTCCATCCTGTGTGTGTTGAGTAGACTGGAGGGATCCAGCCCTCTGTAGCAGGTATTGTGAGGGGGCGAGGGAGTGTGGTTAAAAGCAGGAGTGTGTTAATAGTTTGTCAGAGGATCAGTGTTGAATATGGACAAGCTGATGAGATTTTATCCTCTGGACTAAATTTGCACCCTCCCTCTCTTTCTTCCTCTCTCCATATCTCCCTTTCGCCCTTCCTCTCTGAGGTCATTAGTAAGAGTACCTATGAAAAGGAAACTAGGAGCGATAGATATGTGGGATTATTTGCTGAATATGTTGGCTTCATATGTTAGATGGATTTCATTATAGATATTAGTGGTGAATGTTCATAGTATCTGATCTCTGGCTATTGACAACGCTCCCAGCTGGTTAAAGATATCCAACCCATGACATTGTAGGAAGTGTATATATGTGAAACAGATATTCTGTAAAGACTAAAAACATGAAACAACCTCACCTTTGAAGTGTTCTGTAACATTACTTAAATTGCACACAGGGAGGGTTCAGTGAAGCCTAAATATCATCATCTTATACATCTAAAACAGCAGTTACTATCACAGAATGATAAAGCAAAAAGACTTACACTGCAGTAAGCATCCTTATTAACATGCAAATGTTAAACAAATGATCTTATGAGATGCAGTGCTAATGTTGTTTTGTTTGAGGTGCTGTTGTCTGGCTTGTCCACCCTCCCCCTCTCTCATTCTCTCTCCTCCACAGACATACCATATTTCTTACAGGCAGTCCCATGAAGTGCTTAGATTGAATTACAGAGTTACGGCAGACCTCGCCGGCACGCAATTTAAAGGGACCCTAAAAATTCTAATGTTTATGTTGAGCAGATAAAAACTGCAGGGGGACAGAATTTGCCGCGTCCTTCGAATAAATGTCACACAGTTGAAGAGTTGGATGCAGCTAGGGCCCATGCAGAGTCCATAATCAGGTTTGTTTTTAACTCCAGAGTTTCATAGCAGTGCTTTTGCATCATTGTTTATCTTCTGTCTGCTGAATCAAAGAGAATATCAAACACAAAGCGGGACATTTTGTAATACGCCCGTCTATTATGCAATTTTGAAATCATTTATCTAATCCTGTCTTGGTTTTGTATTATTTTAACCTTGTGGAATTTAGATGAAACATCCTTCAAAGTCTCTCATTTTAAAGACCTAATTCAAACCTGCCTAAATACAAACAAGTAGGTCTACACTTTTCATTTAGTTTGGTTGACATTATAATAATATTAATATAACATAGCAAAACATATTCATTCTGTACCCATAAGCATGCAGGTTTTAGCAGGTGTTTTATCATGCAGGTTTTAGCAGGTATTTTAGCATGCAGGTTTTAGCAGGTGTTTTATCATGCAGGTTTTAGCAGGTATTTTAGCATGCAGGTTTTAGCAGGTATTTTTATCATGCAGGCTTTAGCAGGTATTTTAGCATGCAGGTTTTAGCAGGTGTTTTAGCATGCAGGTTTTAGCAGGTATTTTAGCATGCAGGTTTTAGCAGGTGTTTTATCATGCAGGTTTTAGCAGGTGTTTTAGCATGCATGTTTAGCAGGTGTTTTATCATGCAGGTTTTAGCAGGTATTTTAGCATGCAGGTTTTAGCAGGTGTTTTAGCATGCATGGTTTAGCAGGTGTTTTATCATGCAGGTTTTAGCAGGTATTTTAGCATGCAGGTTTTAGCAGGTGTTTTAGCATGCATGGTTTAGCAGGTGTTTTATCATGCAGGTTTTAGCAGGTTGTCACATTCTGACCTTTATTTCCTTTGTTTTGTCTTTATTTAGTATGGTCAGGGCGTGAGTTGGGGTGGACAGTCTATGTTTGTTTTTCTATGTTTGGTTTCTGTTTCGGCCTAGTATGGTTCTCAATTAGAGGCAGGTGTCGTTAGTTGTCTCTGATTGAGAATCATACTTAGCCTGGGTTCCACTGTTGGTTTGTGGGTGTTTCCTGTGTCAGTGTTTATGCCACATGGGACTGTTTCAATGCAGAGCTGGAGGCAGCGAAGGCAGAGAGGCGCTGGTATGAGGAGGCAGCACGGTGGCGCGGTTGGAAGCCCGAGAGTCAGCCCAAAAATGTCTTTGGGGGTGGAACACAGGAAGTGTGGCGAAGCCAGGTAGGGAGACCTGCGCCAACTTCCTGTGCTTACCGGGAGAGCGAGAGGGACCGGGCAGGCACCGTATTATGCTGTGGAGCGTGTAATGGTGTCCCCGGTGCGGGTGCATAGCCCGGCCCAGGACATTCCAGCTCCTCATTATCAGCCGGGCTAGAGTGGGCACGAGCCAGGTGCCATGAAGCCGGCTCACGCATCTGGTCTCCAGTGCGTCTCCTTGGGCCGGCGTACATGGCACCAGCCTTACGCATGGTGTCCCGGTTCAAGCCAGCACAGCCCAGTGCGGGCTATTCCACCTCACCGCACTGGCCTGCCTACCGGGAGCATTCAACCAGGTAAGGCTGGGGTGCTCTGTGCTCAAGCAGCTCCAGTGGGCCTGCACGGTCCGGTCTACCCAGTGCCACCTCCACGCACCAGCCCTCCGTAGCAGCCCCCCGCACCAGACTGTCTCTCCGTTTTCTGACTAGGGTCTCCCGCCTGTCCAGCGCTGCCAGAGCCTTCTCCTCTCCAGTTCTGCCAGAGCCTCCTCCTCTCCAGCACGCCAGAGCCTCCCGCCTGTCCCGAGCCGCCAGAATTCCCGTCCGTCCCGAGCCGCCAGAGTCTCCCGTCTGTCCCGAGCCGCCAGAGTCTCCCGTCTGTCCCGAGCCGCCAGAGTCTCCCTGGCCTGTCCCGAGCCGCCAGAGTCTCCCGTCTGTCCCGAGCCGCCAGAGTCTCCCGTCTGTCCCGAGCCGCCAGAGTCTCCCGTCTGTCCCGAGCCGCCAGAGTCTCCCGTCTGTCCCGAGCCGCCAGAGTCTCCCGTCTGTCCCGAGCCGCCAGAGTCTCCAGTCTGTCCCGAGCCGCCAGAGTCTCCCGCCTGTCCAGAGCCGCCAGTCAGCCAGGAGCCGCCAGAGCCGCCAGAGCCAGAGCCGCCAGACAGCCAGGAGCTTCCAGAGCCGTCAGTCAGCCAGGCGATGCCAGACCCCCTTCACCGGGGTGCTGCCGGAGTCCCGCCTGTTCGGCGGCCTAAGTCTCCTCGCCTGTCCGGCGCTGCCGGAGTGTCCCATCCGTCTGGCGCTGCCGGAGTGTCCCGTCCGTCCGGCGCTGCCGGAATCTCCCTTCCATTTGGGAACCATGGCTAGGGTTCCCAGTCGGAGGTCGGCGGCGCAGGGTCGCGTCAAGAGGCCATGGGTGCGGTTGAGGAGGCGGACAAAAAACTGTGGTGAAGTGGGTCCACGTCCCGCGCCAGAGTCCGCCACCGCGGACAGACGCCGACCCAGACCTCCCCTATAGGTTCAGGTTTTGCGGGCGGAGTGTGCACCTTTGTGGGGGGGTACTGTCACGTTCTGACCTTTATTTTCTTTGTTTGTCTTTATTTGTATGCTCAGGGCGTGAGTTGGGGTGGGCAGTCTATGTTTGTTTTATCTATGTTTGGTTTCTGTTTTCGGCTCTAGTATGGTTCTCAATCAGAGGCAGGTGTCGTTAGTTGTCTCTGATTGAGAATCATACTTAGGTAGCCTGGGTTTCACTGTTGGTTTGTGGGTGTTTGTTTCCTGTGTCAGTGTTTGTGCCATACGGGACTGTTTCGTTTATATTCGCTTTGTTATTTTGTAGTCTGTCGTGTTCAGTTTATACTACTAAAACATGGACATTTACCACGCTGCTTGGTCCGATCCCGTTACTCCTCTTCAGACAAAGAGGAAATCTGTCGTTACAGAGGTGTTTTAGTATGGATGTTTTAGCAGGTGTTTTAGCATGTAGGTTTAGCAGGTGTTTTAGCATGCATGTTTTAGCAGTTGTTTTAGCATGCAGGATTTAGCAGCTGTTTTAGCATACAGGTTTAGCAGGTGTTTTAGCATGCATGTTTTAGCAGGTGTTTTATCATGCAGGTTTTAGCAGGTGTTTTATTGTGCAGGTTTTAGCAGGTGTTTTATCATGCAGGTTTTAGCAGGTGTTTTAGCATGCATGTTTTAGCAGGTGTTTTATCATGCAGGTTTAGCAGGTGTTTTAGCATGGATGTTTTAGCAGGTGTTTTAGTATGCAGGTTTTAGCAGGTGTTTTAGCATGCAGGTTTTAGCTGGTGTTTTAGAATGCAGGGTTTAGCAGGTGTTTTAACATGTAGGATTTAGCAGGTGTTTTAGCAGGTGTTTTATCATGCAGGATTTAGCAGCTGTTTTAACATGCAGGATTTAGCAGGTATTTTAGCATGTAGGTTTAGCAGGTGTTTTAGCATGTAGGTTTAGCAGGTGTTTTAGCATGCATGTTTTAGCAGGTGTTTTAGCATGCAGGATTTAGCAGCTGTTTTAGCATACAGGTTTAGCAGGTGTTTTAGCATGGATGTTTTAGCAGGTGTTTTTGTATGCAGGTTTCAGCAGGTGTTTTAGCATGCAGGTTTTAGCAGGTGTTTTAGCATGCATGTTTTAGCAGGTGTTTTAGCATGCAGGTTTTAGTAGGTGTTTTAGCATGCAGGTTTTAGCAGCTGTTTTAGCATGCAGGATTTAGCAGGTGTTTTAGCATGCAGGTTTTAGCAGGTGTTTTAGCATGCATGTTTTAGCAGGTGTTTTATCATGCATGTTTTAGCAGGTGATTTAGCATGCAGCTTTTAGCAGGTGTTTTAGCATGCAGGATTTAGCAGGTGTTTTAGTATGCAGGTTTTAGCAGGTATTGTATCATGCTTGTTTTAACAGGTGTTTTAGCATGCAGGATTTAGCAGGTGTTTTAGCTTTATTGGACTCTTGGTTCAAAATGACAAAATAAGATCAATTTATGGTACTAATACAGATCATATATATATTCACCTGCTATTCACCTGCTCAATACATCAATACAACATACCTCAACCACAAGCCATGGATTTGTGTGTATTGGGTATATGTTTTGTAATTTGTTAGATATTACTTGTTAGATATTTCTGCACTGTCGGAGCTACAATCACAAGCATTTCGCTACACCCCCAATAACATCTGTTTGTGACCAATAAAATGTGATTTGATTTGATTTGGATTACAGTGAACATCAGCATTAAGCTGGGTAGAACAGACGCTTTCATGGAGTAGGACTCGGAAGCTTATAAGAAATCCCGCTATGCCCTCCGGCGAAACATCAAACAGGCCAAGTGTAAATCCAGGACTAAGAGTGAATCGTACTACACTGGCTCCGACGCCGTCGGATGTGGCAGGGGCTTGCTAACTATTACACACTACAAAGGGAAACACAGCAGTGAGCTGCCCAGTGACACCAGCCTACCAGACCAGCTAAATCACTTCTACGCCGCTTTGAGGCAAGTAACACTGAAACATGCATGAGAGCATCATCTGTTCCAGATGACTGTGTGATCACGCCTCAGAGCGCCATGTGTGTAAGACCTTTAAACAGGTCAACATTCACAAGGCCGCAGGGCCAGACGGATTAGCAGGACGTGTACTCCGAGCATGCGCTGACCAACTGGCAAATGTCTTCACTGACATTTTCAACCTGTCCCTGACTGAGTCTGCAATACCAACATGTTTCAAGCAGACCACCATAGTTCCTGTGCCCAAGAAGACTAAGGCAACCGGCCTAAATCACTACCGACCCATAGCATTCACGTCTGTAGCCATGAAGTACTTTGAAAGGCTGGTCATGGCTCACACGACACCATCATCCCAGAAACCCTAGACCCACCCATTTGCATACCGCCTGAACAGATCCACAGATGATGTAATCTCTATTGCCCTCCCACAGCCCTTTCCCACCCGGGACAAAAGGAACACCTATGTGAGAATGCTATTCATTGACTACAGCTCAGTGTCCAACACCGTAGTGCCCTCAAAGCTCATCACTAAGCTAAGGACCCTGGGACTAAACACCTCCTCTGCAACTGGATCCTGCACTTCCTGACGGGCTGCCCACAGGTGGTATGAGTTGGTAACAAACATCTGCCATGCTGATCCTCAACACGTGGGTCCTATAGGGTGCGGTACTGTCCTCTCCCAGCATCCCTATTCACTCATGACCAAGGCCCAGGCACTGACTCAACACCTTTGATTGCCAAATCCACAGATGACACAAACAGTGGTAGGCCTGATCACAGACAATGACGAAATAGCCTATAGGGAGGAGGTCAGAGACCTGGCCGTGTGGTGCCAGGACAACAACCTCTCCCTCAACGTGATCAAGACGAAGGAGAGGATTGTGGACTACAGGAAAAGGAGGACTGAGCATGTCCCCATTCTCATCGACGGGGCTGCAGTGGAACAGGTTGAGAGCTTCAAGTTCCTTGGCATCCACATCACCAACAAACTAATATGGTCCAAGCACACCAAGACAGTTGTGAAGAGTACACAACAAAACCTATCCCCCCTCAGGAGACTGAAAAGATTTGGCATGGGTCCTCAGATCCTCAAAAGGTTTTACATCTGCACCATCGAGAGCATCCTGACGGTTGCATCACTGCCTGGTATGGCAACTGCTCGGCCTTCGACCGCAAGGCACGAGAGAGGGTAGTGCATACGGCCCAGTACATCACTGGGGCCAAGCTTCCTGCCATCCAGGACCTCTATACCAGGCGGTGTCAGAGGAAGGCCCTAAATATTGTCAAAGACTCCAGCCACCCTAGTCATAGACTGTTCTCTCTCCTACCGCATGGCAAGCGGTACCCGAGTGCCAAGTCTAGGTCCAAAAGACTTCTTAACAGCTTTTACCCCCAAGTCATAAGACTCCTGAACAGCTAATCAAATGGCTACCCAGACTATTTGCATTGCCCCCCCACCCCCCTCTCTTTTACACTGCTGCTATTCTTCTGTTTATTATCTATGTATAGTCAGTTTAACTCTACCTACATGTACACACCACTACCTTTGACTAACCGGGGGTGCCCCCGCATTGACTCTGTATCAGTACCCTCAGGGGTGTGTGCTCAGTCCCCTCCTGTAGTCCCTGTTCACTCATGACTGCATGGCCAGGCACGACTTCGCTGTTCTTATTTTACTGGTGCTCTATTTTTTTACTTTCATTTAAAAAAAATACTTATCTATTGTTTACTTATTTACTCTAAAAACGGCATTGTTGGTTAAGGGTTTGTAAGTAAGTATTTCACTGTAAGGTGAACCTGTGGTATTCGGCGTAGGTGACAAATATATATATTTTTTATTTGAGTAGTTATTTTATTGTCCTACATTGCATCTAGGCAACAGTGGACACACTCAATGTAATATATATTGATTGTATGGCCCAAAGTGTCAATGTACATATTGATTAGAGTGGCCCAAAGTGTCAATGTACATATTGATTAGAGTGGCCCAAAGTGTCAATGTACATATTGATTAGAGTGGCCCAAAGTGTCAATGTACATATTGATTAGAGTGGCCCACAGTGTCAATGTACATATTGATTAGAGTGGCCCAAAGTGTCAATGTACATATTGATTAGAGTGGCCCAAAGTGTCAATGTACATATTGATTAGAGTGGCCCAAAGTGTCAATGTACATATTGATTAGAGTGGCCCAAAGTGTCAATGTACATATTGATTAGAGTGGCCCAAAGTGTCAGTGATGTTCTATGTCCCTCAGATTCAAATTCTCCCTCTGTCCACCCTCCCCCTCGTTCTCACTCTTTCTCACTTTCTCTCATCGCTCTCTATTTGAACCCTTCTCCCTCCCCATCTCACTCTCCCCCATCCCTCTATCTCTCTCGCTAATTGGCCATGGCGGCTGTGTAGATGTAACCAATAACAGCTCCCTGTCAGAGTTTCAATTAAAAAGTGGTATGGTGATATTGAAAAGGGATTAGCACACAGATTGTTTTTGCTTGGGTTGACATTAGCTCTGTGGAATCCAATAATAACTGTCTGGAGTGTGTTTAGGGGGAGAGGAGGGAGAGAAAACGATATTAGCTTCAATTTAACGCTACTATATTAAACTCAATCTGGAAATGACACAGATGGCTGATTATTATTTTGGAAGTGAAAGAGGGAGTGCCTACTCTATACAGTGCATTCAGCTGGTAATTGCATCACACTTGACAATAAGGCAGAGCCAATGTGAGGTAACACAGACTTCAGATAACACAGTGACTGTTCATTTGGCTGGACCCACCTAGTGGTTTATAAATACATGCAGTATCCTAGGGCTCTATTCAGTCTATAACACTGAAGCGTTACAGATTGCACGATAGAAATGAAACGGTAAGGACCGCCCGGGTGGCTCAGTGGTCTAAGGCCTGTGTTCGATTCCAGGATGTGTCTCGGAGTCCCGGCCGGGACCCGGAGTCCCATAGGGCGGCGCACAAATGGCCCAGCGTTGTCTGGTTTAGGGGAGGGTTTTGCCGGGGGGCTTTACTTGGCTCATCGCACTCTTGCAACTCCTTGTGGCGAGCCGTTGAACAGTGTTTCTCCCTGGTGCAGCTGGCATCCGGGTTAAGCGGGCAGGTGTTAAGAAGCGCGGTTTAGCGGTAGGACGCATGACTCGACCTTCGCCTCTCTCTCTCTCGAGCCCGTTGGTGAGTTGCAGCAATGAGATTGGATCGTAACTGGATATCAGGAAATTGGGGAGGAAAAGGGGGTAAAAAACATTTAACTGTCATTTCCTGACTTGAGGAACTTGAGCTCAGTTGAGGAAAGTTTCTGTGAGACTCGTTGCTCCCTAAAATCCCATATTTAGGAGGTCTAAGTTAGGGGAGCGTTGGTTTTAGAATGTCCTCCGGTAGCGCAGTATCGATGTGTGGTCTGGGATGTTTACCTACCAGGCTCTGTGTGAGATAGATCTATTTTTCTGTTCAGTGGCATCTCTGCATGCCTGCAGACAATGACATTAGCAGCACAGCAGACACTGTGCGTGTGTGTGTGTGTGTGTGTGTGTGTGTGTGTGTGTGTGTGTGTGTGTGTGTGTGTGTGTGTGTGTTGTGTGTGTGTGTGTGTGTGTGTGTGTGTGTGTGTGTGTGTGTGTGTGTGTGTGTGTGTGTGTGTGTGTTCGTGTATATGGGTGTGTCTGTGTCTGTGTGGGTGTGTCGATGCTCATTGCGTTATCGCTTTCCTCAAAAACACACACACAC
>NC_088225.1:26136468-26156338 GCF_036934945.1 Oncorhynchus masou masou | reverse complement strand
AGCAAAAGCATGCGTTAACTTATCATCACCAT
This sequence comes from Oncorhynchus masou masou, assembly GCF_036934945.1. Lineage (NCBI taxonomy): Eukaryota > Metazoa > Chordata > Actinopteri > Salmoniformes > Salmonidae > Oncorhynchus > Oncorhynchus masou. The sequence goes on along the minus strand of NC_088225.1, from coordinate 26,156,306 downwards.
CACCTAACCCCTTCCCTCCATCGGTACTTTTCAGGAAGGAGTGTGTGTGTGTGTGTGTGTGTGTGTGTGTGTGTGTGTGTGTGTGTGTGTGTGTGTGTGTGTGTGTGTGTGTGTGTGTGTGTGTGTGTGTGTGTGTGTGTGTGTGTGTGTGTGTGTGTGTGTGTGTGTGATAGTACAACAGGAAAAAGAGAGATAGAGACCATACTAAGATCCCACTCATGCATGCAACAGTTTGTGAAATAGGCTCTTTTTTCCCAACGTCACTCACTCAGAGAGAAGGACAGGGAGTGAATGAGAGAGACAGGACAGCCTGCTATATCCACTCACAGTAGCAAAGCCTCTCTGTCAAAGACACTAACCCTCCTGAGACAAACAACCTGAGGAGACGAGACGAGCACCATTCACTCTGGGAGATGAAAAACTCACACCTGCATACAGTTGCTTCACAATGGAAGGTGTGTGAAATTCAAACCTGTCACTTCTTTCTCTTTGTCACTTTGCCAAAGTAAGAAAGGAAGAATATATCAGAGATATGAATTCCAGACCAATAGAACCTCCTAGAAGATGGAGGCAGTTTGCCTGCATGATGGAATTATTGCATTTTACCCAAGAGTTTTAATATATATACCGAAGTGTATCAAGATGTCAATGTTGGGATGATAATTATAAAGTGGTTTCTATTCCAATATTTTTTAGAATACAGAATAGGAGCGTGACAGTGTTGTCATGACTTTGTCCTTAACCTATACCTTACCCGTACGATTTCTCGTATAACTTATTGTCCAAAACCATTTGTCTGCAGGTGGCTTTCAGTTTTATAATGTGGGGTTAAAAATATATACTTTTTATTATTAAAAGTGTGTGGAGAGAACAACCAAGCAAAAAAATGTAAATAAGCTCTGTGTGCTGAAGAAAAAGTTCCCTTGGGGACACGTAACTTTGGGAATTTCTGTTCCTCCTGGAATTTTGGATTTTGGAATCCCAAATGAAGACCAAAGGAGGGAAGGGCCATAACTTCGCAGCACAGGAGAACATTTCCTAATCACAGACATTCCCGGGACGAACAGGGAACGTTGTCGCTAGCTTAGCCTCCTATGCTAACACCAAGATGAAAAAACATTGTTGATCTTTTTGAAAGCTTTAATTTGAGTGTCATACCATACATGATGACACATCTAATTATTGACACATCAATGTTCCTTAGCATGGTTATGCGATTGCAATAGGATGCTTCTCCTTGTTTAAAAGATACACAATTCACTCACCCCCTCTATCTCTCTCTCTAACACACATCTGTAGTAGCAAACCCTAGTTTTGATATCAAGCTGTCACTGTAACGATGAATAAACATTGCATCTTTTCCCAACCTTTTGGTATGCCACTCAGTACATCTGAGATGAAGTGGCCATCTTAGCCTGACCTAGAATACACTTTTGTATCCCTGGTGGGGTTTTTTGGGGGGAGGGTTCTCATTGAGGTGATGAGCAAAGTTCGGTTTGACCTGTTTAATGAACTTCATTGACATTTAATTGAATCACTGGTGATTGTCTTTAACATGTTTGTAACATGTGGGATATCAGTGAGTGATTATTGCTATGGGTTGTCTGTTACTATAACTTCAGGAGATGCCACTTTATTATTATAGTCCACACCTGGACCGTCTTGGTTAATGGTGGTGGGAATAGGTCGAAGTTGCCCCTAACCACTGATACAAGGTCAGATATTAGTTCATCCCCTTAATCTTTAAGGTTAGAATAAAGGGTTGGGTAATCTGATTCTAGATCTGTGGTTAGGGGCGACCTTAACCTCCAGGTGTAAAACATGAGCGTGTGGGTTGACAGGAACCATAACGTGACCTTGAAGGGCTGTTTTAGCTTCAAAGATATTCTCATAAATGACCAGATAAATCTCTAAGTCAATGAATATGGCATCAAAGGTAAGCCCAACGGCACAGCAATAAATGTTCTTATGTGTTTACCCTGAGTACATGATGTCATAGTAGTTCTTATCTCACCACAGTATAGTGTAGCCTGTTGTATCATCCTTTTCTGAGAAAACAATAATGTCATTGTGGAGTTTTTCTGCCTTCTGAACTAACTGCCACTAACAGAATACATTTCTGACTTTCCGGAGACCAATCATGAGAGAGCTGGGCTGCCATTGGATCAGATGAACACGAGGGTAATTTACAACTCTGGGTGGAGAGATCAAACCACTAGAATAAAGTGTACATATGTCAACAGATGAATAACCAGTGAGATGGTACAGTACTGTAACACACAACATGCTGCAATGCACAGTGCCTGGTGTTGGTGTGTAACCTACAATAGAAATCTCTACGTCATTTTCAATGTATGCTATGTTACAAAAGCGTCTGCTAAATGGGATATATTATTATTATTATTATTAATGTATGCTATGTTATCAACAATAATGACAACACCTAAAACATGCAGTTTGTTGAGACTAAAAGCATACAACCAATCAAAACTTACATTTTACATGATAGATCCACAGATACAATTGGTATTGTATCATGGAATGTGAAAGGGGAATGAACAAGCCAATGAAGATCCACAGGATATCACACAGTGGGCCATGGGCTTTTCCACATGTGCAGGGTTCAGAGAGAAACTAGTATTGGCAGGAAGCATTTCCCTGAATGTTTTAAACTTATTTAACCCAGGAAGAGGCTCATTGAGATGAAAATATTGTTCAAGACCGCCTGGCCAAGACAGGCAGCACCAAGTCATTACAAAAACATTACAGACAGACAAGGTTTCCAGGGCTTTGTGTACCACCTGCACTGAGAGTGGCAAAAAGCTAAAAGCTTTTGACCAGGGTTTCTCACTGGTTCATCCACACAGGGTTGTACAGAGTCATAGAGGACACTGGTTCATCCACACAGGGTTGTACAGAGTCAGAGGACACTGAATCATCCACACAGGGTTGTACAGAGACAGAGGACACTGAATCAAACACCTACCAGATGATACAGAGTGCTCATTGAATCAATTCAGCATTTCAGTTCTGTCATATATAGCAACAGAGTCCCTTCAAAACACATGACGGTAATTCATTAACATTACTGTTACCAGACATGAACTTAATAGCCCTCCAAACGTCATTCAGGTTATCAGTGGTAACAGACATAAAATATTCAGACTTGGCCTTCCTGAGAAGAAAAAGAACACTTGTTTCCTAACTGCCTAAAAATAAGTAATCAGCAGCAGAACATGATTTCTTTGCTTTAGCCAGGCTAGATTAAGGTCGTGAATAATACAAGACAGCTCAGAAAGAAAACCATGGATTATCGCCCTTTAACCCTGAACCTGTGAAATGGGGCACGTTTGTTTACTATTTGGGAAAACCATCATGAAAGAATTTCCAGGCAGTTTCCACATCAGGGATATGCTAAATCTTGCTCCAGTCAAAAAATAAAACAAATCATGAAAGAAAGCCTGCTCATTAAAACACTTCACATTTTCTTGCGAATAAAACGTGGGTTTGTCTTTGGAACCTTAATATTTCTAACAGCAACAACAGAACAATGGTCACTTAAATCATGACAAAAAACACCAACCGCAGAATATTTATGTGGAACATTTGTCAATATCAAATCAATCAGGGTAGATTTATCTGGGCATTTAAGATTTGGGCAAGTGGGTGAGTTAATCAACTGGGTAAGATTCATAGAATTACAAAACATTTTTAAATCATCAGACACCGGCTTTAACCAACACTAGTTGAGATCACCAATCAAGATCATTTCACTGTAAAGAAGTTTAGACATAAGGTGCGTCAAAGAAGAAAATGGATCACCGAGAGCAGAGGGAGGGGTCTATAACAGCCAATCACAGTTATAGAGAGCAGAGGGGGTCTATAACAGCCAATCACAGTCAGAGAGCAGAGGGTGGGTCTATAACAGCCAATCACAGTTATAGAGAGCAGAGGGGGTCTATAACAGCCAATCACAGTCAGAGAGCAGAGGTGGGTCTATAACAGTCACTATCACAGTCAGAGGCAGAGGTGGGTCTATAACAGCCAATCACAGTTAACAGCCAATAGAGGCCCTTTGAAACCTCAATATTCAAAGCAAAGAAATTCCAACTGTTTACAAATAGTTTCAGACTTTGCCACACTTACATGTAATTTAGATTTGACATATATAGCCACCCCCCACCCTTTCTTATCCCGTCAGTGCGATAAACATTGTAACCACTTGTAAAAATATCCTTATCAAAAACAGACTTGCTGTTTTAATCTGACGTGTTCCAGTTCTGCACACAACAGCAGAAAGTATTAGCTAGTACAGTCACTATAATATATTAGTCTGAGATAGTGACCTCCCTTTGTGACTGATTTGATTCAGGGGAAGTAGAATACATACACACCATATCTGACCAGGTGTAGAGCAGGGCTGCCCAACACTCTTCCTGGAGATCTACCGTCCTGTGGGTTTACAGTCCAACCCTCGTCCTGGAGATCTACTGTCCTGTGTTTACAGCCCAACCCTCTTCCTGGAGATCTACCGTCCTGTGTGTTTACAGCCCAACCCTCTTCCTGGAGATCTACTGTCCTGTGGGTTTACAGTCCTTTATTCCTGGAGATCTACTGTCCTGTGGGTTTACAGTCCAACCCTCTCCCTGGATATCTACTGTCCTGTAGTTGGTAAACCAGGCGAGGCAGTCATTTGAGAAACCAAGGCTGTTGAATCTGCCGATAAGAATGCTGTGATTGACAGAGTCGAAAGCCTTAGCCAGGTCGATGAAGACAGCTGCACAGTATTTTCATTTTATCGATGGTGGTTATGATATCGTTTAGGACCTTGAGCATGGCTGAAGTGCACCCATGACCAGCTTGTAAACCAGATTGCATAGCGGAGATGGTACGGTGGGATTCGAAATGGTCGGTGATCTGTTTGTTTACTTGGATTTGGAAGACTTTAGAAAAGCAGGGTAGGATAGATATACCTGTATGTCTGTAACCGTTTGGGTCTAGAGTGTTTCCCCCTTTGAAGAGGAGGATGACCGCGGCAGCTTTCCAATCTTTAGGGATCTCAGATTACATTTACATGACACAAAAGATAGGTTGAACAGGCTAGTAATAGGGGTTGCAACAATTGGGGCAGATAATTTTAGAAAGAAAGGGTCCAGATTGTCTAGCCCAGCAGATTTGTAGGGGTCCAGATTTTGCAGCTCTTTCAGAACATCAACTATCTGGATTTCGGTGAAGGAGATGTGGCGAGGCTCGGGCAAGTTGCTGTGGCGGGCACAGAGCTGTTGACCGGGTAGGGGTAGCCAGGTGGAAAGCATGGCCTGCCGTAGAAAAATGCTTATTGAAATTCTCGATTATCGTAGATTATCGGTGGTGACAGTGTTTCCTAGCCTCAGTGCAGTGTGTAGCTGGGAGGAGGTGCTCTTATTCTACATGGACTTTACAGTGTCCCAGAACTTTTTGGAGTTTGTGCTACAGGATGCAAATTTCTGATTGAAAAAGTTAGCCTTTGCTTTCCTAACTGCCTGTGTATTTGGTTCCTAACTTCCCTGAAAAATGTCATATCGCGGGGATATTTGATGCTAATGCAGTATGCCACAGGATGTGTTTGTGCTGGTCAAGGGCAGACAAGTCTGGAGTGAACCAAGGGCTATATCTGTTCTTAGTTCTACATTTTTGAATGGAGCATGCTTATTTAAGATGGTGAGGAAAGCACTTTTAAAGAATAACCAGGCATCCTCTACTGGCGGAATGAAGTCAATATCCTTCCAGGATACCGGGCCAGGTCGATTAGAAAGGCCTGCTCGCTGAAGTGTTTTAGGAGCGTTTGACAGTGATGTGGGGTGCTCGTTTGACCGCGGACCCATTACGGACACAGGCAATGAGTTTGTGATCGCTAAGATCCTGGTTGAAGACATCAGAGGTGTATTTAGAGGACAGGTTGGTCACGATGATAACTATGAGAGTGCCATTGTTTACGCATTTAGGGTTGTACCTGGTAGGTTCCTTGATAATTTGTGTGAGATTGAGGGCATCTAGCTTAGATTGTAGGGTGGCTGGGGTGTTAAGCATATCCCAGTTTAGGTCACCTAACAGTAAAAACTCTGAAGATAAATGGGGGGCAATTAATTCACATATGGTTTCCAGGGCACAGATGGTGGCTGAGGGGGGTCTATAACAAGTGGCAACAGTGAGAGACTTATTTCTGGAAAGGTGGATTTTTAAAAGTAGAAGCTCGAACTGTTTGGGCACAGACCTGGATAACATGACAGAACTCTGCAGACTATCTCTGCAGTAGATTGCAACTCCAACCTATTTGGCAGTTATATCTTGGCGGAAAATGTTGTAGTTTGGGATGGACATTTCATAATTTTGGTGGCCTTCCTAAGCCAGGATTCAGACACGGCTAGGACATCGGGGATGGCGGAGTGTGCTAAAGCAGTGAATAAAATAAATGTACGGAGAAGGCTCCTGATGTTAACATGCATGAAACCAAGGCTTTTACGGTTACAGAAGTCAACAAATGATAGCGCCTGGGGAATAGGAGTGGAAATGGGGGCTGCAGGGCCTGGGTTAACCTCTACATCACCAGAGGAACAGGAGGAGTAGGATAAGGATACGGCTAAAGGCTATAAGAACTGGTCGTCTCGTGTGTTGGGGACAGAGAATAAAAGGAGCAGATTTCTGAGCGTGGTAGAATAGATTCAGGGCATAATGTACAGATAATGGTATGTTCGGATTTGGGTACAGTGGATGTAAACCTAGGCGTTGAGTGATGATGAGAGAGGTTTCGTCTCTGGAGGCACAAGTTAAGCCAGATGAGGTCTCTGCATTTTGTGGGTGGGACAAAAGAGCTATCTACAGCATGTTGAATGGGACTGAGGGCTCTACAGTGAAATAAAACAATAAGAACTAGCCAAGACAGCAGTAGACAAGGCATATTTACATTGGAGAGAGGCATAAACCCATCATAGGTGTTGATCAGGAGAGCTAAGACAACAACGGGTAAATGGCGATGAATGGGCAGAGCGGGTCAGTTAGGTACAAACGGGACCTGAGTTCGGTATCGTGTTATTGAAACAGACCAGGGGGCATCAGCTGTGTAGCCAGTGATCATAAGGTCAAAAGAGCAGCAATAGGTGAGTCAGGGTGCCGTTCAGTAGTCACTACTACGCTAGGCGTGCAGGGGACACAGCGTTCAGAAAAGTTAGCAGGCCAGGGCTAGTAGATGGTTCTTCGGCGACATCGTAACAGAATAGCCTGTTGAGACCACATCGGGCGATCACGTCGGCAGTCCAGTCGTGATGGATCGGCGGGTCTCCGTGTCGACAATAAAAGGTCTAGGCCAATTGGCAAAGGAGGTATTGTAGCCCTAGAATTAGCTGGTAAATGGGCCTAGCTTGAGGCTAGCTCAAGACTAGCTGGTGCTTGCTTGGCAACAGAGGCGTTAGCTAATGATCCGGTGTAATGATCCAGAGTGGAATCCGGTGATGTGGTAGAGAGAAGCAGTCCAATATGGTCTGGGTTGATATCGGGCTGTGCAGACTGGCAGGTGTTGTCTGGGCTAAGGCTGGCTGGTGACCGAGAAAAAGGTGAAGACCGCTAGCCGTGGCTAACAAAGACTAGTAGCTAGTTAGCTGGCTAGCTCTGATGGAAGTTCCAGTTATAAGGAATAAAAATAGCAGATCTGTACCGCATTGGGTGAGGCGGGTTCCAGGAAAATATATATTTAATTTGTAGATAGAAAGTGAAATTAGGATATATACGAAAAATACTGGCTATTTACACGGGATAAGACACGGTATACACAAACGTCCTACTGCTATGCCATCTTGGATCAAGGGGAGAATGAGTGATAGAGAGTGAAAGACAACAGGATGTTAGCATTGCCTGACTGCAGGGCCGGCTCAGGTATAAGCGCCATAAGCGCTCGCTTAGGGCCCACAGCCGCTAGGGGTAATCATGGCCGAATTACCGACCGGGCATAAAGGGCACTTGTCCAGGGGCCCTGACATCCAGGGGCCCCATTGCTTTTGTTACCCACTTTCACTCAGATATAATTTTAACATGGCAAAATAAGTAATGGCAAAATTGATTGAATTTCAGGAAATTAGCTTTATTGCACAACTTTTTACGCTCCATGGCAAAATAAGTAAATTGCATGAAATATGTTATAAAATTGCTAAATGTCAGATATAATTTTAACATGGCTCCATGGCACAACTTTCTCCATGGCACAACGCTCCATGGCAAAATGAGTAGAATTGCATGAAATATGTTATAAAATTGCTAAATGTTCTCTCTATCCCATGCCAAAATGTGTAGACTTACAAAAAAGTGCTTTAAAACTGCAACATTGTCCTGTTTGGGGGGCTTAGGGCCTGACTGAGCTTGTGTTGCAAGAGAACATGAAACTCTGAGGTGTTGTTAACTCCCCACCAGCCCACCAACCCCTCAAACCTCCCTATCCTTCCCTCCGGCCTCTGTTCTTCAAATGTCACAGCAGAGTGTGTGTGTGTGTGTTTTCCATCTGCAAATAACCTGTTGCCATTGTTTAAATTTCCCCTAGAGACTGAGAGTTTGAGGCTGGTTGTAGTTCTGTCTTATTGCTCTGCTACTCTCAATGCCAGACCAAAGTTCACAGGTCAAGGGCATTGACCTCAAGGTAGCCTTCCATGCCATATCCAGAATCCTAGACACAGAGGCTGTTGAAAGAGACTAATCCCAGGTAAAACAAGACCAAGGTCAGTGAAGAGCTCTGCAAAGCTCAGGGGCATTAGACAGACAACCTCAATCTCCATAATCTCAAGTGTTTGATAGATTTTCTCTGCGAACGGCAAGGTTGGACGCACTCCTACAACGGAGCCTATCATTGGTTTTATAAAATGCACTATGTCTTCAAGATTTTAATCATACAGGCCAAAGTATCTCCGCTTCAGAAAACCTATAATGAATACAGGAGTAGCTGAAGGGAAAAAAAGGACCTGAGTCTTTTAATCCTCATTCACCCCCCCCCCCCCCCCCCTTAAATTGAAATCAAAGCTCTCCTCTCTGACTTTAAATCAAAGTGATTTTCTCCCGGCTTGACGTTGGACTTGATGAAAGTGGATGATGGCAGACTTCTTTTCAAAGCAGGGAACATTTTCTCTTTCCTCCATCTCTGGTGGAGACAGGTCAGGTAGAATGAGGAATTAAGGAGCCAGCCCAGAGCACTGAAGTCCCTTCAAATGGTCTGACCACCAAATTACTTCCAGACATATTTATCTCATTACTGATTCAGCCCAGGTTACAGAGGCAGGGGTGTATCAGAACTTCTGACACCCTTTAGTGTTTATCAGGAAATGGTGGATGTGAGGTAATTAGAGGTGTGTTACAATGCTTGTAGCCTAGAGAGACACTTATGGTGAGAAGGATGGTTTTAGAACCTAGAATGGGTGGTGGCGACAGACTATTTGAAAACAGAGAAGAAACACTGTAGTAAATTGCTGATAAAGTGCTACTGTGTATTACCTTGGATCCTCATGATCTACAATGGGTTACCAAGTGATCTCCAATGGCATGGCTGGCTAAGTTCTTATTTTATACTCATATCCTTTTCTGAGTTTTGGAGTAGGAGGCTCGTTTAGTTTATTTTTCGTATGTTATATGGTGAACATATTCTGTGAGGTGAAGGAGTATTTGGGGGATATTTCAATTAATTAGATATTTATATTTTTCCTACCCTCTCTCTCTCTCTCATTCTCCCAGACTAAGTACTTGATCACAGCTGTGAGAAACCTTGACAAAAAGCTCACACTTCCACACACCTGAGGCCCAACACACACGTTCCTCGCTTCAAGGCTGCTTATGGAAAACCACTGCTGTCATCCATCAAGGCCATTTGAGGAGCCCTGGGATTTAACCAGCGACACCAGAGACAAAGATAAAGGAAGATTATAGAAGCAGCACAACAAAAGAACCAGCAGACAAACTGAGTAACAGAGGACTGAATAAGATCGGGAAATGGCTGTTGATCCACAACCCTGAGGAGATTTGAACAGAAACCAAAATGTGTTCTGATTCTCTCTCGCTCCCCCTCTCTTCTCTCTCTCTCTCTCTCTCTCTCCTTCCCTGATTTGATTTTAGCTTTGTAAAGGTGGTATAATCTAGTGTTCTATACAATCCGACCAGTTTTCTCCTGTTCAATAGGCCTGTGAATGAGCTGATGTTGGTCATGACGCTTTGAACTTGTCGCCCTAGGCACCTGGTTTTTCTGGTGCTCTCTCGCTCTCTGTATCTCTCTCTCTGTATCTCTCTCTGTCTCTATCTCTCTCTGTATCTCTCTGTGTATCTCTCTCTCTCTGTATCTCTCTTTCACTCTCTCTTTCACTCTCTCGCTCTTTCTCGCTCTTTCTTTCTCTCTCTCCATCCTGTGTGGTGTTGAGTAGACTGGAGGGATCCAGCCCTCTGTAGCAGGTATTGTGAGGGGGCGAGGGGAGTGTGGTATAAAGCAGGAGTGTGTTAATAGTTTGTCAGAGGATCAGTGTTGAATATGGACAAGCTGATGAGATTTTATCCCTCTGGACTAAATTTGCACCCTCCCTCTCTTTCTTCCTCTCTCCATATCTCCCTTTCGCCCTTCCTCTCTGAGGTCATTAGTAAGAGTACCTATGAAAAGGAAACTAGGAGCGATAGATATGTGGGATTATTTGCTGAATATGTTGGCTTCATATGTTAGATGGATTTCATTATAGATATTAGTGGTGAATGTTCATAGTATCTGATCTCTGGCTATTGACAACGCTCCCAGCTGGTTAAAGATATCCAACCCATGACATTGTAGGAAGTGTATATATGTGAAACAGATATTCTGTAAAGACTAAAAACATGAAACAACCTCACCTTTGAAGTGTTCTGTAACATTACTTAAATTGCACACAGGGAGGGTTCAGTGAAGCCTAAATATCATCATCTTATACATCTAAAACAGCAGTTACTATCACAGAATGATAAAGCAAAAGACTTACACTGCAGTAAGCATCCTTATTAACATGCAAATGTTAAACAAATGATCTTATGAGATGCAGTGCTAATGTTGTTTTGTTTGAGGTGCTGTTGTCTGGCTTGTCCACCCTCCACCCTCTCTCATTCTCTCTCTCTCCACAGACATACCATATTACAGGCAGTCCCGTGAAGTGCTTAGATTGAATTACAGAGTTACGGCAGACCTCGCCGGCACGCAATTTAAAGGGACCCTAAAAATTCAAATGTTTATGTTGAGCAGATAAAAACTGCAGGGGGACAGAATTTGCAGCGTCCTTCGAATAAATGTCACACAGTTGAAGAGTTGGATGCAGCTAGGGCCCATGCAGAGTCCATAATCAGATTTGTTTTTAACTCCAGAGTTTCGTAGCAGTGCTTTTGCATCATTGTTTATCTTCTGTCTGCTGAATCAAAGAGAATATCAAACACAAAGCGGGACATTTTGTAATACGCCCGTCTATTATGCAATTTTGAAATCATTTATCTAATCCTGTCTTGGTTTTGTATCATTTTAACCTTGTGGAATTTAGATGAAACATCCTTCAAAGTCTCTCATTTTAAAGACCTAATTCAAACCTGTCTAAATACAAACCAAAGTAGGTCTACACTTTTCATTTAGTTTGGTTGACATTATAATAATATTAATATAACATAGCAAAACATATTCATTCTGTACCCATAAGCATGCAGGTTTTAGCAGGTATTTTAGCATGCAGGTTTTAGCAGGTGTTTTATCATGCAGGTTTTAGCAGGTATTTTAGCATTCAGGTTTTAGCAGGTGTTTTAGCATGCATGGTTTAGCAGGTGTTTTATCATGCAGGTTTTAGCAGGTTGTCACATTCTGACCTTTATTTCCTTTGTTTTGTCTTTATTTAGTATGGTCAGGGAGTGAGTTGGGGTGGACAGTCTTTGTTTGTTTTTCTATGTTTGGTTTCTGTTTCAGCCTCGTATGGTTCTCAATTAGAGGCAGGTGTCGTTAGTTGTCTCTGATTGAGAATCATACTTAGGTAGCCTGGGTTCCACTGTTGGTTTGTGGGTGTTTCCTGTGTCAGTGTTTGTGCCACATGGGACTGTTTCAAAGCAGAGCTGGAGGCAGCGAAGGCAGAGAGGCGCTGGTATGAGGAGGCAGCACGGCGGCGCGGTTGGAAGCCCGAGAGTCAGCCCCAAAAATGTCTTTTGGGGGCGGAACACAGGGAGTGTGGCGAAGCCAGGTAGGAGACCTGCGCCAAATTCCTGTGCTTACCGGAGAGCGAGAGGGACCGGGAAGGCACCGTATTATGCTGTGGAGCGCACGGTGTCCCCGGTGCGGGTGCATAGCCCGGTTCAGGACATTCCAGCTCCTCGTATCAGCCGGGCTAGAGTGGGCATCGAGCCAGGTGCCATGAAGCCGGCTCTACGCATCTGGTCTCCAGTGCGTCTCCTTGGGCCGGCGTACATGGCACCAGCCTTACGCATGGTGTCCCCGGTTCGCCAGCACAGCCCAGTGCGGGCTATTCCACCTCGCCGCACTGGCCTGCCTACCGGGAGCATTCAACCAGGTAAGGTTGGGCAGGCTCTGTGCTCAAGAGCTCCAGTGCGCCTGCACGGTCCGGTCTACCCAGTGCCACCTCCATGCACCAGCCCTCCGGTAGCAGCCCCCCGCACCAGACTGTCTCTCCGTTTTCTGCCTACAGGGTCTCCCGCCTGTCCAGCGCTGCCAGAGCCTTCCTCCTCTCCAGTTCTGCCAGAGCCTCCCTCCTCTCCAGCACTGCCAGAGTCTCCCGTCTGTCCCGAGCCGCCAGAGTCTCCCGTCTGTCCCGAGCCGCCAGAGTCTCCCGTCTGTCCCGAGCCGCCAGAGTCTCCCGTCTGTCCCGAGCCGCCAGAGTCTCCCGTCTGTCCCGAGCCGCCAGAGTCTCCCGTCTGTCCCGAGCCGCCAGAGTCTCCCGTCTGTCCCGAGCCGCCAGAGTCTCCCGTCTGTCCAGAGCCGCCAGTCAGCCAGGAACCACCAGAGCCGCCAGACAGCCAGGAGCTTCCATAGCCGTCAGTCAGCCAGGCGATGCCAGAATCGCCCCTTCACTCCGGTGCTGCCGGAGTCTCCCGCCTGTTCGGCGCTGCCGGAGTGTCCCGTCCGTCCGGCGCTGCCGGAGTGTCCCGTCCGTCCGGCGCTGCCGGAGTGTCCCGTCCGTCCGGCGCTGCCGGAGTGTCCCGTCCGTCCGGCGCTGCCGGAGTGTCCCGTCCGTCCGGCGCTGCCGGAGTGTCCCGTCCGTCCGGCGCTGCCGGAGTGTCCCGTCCGTCCGGCGCTGCTGGAATTCCCCATCCGTCCGGCGCTGCCGGAATCTCCCTTCCGGCGCTGCCGGAATCTCCCTTCCATTTGGGAACCATGGCTAGGGTTCCCAGTTGGAGGTCGGCGGCGAGGGTCGCCGCTCATAAGAGGCCATGGGTGCGGTTGAGGAGGCGGACAAAAACTGTGGTGAAGTGGGGTCCACGTCCCGCGCCAAAGCCGCCACCGCGGATAGACGCCCACCCAGACCCTCCCCTATAGGTTCAGGTTTTGCGGGCGGAGTGCGCACCTTTGTGGGGGGGGGTACTGTCACGTTCTGACCTTTATTTTCTTTGTTTTGTCTTTATTTTGTATGGTCAGGGCGTGAGTTGGGGTGGGCAGTCTATGTTTGTTTTATCTATGTTTGGTTTCTGTTTCGGCCTAGTATGGTTCTCAATCAGAGGCAGGTGTCGTTAGTTGTCTCTGATTGAGAATCATACTTAGGTAGCCTGGGTTTCACTGTTGGTTTGTGGGTGTTTGTTTCCTGTGTCAGTGTTTGTGCCATACGGGATTGTTTCGTTTATATTCGCTTTGTTATTTTGTAGTCTGTCGTGTTCAGTTTATACTACTAAAACATGGACATTTACCACGCTGCGTTTTGGTCCGATCCCTGTTACTCCTCTTCAGACAAAGAGGAAATCTGTCGTTACAGAGGTGTTTTAGTATGGATGTTTTAGCAGGTGTTTTAGCATGCTTGTTTTAGCAGGTGTTTTAGTATGGATGTTTTAGCAGGTGTTTTAGCATGCATGTTTTAGCAGGTGTTTTATCATGCAGGTTTTAGCAGGTGTTTTATCATGCAGGTTTTAGCAGGTGTTTTATCATGCAGGTTTTAGCAGGTGTTTTAGTATGGATGTTTTAGCAGGTGTTTTAGCAAGCATGTTTTAGCAGGTGTTTTATCATGCAGGTTTTAGCAGGTGTTTTATCATGCAGGTTTTAGCTGGTGTTTTATCATGCAGGTTTTAGCAGGTGTTTTAGCATGCAGGTTTTAGCAGGTGTTTTATCATGCAGGTGTTTTATCATGCAGGTTTTAGCAGGTGTTTTAGCATGCATGTTTTAGCAGGTGTTTTATCATGCAGGTTTAGCAGGTGTTTTAGCATGGATGTTTTAGCAGGTGTTTTAGCATGCAGGTTTTAGCTGGTGCTTTAGCATGCAGGGTTTAGCAGATGTTTTAGAATGCAGGTTTTAGCAGGTGTTTTAGAATGCAGGATTTAGCAGGTGTTTTAGCAGGTGTTTTATCATGCAGGATTTAGCAGGTGTTTTAGCAGGTGTTTTATCATGCAGGATTTAGCAGCTGTTTTAACATGCAGGATTTAGCAGGTGTTTTAGCATGTAGGTTTAGCAGGTGTTTTAGCATGCATGTTTTAGAAGGTGTTTTAGCAGTTGTTTTAGCATGCAGGATTTAGCAGGTGTTTTAGCATGTAGGTTTAGCAGGTGTTTTAGCATGCATGTTTTAGCAGGTGTTTTAGCAGGTGTTTTAGCATGCAGGATTTAGCAGCTGTTTTATCATACAGGTTTAGCAGGTGTTTTAGCATGGATGTTTTAGCAGGTGTTTTTGTATGCAGGTTTCAGCAGGTGTTTTAGCATGCAGGTTTTAGCAGGTGTTTTAGCATGCATGTTTTAGCAGGTGTTTTAGCATGCAGGTTTTAGTAGGTGTTTTAGCATGCAGGTTTTAGCAGCTGTTTTAGCATGCAGGATTTAGCAGGTGTTTTAGCATGCATGTTTTAGCAGGTGTTTTATCATGCATGTTTTAGCAGGTGATTTAGCATGCAGCTTTTAGCAGGTGTTTTAGCATGCAGGATTTAGCAGGTGTTTTAGTATGCAGGTTTTAGCAGGTATTGTATCATGCTTGTTTTAGCATGCAGGATTTAGCAGGTGGTTTAGCTTTATTGGACTCTTGGTTCAAAATGACAAAATAAGATCAATTTATGGTACTAATACAGATCATATATATATTCACCTGCTATTCACCTGCTCAATACATCAATACAACATACCACAAGCCATGGATTTGTGTGTATTGGGTATATGTTTTGTAATTTGTTAGATATTACTTGATATTTCTGCACTGTCGGAGCTACAATCACAAGCATTTCGCTACACCCCAATAACATCTGTTTGTGACCAATAAAATGTGATTTGATTTGATTTGGATTACAGTGAACATCAGCATTAAGCTGGGTAGAACAGACGCTTTCAAGGAGTAGGACTCGGAAGCTTATAAGAAATCCCGCTATGCCCTCCGATGAAACATCAAACAGGCCAAGTGTAAATCCAGGACTAAGAGTGAATCGTACTACACTGGCTCCGACGCTCGTCGGATGTGGCAGGGCTTGCTAACTATTACACACTACAAAGGGAAGCACAGCAGTGAGCTGCCCAGTGACACCAGCCTACCAGGCAGGCTAAATCACTTCTACGCTCGCTTTGAGGCAAGTAACACTGAAACATGCATGAGAGCATCATCTGTTCCAGATGACTGTGTGATCACGCTCTCCATAGCCGATGTGTGTAAGACCTTTAAACAGGTCAACATTCACAAGGCCGCAGGGCCAGACGGATTAGCAGGACGTGTACTCCGAGCATGCGCTGACCAACTGGCAAATGTCTTCACTGACATTTTCAACCTGTCCCTGACTGAGTCTGCAATACCAACATGTTTCAAGCAGACCACCATAGTTCCTGTGCCCAAGAAGATTAAGGCAACCTGCCTAAATGACTACCGAACCATAGCATTCACGTCTGTAGCCATGAAGTACTTTGAAAGGCTGGTCATGGCTCACATCGACACCATCATCCCAGAAACCCTAGACCCACTCCAATTTGCATACCGCCTGAACAGATCCACAGGTGATGTAATCTCTATTGCACTCCACACAGCCCTTTCTTACCTGGACAAAAGGAACACCTATGTGAGAATGCTATTCATTGACTACAGCTCAGTGTCCAACACCGTAGTGCCCTCAAAGCTCATCAATAAGCTAAGGACCCTGGGACTAAACACCTCCCTCTGCAACTGGATCCTGCACTTCCTGACGGGCTGCCCACAGGTGGTATGGGTTGGTAACAACACATCTGCCATGCTGATCCTCAACACGTGGGTCCTGTAGGGGTGCGTGCTCAGTCCCCTCCAGTACTCCCTATTCACTCATGACTGCATGGCCAGGCACGACTCCAACACCATCATTAAATTTGCTGATGACACAACAGTGGTAGGCCTGATCACAGACAATGACGAAATAGCCTATAGGGAGGAGGTCAGAGACCTGGCCGTGTGGTGCCAGGACAACAACCTCTCCCTCAACGTGATCAAGACGAAGGAGAGGATTGTGGACTACAGGAAAAGGAGGACTGAGCATGTCCCCATTCTCATCGACGGAGCTGTAGTGGAGCAGGATGAGAGCGTCAAGTTCCTTGGTGTCCACATCACCAACAAACTAATATGGTCCAAACACACCAAGACAGTCGTGAAGAGGGACCAACAAAGCCTATTCCCCCTCAGGAGACTGAAAAGATTTGGCATGGGTCCTCAGATCCTCAAAAGGTTCTACAGCTGCACCATCGAAAGCATCCTGACTGGTTGCATCACTGCCTGGTATGGCAACTGCTCGGCCTCCGACCGCATGGCACTACAGAGGGTAGTGCGTACAGCCCAGTACATAACTGGGGCCAAGCTTTCTGTCATCCAGGACCTCTATACCAGGCAGTGTCAGACAAAGGCCCTAAGAATTGTCAAAGACCCCAGCCACCCTAGTCGTAGACTGTTCTCTCTCCTACCGCATGGCAAGCGGTACCCGAGTGCCAAGTCTAGGTCCAAAAGACTTCTTAACAGCTTTTACCCCCAAGTCATAAGACTCCTGAACAGCTAATCAAATGGCTACCCAGACTATTTGCATTGCCCCCCCACCCCCCTCTTTACACTGCTGCTATTCTCTGTTTATTATCTATGCATAGTCAGTTTAACTCTACCTACATGTACATATTACCTCAATTACCTTGACTAACCGGTGCCCCCCGCACATTGACTCTGTATCAGTACCCCCTCAGGGGTGTGTACTCAGTCCCCTCCTGTAGTCCCTGTTCACTCATGACTGCTTGGAGCGACTCCCAGCTGTTCTTATTTTACTGGTGCTCTATTTTTTTACTTTCATTTAAAAATACTTTTAAATCTATTGTTTACTTATTTACTCTAAAAACGGCATTGTTGGTTAAGGGTTTGTAAGTAAGTATTTCACTGTAAGGTGAACCTGTTGTATTCGGCGTGACAAATATATATATTTTTTATTTCAGTAGTTATTTATTTATCCTACATTGCATCTAGGCAACAGTGGACACACTCAATGTACATATTGATTAGAGTGGCCCAAAGTGTCAATGTACATATTGATTAGAGTGGCCCAAAGTGTCAGTGATGTTCTATGTCCCTCAGATTCAAATTCTCCCTCTGTCCACCCTCCCCCTCGTTCTCACTCTTTCTCACTTTCTCTCATCGCTCTCTATTTGAACCCTTCTCCCTCCCCATCTCACTCCCCCCCATCCCTCTATCTCTCTCGCTAATTGGCCATGGCGGCTGTGTAGATGTAACCAATAACAGCTCCCTGTCAGAGTTTCAATTAAAAAGTGGTATGGTGATATTGAAAAGGGATTAGCACACAGATTGTTTTTGCTTGGGTTGACATTAGCTCTGTGGAATCCAATAATAACTGTCTGGAGTGTGTTTAGGGGGAGAGGAGGGGAGAGAAAACGATATTAGCTTCAATTTAACGCTACTATATTAAACTCAATACGGAAATGACACAGATGGCTGATTATTATTTTGGAAGTGAAAGAGGGAGTGCCTACTCTATACAGTGCATTCAGCTGGTAATTGCATCACACTTGACAATAAGGCAGAGCCAATGTGAGGTAACACAGACTTCAGATAACACAGTGACTGTTCATTTGGCTGGACCCACCTAGTGGTTTATAAATACATGCAGTATCCTAGGGCTCTATTCAGTCTATAACACTGAAGCGTTACAGATTGCACGATAGAAATGAAACGGTAAGGACCGCCCGGGTGGCTCAGTGGTCTAAGGCCTGTGTTCGATTCCAGGATGTGTCTCGGAGTCCCGGCCGGGACCCGGAGTCCCATAGGGCGGCGCACAAATGGCCCAGCGTTGTCTGGTTTAGGGGAGGGTTTTGCCGGGGGGCTTTACTTGGCTCATCGCACTCTAGCAACTCCTTGTGGCGAGCCGTTGAACAGTGTTTCCCCCTGGTGCAGCTGGCATCCGGGTTAAGCGGGCAGGTGTTAAGAAGCGCGGTTTAGCGGGTTATGTTTTGGAGGACGCATGACTCGACCTTCGTCCTCTCTCTCTCTCGAGCCCGTTGGTGAGTTGCAGCAATGAGATTGGATCGTAACTGGATATCAGGAAATTGAGGAGAAAAAGGGGGTAAAAACATTTAACGGTCATTTCCTGACTTGAGGAACTTGAGCTCAGTTGAGGAAAGTTTCTGTGAGACTCGTTGCTCCCTAAAATCCCATATTTAGGAGGTCTAAGTTAGGGGAGCGTTGGTTTTAGAATGTCCTCCGGTAGCGCAGTATCGATGTGTGGTCTGGGATGTTTACCTACCAGGCTCTGTGTGAGATAGATCTATTTTTCTGTTCAGTGGCATCTCTGCATGCCTGCAGACAATGACATTAGCAGCACAGCAGACACTGTGCGTGTGCGTGTGTGTGTGTGTGTGTGTGTGTGTGTGTGTGTGTGTGTGTGTGTGTGTGTGTGTGTGTGTGTGTGTGTGTGTGTGTGTGTGTGTGTGTGTGTGTGTGTGTTCGTGTATATGGGTGTGTCTGTGTCTGTGTGGGTGTGGGTGTGTCGATGCTCATTGCGTTATCGCTTTCCTCAAAAACACACACACACACACAAGGTCTCTTTCCACCCGCAGAATGGTGTCTGCTGTGTTGCTTTTGTCATTGTCTGCAGGCATGCAGAGATGCCATTGAATAGCAAAATAGATCTATCTCAGAAAAGAGAGAAAGAGAGGGCAAAACAGATAGGATGAGGGTGAAGGGATGGAGGAATGCTTGGAGAGAGAGAGAGGAAGAGAGAGGATAAAGAGAGACAGACACAATGGGAGAGAGGGAGAGAGAGACAGGAAGAGGCAGAGAGAGTTAGAGCTAATGTCGCATTGCTGCACTAGGCACACTTAGGGGTGGGATGACAAATAACCTTTATTTAGCCTGGAACATATGCTGTAGATCCACAGGATACAGGAAGTGGCTGCAAGAACCTTTTGCACAGGATGTGTCCACGCAACTAATTCAACACTACAGCTCCTGCCTTGAAACACACAGGGTGGAGGCAAGGTAGAAAATACATGGATTTATTCATGAAGTGATCTGTAGGTGAGATGAGAGGTTCTGTTGTGGGAATAGGTAGGGAAGAGGTTTTTACAATTGCAGTGGTTTAGTGATGTGACTTTCAACACCTACATATTGGGGCAGCAGGGTAGCCTAGTGGTTAAATCCCCGAGCTGACAAGGT
>NC_088225.1:25993647-26135968 GCF_036934945.1 Oncorhynchus masou masou | reverse complement strand
CAGACACAGTGTGTAGAGCCAGTGTATAGAGCCAGTGTACAGACCCAGTGTACAGACCAGTATACAGCAGACCACTGCTTCATCATTAATCCTGCAAAGCTACAGCTCATGACCAATGGTTGACCAGTGGGAGGGCCATGAGCGAGCGAGAGTGTATGTGTGTATGACAGTGTCTGTGAGAGTGTGTGTGTATGACAGTGTCTGTGAGAGTGTGTGTGTGTTTGACAGTGTCTGTGAGTACGTGTGTGTGTGTAACTGTGTGTGTGTGTGTGTGTGTGTGTGTGTGT
Source organism: Oncorhynchus masou masou (assembly GCF_036934945.1). Classification (NCBI taxonomy): domain Eukaryota; kingdom Metazoa; phylum Chordata; class Actinopteri; order Salmoniformes; family Salmonidae; genus Oncorhynchus; species Oncorhynchus masou. The sequence goes on along the minus strand of NC_088225.1, from coordinate 26,135,681 downwards.
GTGTGTGTGTGTGTGTGTGTGTGTGTGTGTGTGTGTGTGTGTGTGTGTGTGTGTGTGTGTATGACAGTGTCTGTGAGAGTGTGTGTGTGTGCATGACAGTGTCTGTGAGAGTGTATGTGTGTGTATGACAGTGTCTGTGAGAGTGTGTGTGTGTATGACAGTGTCTGTGAGTGCGTGTGTGTGTATGACAGTGTCTGTGAGAGCGTGTGTGTGTATGACAGTGTCTGTGAGAGCGTGTGTGTGTATGACAGTGTCTGTGAGAGCGTGTGTGTATGACAGTGTCTGTGAGAGCGTGTGTGCTGGGTATAAATTTAGCTGTGACCTTTCGGAGGCTGGATGTTTCCTGTTTAGTCCAGAATTGAACCGGAGGGAATTCCTAAATACCCAGCATTTATAATCTCCCCACTTCTCCTCTCCCCAGCCCTCATCATAACCTTTTTCTCTGTTTCTGTCTTTCTGCCTCTCTCTCTCTCTCTCTCCATCTATTCTCTCCATCCCAGTTCTGGAAGCTGCTGAAGATGGCTAAAGGAATGAGCTCTGCTGGATACGGTGGTCCAAGCCCTACCACAGGTACAAATGCACACACACACACCCAGATAAACAAACATTGGGTGAGCCAATACTATGACAATGCTCAACACACAGGGCCAGAAACAGCCCCCTTCCCCTCACACTTCCCTGGGAATCCATCCTAAGTTTGTGGCCTGGGGGAGAGAGGTGCGGTAGAAAAGGGAGACCCAAACTGCACTAGGACAGGCTGATCAATGACCAGGAATGCATAGTCTCTCTCTAGCTTTCTGGGCAGTGCTAATTGGTGACTCAGACTGGCCTCCCTGCCACACCACACACACACACACACACATAGCTCCTATGTATGATGAGTGCAGACAAACAGAGGGGCTGATTGAATTATTATGGCTAGGATTAGAGGCACTGTTTACATGTTTAGTGGGAGAAACTGAACAGAAAATTAACAAGCATTTTTATCTGTTTTTCAACAAGCTGTTCTACCAAGGGTTATTATGTAGATGATGGCAGCTGCAAACAATCAAATGAGATGATGATCTTCAAACAGTAGCTTTATCTCTGTACATAATGTGGACAGTGTGTGCTTTCAGGACCATGGAGAGTGCTTTGGGAAAAAGACTATTCATAAAGAGTGCTGATCTAGGATCATGTCCCCCTGTTTTATTCATTAGGATCTAAAAGGATAAACTGATCCTAGATCAGTACTACTATTCTGAGACATTATGACTACCGCCTGGTCTAGATACAGCCCCTAGGCCCATAACCACTACTGCCTAGGCACCTCATGTAGATGTGAAAGGATTTGACATCATGCAATATGGAAGTAGCTCAACCTTTCCTCTAATATGCTTGGGACGGAGTTTGACCATATTGCATACACCTCCCATATTCTTTCTGATCTCTACAAGTGGCTAGGGGTTGTTTCTGGCTGGGGTACACTGATATTAATACCTCTACTACATTAAGAAATGAGGTGTGGGTTATTAGATCTGGTTGGGCTGGAAAGACATGACTCCTTTTCCTAATAAGGTTTGGTCCCGACCACATCATTCCCACAGAGAAAAGAGAGAGAAAGAGAGAGAGAGGTGTAGAGAGTGAGTGAAAGAGTAGGCAGGGAGAACAGGCAATGAGAAGGAAGGAGTGTAGGGAAGACGGAGGTAAGGCAGAACGGATCTCCTCTCCTCCGCTGCTATCGATCCCTGTCTCATTAACACAGGACCCTGGGTCGTCTCCCCAAGGGCATCAGGCAGGTAATTAACACCAAGGTGATTAAAGAGGTGTGTGTGTGTGCTTGTATCCTTAAGTGTGTGTGTGTGTGTGTGTGTGTGTGTGTGAGTGTGTGTGTGTGTGTGTGTGTGTGTGTGTGTGTGTGTGTGTGTGTGTGTGTGTGTGTGTGTGTGTGTGTGTGTGTGTGTGTGTGCGTGCGTGCGTGTGTGATGAGAGGAGACAATCAGTCTGCTATAGTTACATCTTGAGAAGGAGGTGAAAATCACCTGCCAGGGTAGTGTTACACACTGTCAAGACTGAGAATAATGGTGTTACATGGAGAAGCCCTGACAGATGTTAGCTAGCTAGCTGAAGGTAACACTCAAACACATTACGACCGACGCCATCTCTTATCTCAGAATCTGCCTAAAATAATGTGTCACACAATTACCTAGAATCAGCCATTATCTAACATTATCCCATTTCTCCCCAACTGAGCTAAAATGGCTACCATCTGCTGTTCACTAGATGGTAGTGGTGTCGTTCAGTCACATCACATCACCACTAAAGCCAGTTGTTTTCTCTTCTCCAGGGGCTGGGTGATAAACTTCGGATATAGCCTATGTTAGTAGGCAACGTTGCGTGAATATCACAATTTCTGCTTTCAAAAGTTAATGAGTGCTCACAGCGACATCTTGTCTCTTAGCTACTCATTTTTTTATCCCTGTGATGTTTTTCTCTCCAGAAAATACAGACTTCCTTAAAACTAGTCCCTTGGCCGGGAGAGATTAGCTATCCCCTCTCTCTGTAACGGCTTTCGTCTGGTGGAAGAGAAGCGGACCAAAATGCAGCGTGGTATTCTTGAGACATGTTTAATGAAGATGAAAACGAACAATACAAAAACAACAAACGGAGGCATTGAAAACCTGGTCTGGTGACAACAAACACAGAGACAGGAACAATCACCCACGAAATACTCAAAGAATATGGCTGCCTAAATATGGTTCCCAATCAGAGACAACGATAATCACCTGACTCCGATTGAGAACCGCCTCAGGCAGCCATAGACTAATGTTAGACACCCCAAGACAAGACACACCACAATAAACTCATGTCACACCCTGGCCTGACCAAATAAATGAAGACAAACACAATATAATACGACCAGGGCGTGACACTCTCTGGATTTGCATCTATGGCCACAGCCACTATTCACTAGCTAACATTAGCATTGGGGACCAAAACACAGTAAAAGTGAATGGATCCTGGATAGCATAGCATGCTCTTAGCTACGTGCACAGATCCAAAGTAAATTCAAGATTCACTTATCACTGACCCAGTTTTTCACCCGACATAAATTCACCCTTTGTTTGTCTCTTGCTTGCTTGGATCACCCCTCATAGAAACATGTCATTAAGAATCACCAGATCATTAAACTGATCTCAATGGAATAGTGCTATTTTCAGAGGTGCTTAAATCATCCCCAGTAGTGTAAGATCTACAGTCTCCTGGTAGATACATCACTAATCAACTGTGACACAGGTAGCTGGGGAGAACTTGCATTAGTTCTGGCCCAAAGGGAACTCGGTATCATACTGAGACAGTCTGTGAGAGACTGAGACTGACAGTATGACAAACAAAGTCTGGATCTAAAGTGCTTTAGAGATTTTTATAGAACTGTTACGTCACTACATCATTTCTACTTAAGTAGACATTGCTGACCTGGGGCATGTTCAGTAGACCCAAACGGAGAAAACCTTTTCAAATGGAGGTATTACCACCTGAGCTTGTCCACTAAGAACACACTTTCCTTTGTTGGTTTCAAAAACCTTCCCGGATGTTCAGTACCTGCTGAACACGACCTTGGTCTCTAACCCTCACTAAACACTCCTATCTTAATAAACCTGGGTTGTGTTCTTCTATGAAAAACAGCTTCACAGTCTATGACTGTTTGTCTTGCGATTTGTTAGCCTGGTAGAAGCTAGATCAGGCTAGATCTGGATAGAGCAGGCTAGATCAGGCTAGATCAGGCTAGATCTGGATAGAGCAGGCTAGATCTGGATAGAGCAGGCTAGATCAGGCTAGATCTGGATAGAGCAGGCTTTTTGGTATTTTGGGTATTTCACTAGGATCCCCATTAGCTGTTGCAAAAGCAGCAGCTACTCTTCCTGGGGTCCTCACAAAACATGGAACATAACATAGTACCGAACATTAATGGACTAAAACAACTGAAGGACAGAACTACATTTAAAAAAATGTAAAGGCACACATAGCCTAGATATCAATACAGACACACAAACTATCTAGGTCAAATAGAGAGGCGTTGTGCCGTGAGGTGTTGCTTTATCTGTTTTTTTAAACCAGGTTTGCTTTTGATTTGAGCTATATGTGATGGAACAGAGTTCCATGCAATAATGGCTCTATATAATACTGTACACTTTCTTGAATTTGTTCTGAGTTTGGGGAGTGTGAAAAGACCCCAGGGGGCATGTCTGGTGGGGTACATGTGTGTCAGAGCTTTGTGAAATTGACTATGCAAACAATTTGGGATTTTCAACACGTTAATGTTTCTTATAAAAGAAAAAAGTTATGCAATCAGGCTCTCAGCTCTTAGGCTGAGATACTGGCATATATGTAGTATTTAACAATGAAGAGCAAGACATGCTGCTCTGTTCTGGGCCAGCTGCAGCTTAACTAGGTCTTTCCTTGCAGCACTCGACCACATGACTGGACAATCAAGATGAGACAAAACTAGAGCCTACAGAGCTTGCTTTTTTGGAGTGTGGTGTCAAAAAATCAGAGCATCTCATTATTACGGACAGACCTTTCTCCATTGTTACAAGCATTCAATCTATAGGTTTTGACCATGACAGTTTACAATTTAAGGTATATTTAAGTAATTTAGTCTCCTCAACTTGTTCAACAGCCACACCATTAGTTTCCAGGTTCAGCTGAGGTCTAGAATTTAGGGAATGATTTGTACCAAATACAATGCTCTTAGTTTTAGAGATGTTCAGGACCAGTTTATTACTGGCCACCCATTCCAAAACAGACAGTAACTCTTTGTTAAGGGTTTCGGTGACTTCATTACCTGTGGTTGCTGATGCGTATATGGTTGAATCATCAGCATACATGGACACACATGCTTTGTTTAATGCCAGTGGCAGGTCATTGGTAAAAATAGAAAAGAGTAGAGGGCCTAGAAAGCTTCCCTGCAGTACACCACACTTTATATGTTTGACATTAGAGAAGCTTCCATTAAAGAAAACCTTTTGAGTTCTATTAGATAGATAGCTCTGAATCCACGAGGTTGAAAAGCCAAAACACATGTTTTTTCAACAAAAGGATATGGTCAATAATATTAAAGGCTGCACTGAAATCTAACAGTGCAGCTCCCACAATCTTCTTATTATCAATTTCTTTCAACCAATCATCAGTCATTTGTGTCAGTGCGGTACATGTTGAGTGCCCTTCTCTAAAAGCATGCTGAAAGTCTGTTGATCATTTGTTTACAGACAAATAGTATTGTATTTGGTCAAACACCATTTTTTCCAACAGTTTGCTCTGGTCTACTGTTAGAACCAGTAAAGGCTGCTTTACCGCTCTTGGGTAGCGGAATTACTTTGGCTTCCCTCCAGGCCTGAGGACTAAGAATTTCCTCTGTGGCTCAGATTAAAGATATGACAGATAGGAGTGGTTATACAGTCAACTACCATCCTCGGTAGCTTTCTATCTAAGTTGTCAATGCCAGGAGGTTTGCCATTATTGATCGATAACAATCATTTCCCAACTCTCCCAAACTAACTTTACAAAATTCAAACTTGAAACGCTCTTCTTTCATTATTTGTTTTTAATGCATGAATACATTGGCTCACTGTTTGTTGTTGGCATTTCCTTACTAAGTTTGCCCACTTTGCCAATGACGTAATCATTAAAATAATTGGCAACATCAAATGGTTTTGTGATGAATAAGCCATCTGATTCGAATTGCTCTTTCTGCCCATAATTCCATTTAAAGTATATTTGCAGTAAATCAGCCAGTCAGATGTGCAGCCAGACTTATTAGCCACTCTTTTTGCCCCATCTCTTTCAACCATACAGTTTCATCATCAATCCATCGAGCCTTAACAGTTCTAACAGTCAGTTTCTTAATAGGTGGATGTTTATCAATAATTGGAAGAAGCAATTTCATAAATCCATCAAGTGCAGCATCTGGATGCTCCTTATTAATTGCATCAGACCAACAAATATTTTTTAACATCATCCACATAAGAGTCACAGCAAAAATATTTTGTATGATCTCTTATACACTATTTTAGGCCCAGTTTTTGGAATGTTGGCTTTCCTGCATATAGCCACTATATTGTGATCACTGCATCAATGGGTATGGATACAACTTTAGTACAAAGTTCTACAGTGTTAGTAAAAATGTGATTGATATGATCCTGGATGATCCTGTTCCTGTAGTGTTTGTAAACATCCTGGTAGGTTGATTAAAAACCAGAACCAGATTACTGGCACTGGTTACAGTAATAAGCTTCCTCTTGAATGGACAGCTTGATGAAAACCAGTCAATATTCAGGTCTCCAAGAAAGCAGACCTCTCTGTTTACATCACATACACTATCAAGGTTTTCACACATATTATTTAGATACTGACTGTTAGCACTTGGTGGCCTATAACAACACCCCAAAAGAAAAGGCTTTAGATGTGCCAAGTGAACCTGCAACCACAACACTTCAATAACAATTGGCATAAGGTTTTCTCTAAGCAATACAGAGATATGGCTCTGAATATATACAGCAACACCTCCCCCATTAGCATTTATGTCTCTTCTATAGATGTTATATCCATGTATTGCTACTGCTGTATCATCAAATGAGTTATCTAAGTGAGTCTCAGAAATGGCTAATATATTAATGTTATCTGATGTTAGCAAGTTATTGATTTCATGAACCTTCAGGCTACATATATTAATATGGGCTGTTTTCAGCCCTCTCCTGGGGAGCTTATCAGAGACAGACATAATACTGAAAGAGCAAACAAAGCTAGAGAAAAATATATACATTCAGCAGTCAATAATCAATTGGTGTGTGTGTGTGTGTGTGTGTGTGTGTGTGTGTGTGTGTGTGTGTGTGTGTGTGTGTGTGTGTGTGTGTGTGTGTGTGTGTGTGTGTGTGTGTGTGTGTGTGTGTGTGCGTGCGCGTGTGCGTGCATGTGTGTGTGCGTGTGTGTGCGTGCTGCGGGGTTGAAGCTACGAACCCATAGGCTTGGCTCTCTCATCCCTTCCAGGCTTCTGGGAAGGTGAACAATGAGCCTGTCATAGCAGATGCCAGCGATGTCCCCACGCGCTCTGACAGCTTTCATGGCTGGGATAAGTTCTGTCCTCTTCTGGCGCACAGCTTCAAGATAGACCTCGTTGAGGAAGATATATGTTCCTCTCAAGTTCTTGGCTCTTTCCAGAACAGCTACCTTGTCCTTGAACTTCAGGAACTTGACCACTATCTGGCCTGTCACCTGGGACGGTGGTGGGTTTTCCAGTCCTGTGGGCATGCTCCACCTCAATCTTCCTGTGGTCCGTCTCCAATTTCTCAGAGATCACTTCCCTCACTTTGTCCTCAGACTCCATCCAGGTCTCATGTGGAGATTCTGCAATTCCATCCGCAACTATGTTGTTCTGCCTTGATCGTCCCTCGAGTCTGATTTATCGGTCATGGATTCACACACATAACTGATGTCTTCCCTCAATGACTTACAGATTGCTGTCATCTTGCTGTTTTCCTGTTTCAACTCATCGAGCTGACCCTGGTAAAACTGCAAATTGTTATTCAGGTCCTGGACCTCTCTGGTCAGGTCGTTCATTATTTTACTTGTTGAATCCAACAGTATTTGGACAAAACACTTGAAGCTATTTCCTTGTTGTTGTAACAACTGCTTACACTATTTTTGTTAGTTTAAAAGATCCTTCACATGTGATAGAAAGACACTGTCCTCAATGGTACTCCCCCGCCTTTGGTCTTTGTCACGGTAGCTAGCAACGTAGGTCCAGACAGGGCAGGTCACAGGGAGGTGACAACAACAAACAGCAGGGATCTAGACAGCCATGAACCCGTAACCATCTGCAGTCCCAGCCAAAATGGCTAACCACATCGCGGGCTGCTTTCAAGCCCTCAAGAAAAGCCAGCTAAGCCAGCAGCAAATTGCTACTCATACCCATCCTTGGTCGGCAGGACCACTGGACAGAGACTAGCAGTCCCAGCAACTGATGCCAACTGTGTTGCGGGTTCTGAAAGTTAGATTTCTACTAAGAACTTTACAATATACTTTCAAAACAACAAACTTTTCAAAACAACAAAACTGAACTCTCCCTCTTTCCGCGTTCAACCAGAAGTGATGTGTAGTGTGTCTCTTATTGCTAGATCAGGCCAGAGCAGACTAGGGCAGGCCAGAACAGGTTAAATCAGGACAGAACAGACTAGAGCAGGCCAGAACAGGCTAGATCAGGTCAGAACAGGCTAGATCAGGCCAGAACAGGCTAGATCAGGCCAGAACAGACCAGAGCAAGTCAGAACAGACTAGAGCAGGCCAGAACAGGCTAGATCAGGCCAGAACAGACTAGATCAGGCCAGAACAGGCTAGAGCAGGCCAGAACAGGCTAGATCAGGCCAGAACAGACCAGAGCAAGTCAGAACAGACCAGAGCAAGTCAGAACAGACTAGAGCAAGCCAGAACAGACTATATCAGGCCAGAACAGACTAGATCAGGCCAGAACAGGCTCGATCAGGCCAGAGCAGACTAGAGCAGGCCAGAGCAGACTAGATCAGAACAGACTAGAGCAGGCCAGAACAGACTGGAGTAGGCCAAAACAGGCTAGATCAGGCCAGAACAGACTAGAGCAGGCCAGAACAGACTATAGCAGGCCAGAACAGGCTAGAGCAGGCCAGAGCAGACTAGATCAGGCCAGAACAGACTAGATCAGGACAGAACAGACTAGAGCAGGCAAGGACAGACTAGAGCAGGCCAGAACAGACTAGATAAGGCCAGAACAGACTAGAGCAGGACAGAGCAGACTAGAGCAGGCCAGAACAGATTAGAGCAGGCCAGAACCGGCTAGATCAGGCCAGAACAGACTAGAGCAGGCCAGAACAGGCTAGATCAGGCCAGAACAGACTAGAGCAGGCCAGAACAGATTAGAGCAGGCTAGAACAGACTAGACCAGGCCAGAACAGACTAGAGCAGGCCAGAACAGGCTAGAGCAGGCCAGAACAGACTAGATCAGGCCAGTAGAGCCTCCTCCCCCAGGGTACCAGACCAGACAGAGCTGTGTGCTGGCTGCTGTGACATTTTCTCTGTAAGGTTACATCTCACTAATGGGATTGTGTTTTCTGAGCATATTTACTACATAACCTCTTTATGCAGTACCATTCAGCAGACAGAGAGGGATCTACTGCTGTTTGTCCTGAGTGGCTTCCAACTACACCGTCACAATAACAGAGTAAGGTTATGCAAACTGACAACTTTTCCAATTCTCTCCTCAGGCTCTTCTTGAGGATTCTGATACGATGTAGGACTTGGGCTTTGGTCGTGCACCACATGTCTAGCTTTCACTTCTATTTTTTTGGTAGCAGGCCTGGCCAAGCGAAAGGCAGAACAACTAGCAAATTATGCCTCTACTGAGGATTCTGATAAGGTAGAGGCTGTGCCACAACATGGATGCTGGGACCAATAGGTTTTGTTGCTTGGTAAAAGGCAAGGCCAAAACACCAGCTGTTATTTCAGTGGGATGCGATGTTCAGAATGTTTGCCTTAAAAATGTATGATTTGGTGCCTGCAGGGCATTTCAGACGGCTGATTGAGGATCTTTATACAGAAAAATGTGTTTGTTTTCTATGATTGTGTTTTTATCTTGGTTTTGCTTTTCGTACTGTATTTGATGTGTATATTTTTGTCACTACGGTGTTCATCCGTATTTAAAAAACAAAAACATTTTTTACCTTTATTTAACTAGGCAAGTCAGTGACAGCCTACACCAGCCACACCCGGATGACGCTGGGCCAATTGTGCACCTCCCTATGAGACTCCCAATCACGGCCGATTGTGATACAGCCTGGATCTGAACCAGAATGTCTGTAGTGACGCCTCTTGCACTGAGATGTAGTGCCTTAGACCACTGTGCCACTTGGGAACCTAAAATCACTCTGTAAAAGAGACCTTGGACTCAGCATGTCTCCCTGTCAAAATAACGGTTCAATACAAAAGAGAATGTAGAGCAGAAACAGTTCCTACTACTGTTCCTATGTGTGTTTCAGGTGGGGAACCTGGGCCTGCTCTTCATGCTCCTGTTCTTCATCTATGCAGCACTGGGGGTTGAGCTGTTTGGAGAACTGGGTGAGTTGGTAGTGATGGGCTGGAACAAAACCCTGCATTCCCAATGGCGCGCCACATTCAGAGTTGTACATATCCAATCCTGTTAGATTACAGAGCCAAGACAGAATTAAAAAGGGACTTGTAGTTAAGTATCTGGACGCAGCCAGAACCAAGAAGTATCAAGGAGACTAGTCAGGAGAACAATAACACATCAGCTAGTCTTCAAACTGTCACACTCTCTATGGACTCTAGTCAGGTCTGCTGGAGGTCATCTCTCATCCCATCAGTTTTGAGCAAAGGATTAGAGCCAAATGCAACTGCAGTAAGGAGAGAGATGTGTAAACAATCAGCCAAGACAGCTTTAAGACCCGGAGCAAACAACCACGTCTGCTGTTGTTGGTTGTTGGTTTCTAAGAGGACTGAACAGATAAATGTTCTCTATATAAACTGTTATTTTCTCTTCATGCATCTTTATCTCTCCCTCTGTCCCTTCGTCTATCCCCCTGTTCCCCCCTCTCTGTATCTATCTTTCTCTATTTGTTTCTCTCTCCCCTTATCTCTCTGTTACCTCCCCATCCCTCCCTCCCCCCATTCCTCCCTCCCCCATTCCTCCCTCCCCCATGTCTCCCTCCCCCATCCCTCCCTCCCTCCCTACTCTCCCCATCCCTCCCTCCCCCATGTCTCCCTCCCCCATCCCTCCCTCCCTCCCTACTCTCCTCTCCCATCCCTCCCTCCCCCATCCCTCCCTCCCCCATGTCTCCCTCCCCATTCCTCCCTCCCTACTCTCCTCTCCCATCCCTCCCACCCCATCCCTCCCTCCCCATCCCTCCCTCCCCCATCCCTCCCTCCCCATCCCTCCCTCCCCCATGTCTCCCTCCCCATCCCTCCCTCCCTCCCTACTCTCCTCTCCCATCCCTCCCTCCCCATCCCTCCCTCCCCATCCCTCCCTCCCTCCCTACTCTCCTCTCCCATCCCTCCCTCCCCCATCCCTCCCTCCCCATCCCTCCCTCCCCCATCCCTCCCTCCCCCATCCATCCCTCCCCCATGTCTCCCTCCCCATCCCTCCCTCCCTACTCTCCTCTCCCATCCCTCCCTCCCCCATCCCTCCCTCCCCCATCCCTCCCTCCCCATCCCTCCCTCCCTCCCCATCCCTCCCTCTCCCATCCCTCCCTCCCTCCCCCATCCCTCCCTCCCCCCTCCCTCCCCATCCCTCCCTCTCCCCTCCCTCCCTCCCCATCCCTCCCTCCCCCATGTCTCCCTCCCCATCCCTCCCTCCCTCCCTACTCTCCTCTCCCATCCCTCCCTCCCCATCCCTCCCTCCCCCATCCCTCCCTCCCTCCCTACTCTCCTCTCCCATCCCTCCCTCCCCATCCCTCCCTCCCCATCCCTCCCTCCCTCCCCACTCTCCTCTCCCAGTGTGTAACGAGGACTACCCATGTGAGGGGATGAGCCGCCATGCTACCTTTGAGAACTTTGGCATGGCCTTCCTCACTCTGTTCCAGGTCTCCACTGGGGACAACTGGAATGGGATCATGAAGGTATGGATGGACTCCTACATGGTGTTCTATGGAGTGTTTATTACAATAAATGAGAGAGTTGATCATCTGATACTTTAACCCAAAATGACTTGGATTACCATGTTTAAATGTGTTGCTATTTGGGTTGTATTATTCAGTTCTCATTTTGATGTCTGTGGTTGGTATTTGGTGCCTGGCTTCTTAGCTGCAGAGAAGTTTCAGAGTAATTACAAGCCCTCTGGCCCTAAGGGCAGACCCCAAGCCTATGTCCTGCTGCTTAAGAAGACCATTCCAATCCTCCTCTCCTTGAGCGCTACCATAACCAGACCTGTCACAGCTCTGTATATCCTCTGTAAAGATGGCCTTTTTAAATAGGGGAATGTGTCCCACTCCCATTTCACCGTCGCCCCCCCCCCCCCCCACGCTCAACGCATTATGGAGTGTGACAGGGGCGCACCATAAAAACACCTCAGCGGTTTGTAGAGGTGCGGGTGAGGATCACAGCCGCTACCTCTCAGCTGAAGTGGTGAACTGTAATCACCTCTGCTAGATTACTACTGATGAGACCTTGTGAGCTTTCACTGCCTTTTACCTGGAGATGTGTTGGATGCAAACTGTCTGGAACGAGGGAGGGGGAAGAGAGAACGAGAGTGAATCACCACTGTGCTGACTAGAGAGTGGGGAGGGAGGGATAGAGGGAGGAAAAAGAGGGGAGAGGGGAAGAAGGAAACACTTGAGACTACACAGTGAAAAGGTCAAAACAAATGAGAGAGGAGACTAGAATCAGCTCATGTCTGGATGTCTTACAGTTAGTATATGACAGGTCAATTTGCTCACAAAAGTCTTACATTGATATCTTTGTTTCAAGTTGGAAAGCTTAGCTCTTGTTCATGAAGTTGTTCATTAGAACGTGTTGTTTCTGTATAGTCCTGTGTAGCTCAAATGGTTGTGGGTTCGATTCCACGGACAATCAGTATGAAAAAAGTATTAAAATCTATACACTCACTAATGTAAGTCGCTCTGGATAAGAGCTTCTGCTAAATTGTGTAAATGTTATAATGTCTTAGCAGGACTTCATGGCTGGACCTAACAGACTGCTCCTATTTCTCCTCCCTCCCACCTTCCCTCCCCTCCCTAGGACACGTTGAGGGAGTGCCCTCCGGACTACGGGCCTGACTACTCCTGCAACCCCAGCCTGCAGTTCATCTCTCCCATGTACTTTGTGTCCTTTGTGTTGACGGCCCAGTTCGTCCTGATTAACGTGGTGGTGGCGGTGTTGATGAAGCACCTGGACGACTCCAACAAGGAGGCCAAGGAGGAGGCGGAGATGGACGCTGAGATTGAGCTGGAGCTGGCCACGGGGGCCCTATGCTGCATGGGGCCGGAGGGAGTCTGTGCAGGAGGGAAAAAAGGTGGAGGAGCAGGAGGAGGTGGAGGGGAGGTGGGGGAGTTGGAGGAGGAGTGGATAGAGGGATGGGAGTCCCAGGCAGTTCCTCCGGGGGGAATATGCATCATCACGTGGCAACGACGCATCCAGGAACACTGCAAGATCCGAACAATCGTGATCCCTACTCTCCTGCACAGGTGAGATGGATGGATGAATACATTTCTGTCCGTATGGGTCTGTCTGTTTCTGTCTATTTGTCTTTCTATTTCATATTACAGGAATTACACATATAAACAGTCTGACACACCCGTGTGTAGTACATAGACGTAAGGTTGAGGTCATTATGACAGGGAGAGAGAGGACAAGAACAAGAAAAGACAGAGGAGACAGAAAGATAATCAGAGACATTTAGTCTCCTTCCCGTTCTGACATCCTCAGTGTTTTAGACTGACAGCCCATCAGTCCTGTTTAACTCAGTTTGTCTGCTGGTTCACTCAACCTTTCATAATGTAATACAAAGGAGCCAGGGACGATACGAAGAGACAGCGAGAGAGAGAGATGAGAGAGACAGAGAGATAGGGAGGAGAGAGAGAGAGAGAGAGAGGGAGAGAGAGAGAGAGAGATGGGAGAGAGAGAGAGAGAGATACAGACATTGTCATCCTGCAAGAAACCTGGTATAGAGGAGACAGACCCACTGGATGCCCTCTAGGTTACAGAGAGCTGGTAGTCCCATCCACCAAACTACCAGGTGTGAAACAGGGAAGGGACTCAGGGGTATGCTAATTTGGTATAGAGCAGACCTAACTCACTCCATTAAATTAATCAAAACAGGAACATTCTACATTTGGCTAGAAATTCAAAAGGAAATTATCCTAACAGAGAAAAATGTCCTCCTGTGTGCTACCTATATCCCCCCACTAGAATCCCCATATTTTAATGAAAACAGCTTCTCCATCCTGGAGGGGGAAATCAATCATTTCCAGGCCCAGGGACATGTACTAGTCTGTGGTGACCTAAATGCCAGAACCGGACAAGAACCTGACACCCTCAGCACACAGGGGGACAAACACCTGCCTGGAGGTGACAGCATTCCCTCCCCCGTATGCCCCCCTAGGCACAACTATGACAACATAACCAACAAAAACGGGTCACAACTCCTGCAGCTCTGTCGCACGCTGGGTATGTACATAGTCAATGGTAGGCTTCGAGGGGGACTCCTATGGTAGGTACACCTATAGCTCATCTCTTGGCAGTAGTACTGTAGACTACTTTATCACTGACCTCAACCCAGAGTCTCTCAGAGCGTTCACAGTCAGCCCACTGACACCCCTATCAGACCACAGCAAAATCACAGTCTACCTAAACAGAGCAATACTCAATCATGAGGCATCAAAGCCAAAGGAACTGAGTAACATTAAGAAATGCTATAGATGGAAGGAATGCAGTTTGGAAACCTACCAAAAAACAATTAGGCAACAACAAATTCAATCCCTTTTAGACAATTTCCTGGGTAAAACGTTCCACTGTAATAGTGAAGGTGTAAACTTGGCAGTAGAAAATCTTAACAGTATATTTGACCTCTCAGCTTCCCTATCAAATCTAAAAATCTCAAATAGAAAACCGAAGAAAATTAACAACAATGACAAATGGTTTGATGAAGAATGCAAAATTCTAAGAAAGAAATTGAGAAACCTGTCCAACCAAAAACATAGAGACCCGGAAAACCTGAGTCTACGCCTTCACTATGGTGAATCACTAAAACAATACAGAAATACACTACGGAAAAGAAGGAACAGCATGTCAGAAATCAGCTCAATGTAATTGAAGAATCCATAGACTAACCACTTCTGGGAAAATTGGAAAACACTAAACAAACAACAACACGAAGAATTATCTATCCAAAATGGAGATGTATGGGTAAACCACTTCTCCAATCTTTTTGGCTCTATAACAAAGAATAAAGAGCAAAAACATATACATGATCAAATACAGATCTTAGAATCAACTATTAAAGACTACCAGAACCCACTGGATTCTCCAATAACATTGAATGAGTTACAGGACAAAATAAAAACCCTCAAACCCAAAAAGGCCTGTGGTGTTGATGGTATCCTCAATGAAATGATCAAATATACAGACAACAAATTCCAATTGGCTATACTAAAACTCTTTAACATCATCCTTAGCTCTGGCATCTTCCCCAATATTTGGAACCAAGGACTGATCACCCCAATCCACAAAAATGGAGACAAATTTGACCCCAATAACTACCGTGGAATATGCGTCAACAGTAACCTTGGGAAAATCCTCTGCATTATCATTAACAGCAGACTCGTACACTTCCTCAATGATAACAATGTACTGAGCAAATGTCAAATTGGCTTTTTACCAAATTACCGTACAACAGACCATGTATTCACCCTGCACACCCTAATTGACAACCAAACAAACCAAAACAAAGGCAAAGTCTTCTCATGCTTTGTTGATTTCAAAAAAGCCTTCGACTCAATTTGGCATGAGGGTCTGCTATACAAACTGATGGAAAGTGGTGTTGGGGGTAAAACATACGACATCATAAAATCCATGTACACAAACAACAAGTGTGCGGTTAAAATTGGCAAAAAACACACACATTTCTTCACACAGGGTCGTGGGGTTAGACAGGGATGCAGCTTAAGCCCCACCCTCTTCAACATATATATCAACGAACTGGCGCGGGCACTAGAAAAGTCTGCAGCACCCGGCCTCACCCTACTAGAATCTGAAGTCAAATGTCTGCTGTTTGCTGATGATCTGGTGCTTCTGTCACCAACCAAGGAGGGCCTACAGCAGCACCTAGATCTTATGCACAGATTCTGTCAGACCTGGGCCCTGACAGTAAATCTCAGTAAGACCAAAATAATGGTGTTCCAAAAAGGTCCAGTCACCAGGACCACAAATACAAATTCCATCTAGACACTGTTGCCCTAGAGCACACAAAAAACTATACATACCTTGGCCTAAACATCAGCGCCACAGGTAACTTCCACAAAGCTGTGAACGATCTGAGAGACAAGGCAAGAAGGGCATTCTATGCCATCAAAAGGAACATAAATTTCAACATACCAATTAGGATTTGGCTAAAAATACTTGAATCAGTCATAGAGCCCATTGCCCTTTATGGTTGTGAGGTCTGGGGTCCGCTCACCAACCAAGACTTCACAAAATGGGACAAACACCAAATTGAGACTCTGCACACAGAATTCTGCAAAAATATCCTCAGTGTACAACGTAGAACACCAAATAATGCATGCAGAGCAGAATTAGAAAAGAGCAGTTAAATTCTATAACCACCTAAAAGGAAGCGATTCCCAAACCTTCCACAACAAAGCCATCACCTACAGAGAGATGAACCTGGAGAAGAGTCCCCTAAGCAAGCTGGTCCTGGGGCTCTGTTCACAAACACACCCTACAGAGCCCCATGACAGCAGCACAATTAGACCCAACCAAATCATGAGAAAACAAAAAGATAATTACTTGACACACTGGAAAGAATTAACAAAAAAACAGAGCAAACTAGAATGCTATTTGGCCCTACACAGAGAGTACACAGCGGCAGAATACCTGACCACTGTGACTGACCCAAAATTAAGGAAAGCTTTGACTATGTACAGACTCAGCGAGCATAGCCTTGCTATTGAGAAAGGCCGCCGTAGGCAGACATGGCTCTCAAGAGAAGACAGGCTATGTGCTCACTGCCCACAAAATGAGGTGGAAACTGAGCTGCACTTCCTAACCTCCTGCCCAATGTATGACCATATTAGAGAGACATATTTCCCTCAGATTACACAGATCCACAAAGAATTCGAAAACAAATCCAATTTTGAAAAACTCCCATATCTACTGGGTGAAATTCCACAGTGTGCCATCAGAGCAGCAAGATTTGTGACCTGTTGCCACGAGAAAAGGGCAACCAGTGAAGAACACGCACCATTGTAAATACTACACATATCTATGCTTATTTATTTTATCTTGTGTCCTTTACCATTTGCACATTGTAAAAACACTGTATATATATATAATATGACATTTGTAATGTCTTTATTGTTTTGAAACTTCTGTATGTGTGATGTCTACTGTTAATTTTTATTGTTTATTTCACTTTATATATTATATACCTTAGAGAGAGAGTTAGAGAGAGAGAGATGGGGAGAAAAGAGAGAGATGAGAGAGAGAGAGAGATGGGGAGGGAGAGAGAGAGAGAGAGGGAGAGAGAGAGAGAGAGAGAGAGAGAGAGAGAGAGAGAGAGAGAGAGAGAGAGAGACGGAGGGAAGGAGAGGGAGAGAGATGTTTAATCTTGTCGGCCCGGGTATTCAAATAACAGACATAATCTCTGAACAGGTCATAATGTAGATTCAGTACAATGTCACCGTGACCCATAGTGTGTCTCAAATGGCACCCTATTCCCAATATA
Organism: Oncorhynchus masou masou; assembly: GCF_036934945.1. Classification (NCBI taxonomy): domain Eukaryota; kingdom Metazoa; phylum Chordata; class Actinopteri; order Salmoniformes; family Salmonidae; genus Oncorhynchus; species Oncorhynchus masou. The sequence continues at coordinate 26,118,223 of NC_088225.1, read as the reverse complement.
GTGCACTACTTTTAACCAGGGAATTTGGGTGCCATTTGGGACCTACACTAGAACGTGGCCGTGGCCCAGACTACTTCAGAAAAACACAGCTACTCTCATTCAGGGTTATGTTATTGGTTTCTACAGATGAAAACATCTCAAAGGGGTTTGGATATTATTCCTGGGACCCCTGAAATAGATGCTGATGAAAGAACAATGTGATTTTAGGGAGTTGAAGGGAGAGGGACATTGAAATACATTTTCAACTAGCTGCACCTTTCACAGTGAATTTGCCTGGCGCTCTCCATCGCCATGGCAACCCTTGTTGTCAGTCTTCTGTGGCGAGGTAGACGAGCAAACACACACTGCACCGTGCATTTTATCACCTTTTCAATTCAAACTCAGGACTTCCGATATTAACCCGTCAGTGTGCACACACAAACACAAAGCCCTGGAAGACATAAACACCAACAAGCACACACACAGTGAGATTACTAAAAACCTAATCATAATGTAATGGCAAACACAAACAAACACACACACACACGGATGACTCACCGGCTGCCTGCTACGATCTGTTCTACCTTTACAGAACTAAACTTGGCTTTACTGAGGAGCCATTTTTAGCTTTATGTTGGCTGACAGAATAACTTAATAAGAGGGAGGGAGGGAGCTTCTTTGGTCTGCTCTCCTCTCCCCTGGGTGATGTAATCAATTTATTCACTGACAACAGCTACAATTGTGTGTGTGTGTGGCGTGTGTGGAGGCAGGAATTATTGAGAAAACACAGAGGTAAATAGAAACAGATCTGGAGGAGAGTGAACGACATGAGTGGGAGGGAAAGGTGGAGAGAGAGAGAAGTAAAGAGGAGAGGTGATGCTAAGTGATTGGAGGGGAGCTGAAGGAAATGGCCATGATGAGAAATCAATGTTTACACCTTTAAGGCAATACAATTCACAACATCACTACGGCAGGTGTTTCCTTTACTGTGACACTTGTAATGGGATTCCAGACCTGGCAGAATGCGTTATATATAGACTCGTGCCTGTTTTATACACAGTATTCTTGTTATTCTAGACCCTGTGGATTCTACTGGTCTTCACTGTTTGTGACTATAAAAAAGACTCATAGACACACTTCATGTAATATAACAGGCTTTTAAAATTCAATATTGGTGCACAATTTCTAGGAAAGGTATGCAAAAAGCACTCTTTTTGTGGAATGACCCAGATAATGATATTGGTGGTGATCTCTCTGTGAGAGAAACAGAGAAAGAGAGAGACTCTTTAACATCATCCTTAGCTCTGGTGTCTTCCCCAATATTTGGAACCGAGGTCTGATCACCCCAATCCACAAAAGTGGTGACAAATTTCACCCCAATAACTACTGTGGGATATGCGTCAACAGCAACAGCAGAAAATTCTCTGCATTATCATTAACAGCAGACTCGTACATTTCCTCAATGAAAACAATGTACTGAACAAATGTCAAATTGGCTTTTTACCAAATTACCGTACAACAAACCATGTATTCATCCTGCACACCCTAATTGACAAACAAAATGGGACTCTATATATATATATATATATATATATATATAGAGAGAGAGAGAGAGAGAGAGAGAGAGAGAGAGAGAGAGAGAGAGAGAGAGAGAGAGAGAGAGAGAGATTAACTGAAGGGTGCATGTTCTCACCAGGTGGCCAGCACTATTGTTGTCTAGAAAAATAGAAATGGCCTTATTATCAACCTATTAGGACTCAGCCATAGTCATTCAGGCGTGTGCATGCGTGGTGGGTGTGTGCGTGCATGTACATGGGTGTCCGTGTATGTGTTCCTTTGCTATTTCGTAACACAGTCATTCAGGGCCTACTCCAGTGCTGTTCTTAACGACCCACACACACTGAGGAATATCTGGACTCTGTATAGATGTAGTCTATTGTTATATAATGTATAGTGATGGGGAATAAATCGATACAGTTACATATCGGGATATTATCGTATTGATATATTGTTTTGGCTGTACCTGCACCAAAACTCCACTCTATTTTTCCTTCATACCTTGTTCTCTATCTTCTTTTTAAATAGGGAGACAATTTGTTTTGAGCATTTTATTTCCATGACTGATTAAAGAAAGCTCATTTTCTCATGTCTCTCTCTTGTCCCTCTGCAGCAGATATATGGTGAGCAATATGTTTGGAACATCGGATCGCCAAAGAATTACAGTATCGAATCACAATACAGATAGAATCATGAGAAGAGCAATACATATTGTATCGGCACCTAAGTATAGTGATGATATCTTATCTTGAGGTCCCTTGCAATTCCCAGCCATAGTTATATACGTATACTGTAGATATATTTTATAAGCCAGTTTCATTTTGGTAACGATGAAGGCATAGTTAGACTGAGCAAGGACTATAACCTGTTGCGAATGGCAAACACTTTTAAACAACAGCTGCCTTCTACATGTAAAACATTGGCTGGTGATTGGCTGTGTATGTGGGTTACTGTATATGTGGGTTAGCAGTGTTAGACAACGGCTGCAGTTTATGTAACTATAACACTGACGCTTACACTTTACTGGATTTTTCCATTGTTGAAAAGAAAGAATAAATGGAGCCTGTGGATTTAGCATCCTATGACCCTGTTTCCTTAGTACTACATGTATTTAGGGTAATGTTTCTTAGTACTGCATGTATTTAGGGTAATGTTTCTTAGTACTGCATGTATTTAGGGTAATGTTTCTTAGTACTGCATGTATTTAGGGTAATGTTTCTTAGTACTGCATGTATTTAGGGTAATGTTTCTTAGTACTGTATGTATTTAGGGTAATGTTTCTTAGTACTGTATGTATTTAGGGTAATGTTTCTTAGTACTGTATGTATTTAGGGTAATGTTTCTTAGTACTGTATGTATTTAGGGTAATGTTTCTTAGTACTGTATGTATTTAGGGTAATATTTCTTAGTACTGCATGTATTTAGGGTAATGTTTCTTAGTACTGCATGTATTTAGGGGAATGTTTCTTAGTACTGTATGTATATAGGGTAATGTTTCTTAGTACTGTATGTATTTAGGGTAATGTTTCTTAGTACTGCATGTATTTAGGGTAATGTTTCTTAGTACTGCATGTATTTAGGGTAATGTTTCTTAGTACTGTATGTATTTAGGGTAATGTTTCTTAGTACTGCATGTATTTAGGGTAATGTTGTATTTAGGGTAATGTTTCTTAGTACTGTATGTATTTAGGGTAATGTACTGTATGTATTTAGGGTAATGTTTCTTAGTACTGTATGTATTTAGGGTAATGTTTCTTAGTACTGTATGTATTTAGGGTAATGTTTCTTAGTACATGTATTTAGGGTAATGTTTCTTAGTACTGTATTTAGGGTAATGTTTCTTAGTACTGTATGTATTTAGGGTAATGTTTCTTAGTACTGTATGTATTTAGGGTAATGTTTCTTAGTACTGTATGTCTTTAGGTTAATGTTTCTTAGTACTGTATGTATTTAGGGTAATGTTTCTTAGTACTGTATGTATTTAGGGTAATGTTTCTTAGTACTGTATGTATTTAGGGTAATGTTTCTTAGTACTGTATGTATTTAGGGTAATGTTTCTTAGTACTGCATGTATTTAGGGTAATGTTTTTAGTACTGTATGTATTTAGGGTAATGTTTCTTAGTACTGTATGTATTTAGGGTAATGTTTCTTAGTACTGTATGTATTTAGGGTAATGTTTCTTAGTACTGTATGTATTTAGGGTAATGTTTCTTAGTACTGTATGTATTTAGGGTAATGTTTCTTAGTATGTATTTAGGGTAATGTTTCTTAGTACTGTATGTATTTAGGGTAATGTTTCTTAGTACTGTATGTATTTAGGAAATGTTTCTTAGTACTGTATGTATTTAGGTAATGTTTCTTAGTACTGTATGTTTTTAGGTTAATGTTTCTTAGTGTATGTATTTAGGGAAATATTTCTTAGTACTGTATGTTTTTAGTGTAATGTTTCTTAGTACTGTATGTTTTTAGGTTAATGTTTCTTAGTGCTGTATGTATTTAGGGAAATGTTTCTTATTACTGTATGTATTTAGGGTAATGTTTTTAGTACTGTATGTATTTATGGTAATGTTTCTTAGTACTGTATGTATTTAGGGGAATGTTTCTTAGTACTGCATGTATTTAGGGTAATGTTTCTTAGTACTGTATGTATTTAGGGTAATGTTTCTTATTACTGTATGTATTTAGGGTAATGTTTCTTAGTACTGTATGTATTTAGGGTAATGTTTCTTAGTACTGCATGTATTTAGGGTAATGTTTCTTTTATGTACTGTATGTCTTTAGGGTAATGTTTCTTAGTACTGTATGTCTTTAGGGTAATGTTTCTTAGTACTGCATGTATTTAGGGTAATGTTTCTTAGTACTGTATGTATTTAGGGTAATGTTTCTTAGTACTGTATGTATTTAGGGTAATGTTTCTTAGTACTGTATGTATTTAGGGTAATGGTAATGTATTTAGGTAATGTTTTAGTACTGTATGTATTTAGGGTAATGTTTCTTAGTACTGTATGTCTTTAGGGTAATGTTTCTTAGTACTGCATGTATTTAGGGTAATGTTTCTTAGTACTGTATGTATTTAGGGTAATGTTTCTTAGTACTGTATGTATTTAGGGTAATGTTTCTTAGTACTGCATGTATTTAGGGTAATGTTTCTTAGTACTGTATGTATTTAGGGTAATGTTTCTTAGTACTGTATGTATTTAGGGTAATGTTTCTTAGTACTGTATGTATTTAGGGTAATGTTTCTTAGTACTGCATGTATTTAGGGTAATGTTTCTTAGTACTGTATGTATTTAGGGTAATGTTTCTTAGTACTGTATGTATTTAGGGTAATGTTTCTTAGTACTGTATGTATTTAGGGTAATGTTTCTTAGTACTGTATGTATTTAGGGTAATGTTTCTTAGTACTGTATGTATTTAGGGTAATGTTTCTTAGTATGTATGTTTAGGGTAATGTTTCTTAGTACTGTATGTATTTAGGGTAATGTTTCTTAGTACTGTATGTATTTAGGGAAATGTTTCTTAGTGCTGTATGTATTTAGGGAAATGTTTCTTAGTACTGTATGTATTTAGGGTAATGTTTCTTAGTACTGTATGTATTTAGGGAAATGTTTCTTAGTACTGCATGTTTTTAGTGTAATGTTTCTTAGTACTGTATGTTTTTAGGTTAATGTTTATTAGTACTGTATGTATTTAGGGAAATGTTTCTTAGTACTGTATGTATTTTAATGGTACTGTATGTATTTATGGTAATGTTTCTTAGTACTGTATGTATTTAGGGGAATGTTTCTTAGTTTATGTATTTAGGGTAATGTTTCTTAGTACTGTATGTATTTAGGGTAATGTTTCTTAGTACTGTATGTATTTAGGGTAATGTTTCTTAGTACTGTATGTATTTAGGGTAATGTTTCTTAGTACTGTATGTATTTAGGGTAATGTTTCTTAGTACTGTATGTATTTAGGGTAATGTTTCTTAGTACTGTATGTATTTAGGGTAATGTTTCTTAGTACTGTATGTATTTAGGGTAATGTTTCTTAGTACTGTATGTATTTAGGGTAATGTTTCTTAGTACTGTATGTATTTAGGGTAATGTTTCTTAGTACTGTATGTATTTAGGGTAATGTTTCTTAGTACTGTATGTATTTAGGGTAATGTTTCTTAGTACTGCATGTATTTAGGGTAATGTTTCTTAGTACTGTATGTATTTAGGGTAATGTTTCTTAGTACTGTATGTATTTAGGGTAATGTTTCTTAGTACTGTATGTATTTAGGGTAATGTTTCTTAGTACTGTATGTATTTAGGGTAATGTTTCTTAGTTGTATGTATTTTAATGTTTCTTAGTACTGTATGTTTTTAGGGTAATGTTTCTTAGTACTGTATGTATTTAGGGAAATGTTTCTTAGTACTGTATGTATTTGTAATGTTTCTTTGTATGTTTTAGGGTAATGTTTCTTAGTACTGTATTTAGGGTTTTTAGTGTAATGTATTTAGTGCTGGTATTTAATGTTTCTTAGTACTGTATTTGTAATGTTTCTTAGTACTTATGTATTTATGGTAGTACTGTATGTATTTAGGGAAATGTTTCTTAGTACTGTATGTATTTAGGGTAATGTTTCTTAGTACTGTATGTATTTAGGGAAATGTTTCTTAGTGCTGTATGTTTTTAGGGGAATGTTTCTGCAGAGAAGAGCATATGGATGGGCCATGTAAGCACAGGGGGATAGTCACTAGATGGGCATGCAAGAATGGACAAGAGCAGCATGTTAGTGTTTGGAACTTCTGTCCTTTGTGACAAGGCCAAATAGTGACGACTCTATCTCTGCCTGTGTGGTTATCTGGTATTAGTGAATGTCTTTCAACGGCATTTCAGACAATCAGATTTCAGATTTCTCTGAACGTGTTTTAGAATGTTTTATTGTTATGAAACTGTTAGTGTTTTGGCTCTAGGGGAAACAATGAAAGCACCGCTATCAAGGTGCCATTATCAACACAAGGAATTATAGATTTTCTTAGTGAAAATAACACTTGTAGAAAGCACAGCAGGTGCGGTAATATGTGGCCAGTTCAGTTGCTTTTCTTTTTACTATTTGTCCAGTCAATCTAATTGCACAGAAGAAGTATTACAGAACAACTATTCTGCTGATGAGATTCAAGATAGAAAATGATATAATGAAGTTTAGATAGATTACTACTTCATTGTATTAATGTAATAACAGTCTGCCAGCTCCCTAAACGGTTATCTCATTTAGCTATTGAACATCTAATAGAGACATGTATCACAGATTTGTCTCTGCGTGGAAACTCTTTCATGCTGTTGGGTCTCCTTGGGTTACTCTAGCTATGGCCATAGCTTAACTCTGAAATAATAGTGTGACCAGGTAATATAACCAGTTAATATAACCAGTTATTATAACCAGTTAATATAACCAGTTAATATAACCAGTTATTATAACCAGTTAATATAACCAGTTAATATAACCAGTTATTATAACCAGTTAATATAACCAGTTAATATAACCAGTTAATATAACCAGTTAATATAACCAGTTAATATAACCAGTTAATATAACCAGTTAATATAACCAGTTAATATAACCAGTTAATATAACCAGTTATTATAACCAGTTAATATAACCAGTTAATTATTATAACCAGTTAATATAACCAGTTAATATAACCAGTGAATATAACCAGTTAATATAACCAGTTATTATTAATATAACCAGTTAATATAACCAGTTAATATAACCAGTTATTATAACCAGTTAATATAACCAGTGAATATAACCAGTTAATATAACCAGTGTTAATATAACCAGTTAATATAACCAGTTAATATAACCAGTTTTTATAACCAGTTAATATAACCAGTTATTATAACCAGTTAATATAGGTAATATAACCAGTTAATATAACCAGTTAATATAACCAGTGTTATTATAACCAGTTAATATAACCAGTGTAATATAACCAGTGTTAATATAACCAGTTATTATAACCAGTTAATATAACCAGTGTAAGGAGTAATATAGCCAGTTAATATAACCAGTGAATATAACCAGTTATTATAACCAGTTAATATAATCAGTGAATATTACCAGTTATTATAACCAGTGAATATAACCAGTTAATGTAACCAGTTAATATAACCAGTTTTGGTGTCACTATTTGAATGTGTAATGTTTTAATGCTACTTCTGTAGTAGATATCACTAGGTGTAGGTGTTACTAGGTGTAGATATCACTAGGTGTAGATGTCACTAGGTGTAGATGTAACTAGGTGTAGATGTCACTAGGTGTAGATGTTACTAGGTGTAGATATCACTAGGTGTAGATGTCACTAGGTGTAGATGTCACTAGGTGTAGATGTCACTAGGTGTAGATATCACTAGGTGTAGATGTTACTAGGTGTAGATGTTACTAGGTGTAGGTGTTACTAGGTGTAGATGTCACTAGGTGGAGATGTCGCTATGTGGAGATGTCACTATGTGTAGATGTCGCTATGTGGAGATGTCGCTATGTGGAGATGTCGTTATGTGGAGATGTCGCTATGTGTAGATGCCCCTATGTGTAGATGTCACTAGGTGTAGATATCGCTCGGGGTAGATGTCGCTAGGTGTAGATGTCACTAGGTGTAGATGTCACTAGGTGTAGATGTTGTTATGTGTAGATGTAGCTTTGTGTAGATGCCACTAGGTGTTGGTGTTACTAGGTGTAGATATCACTAGGTGTAGATGTTACAATGTGTAGGTTTTACTAGGTGTAGGTGTAACTAGGTGTAGATATCACTAGGTGTAGATGTCACTAGGTGTAGATGTTACTAGTTGTTGTATATGTAACTAGGTGTATAGGTATCACTAGGTGGAGATAACACTAGGTGTAGATGTCAATCGGTGTAGGTGTGACTAGTTGTGGATGTCACTAGGTGTAGGTGTAACTAGGTGTAGATGTTACAATGTGTAGGTGTAACTAGGTGTAGATATCACTAGGTGTAGATGTTACAATGTGTAGGTGTAACTAGGTGTAGGTGTTACTAGGTGTAGGTGTAACTAGGTGTAGATATCACTAGGTGTAGATGTCGTTATGTGTAGATGTAGCTATGTGTAGATGCCACTAGGTGTTGGTGTTACTAGGTGTAGATATCACTAGGTGTAGATGTCGCTAGGTGTAGATGTCGCTAGGTGTAGATGTAGCTATGTGTAGATGTTACTAGGTGTAGATGTTAACTAGGTGTTACTAGGTGTAGACGTCACTAGGTGTTGGTGTTACTAGGTGTAGATATCACGAGGTGTAGATGTTACAATGTGTAGGTGTAACTAGGTGTAGGTGTAACTAGGTGTAGGTGTTACTAGGTGTAGGTGTTACTAGGTGTAGATATCACTAAGTGTAGATGTCACTAGGTGTAGATGTTACTAGGTGTAGATATAATGAACCATGTAATAAATGTGTTCCAGGATATGATATAATGAACAATGTAATAACTATGTGTTCCAGGATATGATATCATTAACCATGTAATAACTGTGTGTTCCAGGATATGATATAATGAACCATGTAATAACTATGTGTTCCAGGATATGATATAATGAACCATGTAATAACTATGTGTTCCAGGATATGATATAATGAACAATGTAATAACTATATGTTCCAGGATATGATATTATTAACCAAGTAATAACTGTGTGTTCCAGGAGAGTCAGTGGCTGGACAGTGTGTCTCTGCTGATTAAGGACTCATTTGAAGGAGAGATGCTGATGATTGACAACCTCTCTGGATCTGTCTTCCATCACTACTCTTCTACCTCTTCTCCTGTCTGGAAGGACTGTAAGAGCCACCCACAACTAGAGGTAAACACATGAACCATGCATATGTAGACGCACACACACACACACACACACACACACACACACACACACACACACACACACACACACACACACACACACACACACACACACACACACTATACCTGTTGCTAGTTGTGTCCATCACAATGATAAAGTGTAACGGACCACTCTGGAAAGTAATAACTGGGATTTGAACCTCTTCACCTGTCACTGTTCCTCTCTGCCTGACTGCAGATGCTGTCAATCTGTCCTCTCCTCCTCTTTTACATGCTCCACCCATCTCTGATTTATCATGTCATGAAACTACCTCCCTCTTTTTCTCTCTCTATCCTGACGTCTGTGTCTGTCCTCCAGCTATCGTGTGTGTGTGTGTGTGTGTGTGTGTGTGTGTGTGTGTGTGTGTGTGTGTGTGTGTGTGTGTGTGTGTGTGTGTGTGTGTGTGTGTGTGTGTGTGTGTGTGTGTGTGTGTGTGTGTGTGTGTGTGTGTGTGTGTGTGTGTGTGTGTGTGTGATTGTTGTGCCCCAGGGCATGGAGAGACAACAGCAACACTGATTCTTATTTAAACCTATTTTAAGGGGACAGTGGGCATGCCTTGGTGCATTAAGACATACACCATATATACAAGAGTATGCGGACACCCCTTAAATTTGTGGATTCGGTTATTTCAGCCACCTTTCTAACAAGTCAGTTTGTAAAATGTCTGCCCTGATAGAGCCCTGATAGAGCTACCCCAGTAAAGTGTAAGCGCTGTTATTGTGATGTGGAAACGTTTTGGAGCAACAACAGCTCAGCCGCGAAGTGGTAGGCTACAAAAGCTCACAGAACGGGACCACCGAGTGCCGAAGTGTGTAACGCGTAAAAATCATCTGTCCTTGATTGCAACACTCACTACCGAGTTCCAAACTGCCTCTGGAAGCAACGTCAGTACAAGAACTGTTCGTCAGAAACTTCATGAAATGGGTTTCCATGACCGAGCAACTGCACACAAGCCTAAAATTACCATGCACAATATCAAGCGTTGGCTGGAGTGGTGTAAAGCTTGCCGACACTGGTGCAGTGGAACGCGTTCTTTGGAGTGATGAGTCATGCTTCACCATTTAGCAGACTAATCTGGGTTTGGCTTATGCCAGGAGAACACTATCTGCACCAATGCATAGTGCCAACTGTAAAGTTTGGTGGAGGAGGAATTAGGGTCTGGGGCTGTTTTTCATGGTTCGGGCTCGGCCCCTTAGTTCCAATGAAGGGAAATCTTGACACTACAGCATACAATGACATTCTAGACAATTCTGTGAAGGCCCTTTCCTGTTTCAGCATGACAATGCCGCCGTGCACAAAGCGAAGTCCATAGAGAAATTGTTTGCAGAGGTTGGTGTGGAAGAACTTGACTGGCCTGCACAGAGCCCTGACCTCAACCCATCAAACACCTTTGGGATGAATAGGAACGCCGACTGCAAGTCAGGCCTAATCGCCCAGCATCATTGCCCGACCTCACTAATGTTTTTGTGGCTGAATGGAAACAAGTCCCTGCAGCAATGTTCCGACACCTAGTGGAAAGCCTTCCTAGAAGAGTGGAGGTCGTTATAGCAGCAAAGGGGGACCAACCATATTAATGCCCATGATTTTGGAATGTTCGACGAGCACGTGTCCACATTCTTTTGGTCGTGTAGTGTTTACAGGGTCTGTCTGGAAACAACCTAACAAGGGACTTGTGATAGTTGGGGCCCTAAGCTTCTCCTGACAGCATCAGGGGCCTTTATCTCTGTTTCTCTGAACACATTCCATTCTCCCAGTCTATTTTCACCACCTTCTATCTCTCTCTGTCTTGCTCCCTTTTTCTAATTATCCCCCCCTTCCCTACCTCTCTCTCCCCTCCTCCCTCCTTCTCCCCTCCTCCCTCCCGCTCTCCTCTTGCCTCCGGCATACTGCAGTGGTAATTTACTGCTGTATATGAGCCGTGAATCTCTCTTTATGAATCTCTTTGTCTCACTCACCCACAGGCACATGTTCATATAACGGCCCCCTCCCTCACCCCATTGGATTTCAATTGTCTCTGGTTTATGTGTCCATTCTCTCTCTCAGTTTTAGATAACTTTCTCTCTCTCCTTCACTTTCCCTTTCCCCCTTTTTTTCCTCCATCACTCCTTCCACCTCCGTCTCTCTTCCCCTCTCTCTCCCCCTCTCAATCTCTCTCCCCCTCTCTCTCACTCTCTCTCCCACCCTTCTCTCTCTCTTTCCCCCTTCTCTCTCTCTCCCTCTCTCTCGCTCCTTCTCCCCCCTCTCTCCTTCTCTCCTCCTCTCTCTTCCTCCCCCTCTACAGCAGATCCGGCTGGCAGAGATAGAGCAGGCATCTCTGAGGTCAGACCAAATGTCAGACAAGTCGTCGTCTCCGGCCCTACCTGATGACCTCAGCCTGGACGACCAGAGTGTCCACCAGCTGCTGGTGCGGGAGGGAAAGGTAGAGATGGAGGGGTTATAAATGGGAAGGGTGTTTTGGAGGACAATGGAGGGGGTTAAAACGTGGGACTGGGTAGCAGACCTGGGTTCAAATAGTTTTGAGCATGCTTTAGCCATCCTGCAGTACCAATAAGACAAGGTCTGCACTTTAGAAAATAATATGTTAAATACTAGTTGAACCCAGGTCTGAGGATGAAGTGATAGAGGGGGTGGACAGTGGGTTCCCTTGGTCTCCAGTACAGAATGAATACTTGCATTCCAATAAAGGAAGCATGGCACAAAGTTCCAGGGGCATAAGAATAAATCCTGAATCTTGCTGAAGCTCTAATCTCCTGTACAAAGACCTTCAGGAATTGAAATCCATTCAGTCCACTGTCTCCCCTCTGGACTGTGAGGGCTATCTTCCTCTTTCTCCTCTACTACATCGTTCCTCCCTTTCCTTTACCCCCCTCCGGCAATTACACCTCTGTCTGCCCCATCCCTCGCTATCTTCCTACCATCCCTCCCTGTGCGTTATCCTTCCCTCTAGTTGTTTGATGCTAGTAGGAGTGTGTGGGGGTGGGGGATTGTGTGTTTATACACATTGTACTATACTTATGTGTCATGGTTCCTCCTGGCACCAGAGGGCGGTCTAGAGACTTTTATTGGACTGTGTCTTATTATTTCATGATTGTTTCCCCTGTAAGAGAGGTGTGTTTTCTGTTTCCCTTTGTTAGTTCTTGATTTCAGTTTCCTGCATGTTTCCCCTGTGTGAGTTTCGAGTGCTGGTGTTTGTTGTTTTTTTTTTTTAAATTCTGTATCGTTACATTCTCCATTACTCAAGTTAAGTATTTACGTTTCTCCCAAGACGCCGATTCCTGGTCTGGTTCATTCTCTGCTCATTGGTTCAATTTACCTCACAAGAATAGTAAGACATAGCTGTTGTGTGTGTGTGAGCGAGCACGAGAGACAGAAGTAGGCCGTAACCCACTAATTATCCAAATCAGAAAAGAGCTGTTAAATTCTACAACCACCTAAAAGGAAGCGATTCCAAAACCTTCCATAACAAAGGCATCACTTACAGAGAGAAGAACCTGGAGAAGAGTCCCCTTAGTAAACTGGTCTGTTCATAAACAGAGCCCACAGAGCCCCAGGACAGCAACATAACTAGACTCAACCAAATCAGAAGAAAACAAAAAGATAATTACTTGACACATTGGAAAGAACTACCAACAAAAAAACAAAGCATACTAGAATGCTATTTAGCTCTTAACAGAGAATACACAGTGGCAGAATACCTGACCGCTGTGACTGACCCAAACTTAAGGAAAGCTTTAACTATGTACAGACTCAGTGAGCATCTTGCTATTGAGAAAGGCTGTGAAAGGCAGACCTGGCTCTCAAGAGAAGACAGGCTATGTTGCACACTGCCCACAAAATGAGGTGGAAACTGAGCTGTACTTCCTAACCTCACGCCAAATGTATGACTATATTAGAGACACATATTTCCCTCAGATTACACAGACCCACAAAGAATTAAAAAACAAACCCAATTTTGATAAACTCCTATATCTACTGGGTGAAATACCACAGTGTGCCATCATAGTAGCAAGATATGTGACCTGTTGCCACAAGAAAAAGGCAACCAGTGCAGAACAAAGACCACTGTAAATACAACCCATATTTATGTTTATTTATTTTTCCTTTTGTACTATTTGCACATAATGTGACATTTGTAATGTCTTTATTCTTTTGGAACTTTTGTGAGTGTAATGTGTACTGTTAATTTTTATTGTTTATTTCACTGTTGTTTATTATCTAGTTCACTTGCTTTGGCAATGTTAACATATGTATCTCATGCCAATAAAGCCCTTAAATTGAATTGAATTGAGAGACCGAGACCTTCCGGCTGTGTCCAGATAGCACACATGGCTACCAGGGTTGATGTGGGCCATAATCAGTCATCTAGAAGGGATTTGAATCAGAAGTGCTGATAGTAATATCCAGATGGAGGTCCTAGGGAATCGCTTTTAGCGTTTATTTTATTACACTTTTATCTGAACCAGGAAGTCCATTGCAGATGAAGAATCTCTCTAGATAAAAGAGATTCCTTCTTTTCCTCAGAGACTAAGTGTGTATGCTAGCAGGCTAGGAGCTTGGACGCTAGCCGCACTCCCTTCAGTAATAATGAAGTGCAGTACTGCACCCTATGATGCCCCACTCCACATTTAATTATAATAACAGACAACATAAACAGGTACAGTGTGTCTCAACATGTGTGTTTTCTCCCCCCAGGAGGAGAGGGGCAGTGACTCCCAGGGCTCAGAGGAGGCTGGCGGAGGAGGGGACTCCTTGACCCAGGCCCAGACAGGGGGGTCGAGGCAGTGCAGGGCCCACAGTTCAGTAGCCGAGGAGGGGGCTCCACTCCTGGTGGAGGTGGGGGTCCATCAGAGACACAAGACCCCATCCCACCACAGCCCTGGTGAGTCCAGTCATACCCTCTGCTCCAGCCTTTCCAGCCTAATGTGTATTGCTGTATATATGTGTGTATATCGGAGGGGTTGGGAAACAAAGCAACATTTCTATATTATATATATGGACTAATTCAATGACTTGCAAAAGTATTCACCCCCCTTGGAATTATTCCTATTTTGTTGCCTTACAACTTGGAATTAAAATAGATTTTTGGGGGGTTTGTATCTTTTGATTTACACAACATGCCTACCACTTTGAAGATGCAAAATATGTTTTATTGTGAAACATATAAGAAATAAGACAAAAAAAACGGAAAACTTGAGCGTGCTTAACTATTCACCCCACCCAAAGTCAATACTTTGCAGAGTCACCTTTTGCAGCAATTACAGCTGCAAGTCTCTTGGGGTATGTCTCTATAAGCTTGACACATCTAGCCACTGGGATTTTTGCCCATTCTTCAAGGAAAAACTGCTCCAGCTCCTTCAAGTTGGATCGGTTCCGCTGTACAGCAATCTTTAAGTCATACCACAGATTCTCAATTGGATTGCGGTCTGGGCTTTGACAAGGCCATTTAAATGTTTCCTCTTAAACCACTTGAGTGTTGCTTTATCAGTATGCTTAGGGTGATTTTCCTGCTGGAAGGTGAACCTCTGTCCCAGTCTGAAATCTCTGGAAGACTGAAACAGGTTTCCCTCAAGAATTTCCCTGTATTTAGCGCCATTTATCATTCCCTCAATTCTGACCAGTTTCCCAGTCCCTGTCGATGAAAAACATCCCCACAGCATGATACTGCCACCTCCATGATTCACTGTGGGGATGGTATTCTCGGGGTGATGAGGGGTTGGGTTGGCGCAAGACATAGCATTTTTCTTGATGGCCAAAAATCTCAAGTTTGGTCTCATCTGACCAGAGTACCTTCTTACATATGTTTGGGAAGCCTCCCACATGCCTTTTGGCGAACACCAAACATGTTTGCTTATTTCTTCTTTAAGCAATGGCTTTTTTGGCCACTCTTCCATAAAGCCCAGCTCTGTGGAGTGTATGGCTTAAAGTGGTCCTATGGACAGGTACTCCAATCTCCGCTGTGGAGCTTTGCAGCTCCTTCATGGTTATCTTTGGTCTCTTTGTTGCCTCTCTGATTAATGCACTCTTTGCCTGGTCCGTGAGTGTTTGTGAGCGGCCCTCTCTTGGCAGGTTTGTTGTGGTGCCATATTCTTTCCATTTTTTAATAATGGGTTTAATGGTGCTCCGTGGAATGTTTAAAGTTTCTGATATTTTGTTATACCCAACCCTGATCTGTGCTTCTACAACTTCGTCCTTAATCTGTTTGGAAAGCTCCTTGGTCTTCATGGTGCCGCTTGCTTGGTGGTGCCCCTTGCTTAGTGGTGCCCCTTGCTTAGTGCTGTTGCAGACTCTAGGCCTTTCAGAACAGGTGTATATATACTGAGATCATGTGACAGATCATGTGACACTTAGATTGCACACAGGTGGACTTTATTTAACTAATTATATGACTTCTGAAGGTAATTGGTTGCATCAGATCTTATTTAGGGGCTTCATGGCAAAGGGGGGAAGACATATGCATGCACCACTTTTCTGTTTAAAATGTTTAAAAAAAGAATGAAACAACCTTTTTTTCACGACTTTTGACTATTTTGTGTAAATCCAAATAAAATCTATTTAAATTACAGGTTGTAATGCAACAAATTAGGAAAAATGCCAAGGGCGATGAATACTTTTGCAAGGCACTGTAAAGTATATCTTATGTTTTCACATTATTGAGCCAAACCTGCAATAAAATCTTTAATCGGTGTACGCAACCAATAAACGTTTATTTGATTTGAACTGAGCTGAGCTAAGCTGACCTGTACATAGCCAGCCCATCACAGTGCAGGTTGGTCCTTCACTCTTAGAAAAAAGGATTCCAAAACGGGTCTTCAGCTGTCCCAATTAGAGGTCGACCGATTAATTGGAATGGCTGATTAATTAGGGTCGATTTCAAGTTTTCACAACAATAAGCCAAGGTAAGTTGCTAGCTAGCATTAAACTTATCTTATAAAAAAACAATCAATCATAATCACTAGTTAACTACACATGGTTGATGATATTACTAGATATTATCTAGCGTGTCCTGCGTTGCATATAATCTGACTGAGCATATAAGTATCTAAGTATCTGACTGAGTGGTGGTAGGCAGAAGCAGGCACGTAAACATTCATTAAAACAGCACTTTCGTGCGTTTTGACAGCAGCTCTTCATTGTGCGTCAAGCGTTTTGACAGCAGTTCATCGTTGTGCGTCAAGCATTGTACTGTTTATGACTTCAAGCTTATCAACTCCCGAGATGAGGCTCGTGTAACCGAAGTGAAATGGCTAGCTAGAGTTCACGTGCCAATTGTCGTTGTGTTGCAGGTTCGAGCCCAGGGAGGAGCGAGGAGAGGGACGGAAGCTATGCTGTTACACTGGCAATACTAAAGTGCCTATAAGAACATCCAATAGTCAAAGGTTAATGAAATACAAATGGTATAGAGGGAACTAGTCCTATATTTCCTATAATAACTACAACCTAAAACTTCTTACCTGGGAATATTGAAGACTCATGTTAAAAGGAACCACCAGCTTTCATATGTTCTCATGTTCTGAGCAAGGAACTGAAACGTTAGCTTTCTTACATAGCACATATTGCACTTTTACTTTCTTCTCCAACACTTTGTTTTTGCATGATTTAAACCAAATTGAACATGTTTCATTATTTACTTGAGGCTAAATTGATTTTATTGAGGTATTATATTAAGTTAAAATAAGTGTTCATTCAGTATTGTTGTAATTGTCATTATTACAAATAAAAAAATTTAATCGGCCGATTAATCGGTATTGGATTTTTTGGTCCTCCAATAATCGGTATCGCCGTTGAAAAATCATAATCGGTCGACCTCTAGTCCCAATAGGATAACCCTCTTTGGTTCCAGGTAGAACCGTTTTTGGTTCCAGGTAGAACTAATATGGGTTCCATGTAGAACCCTGTGGGGAAAGTGTTCTACATTGAATCCAATAGGGTTCTACCTGGAACCAAAGAGGGTTGTTCCTCAAACGGTTCTCCTTTGGGGACAGCTGAAAGAACTCTTTTGGTTCTAGATAGCAGTTTATTTTTTTTGAAGAGTGTGTTCATGGGTTGCACCTCCGTCGCTCGGTTGCATCATGACATTGTTATGCACGTTCTCAAGCGGCTCTCCGCCATAGTGGTGCCCGAAAGTTGAGTGATGCCCAGTCATTCTGAAAGGGGCCTAATGACTGTTTAATCTAAATTACAGTGGCCTGGGAATACTATGACGTTGCTACAGAAGGCAAATAATTAGTAGGAAACATCTTTGCCATCATTTTCATGTTGTAAAGTGTACTTTAGAGAGATGGCAATGTTGCTATTAGCTAGCGACGTTAGCTAGCTAAAATCCGGTCCTGGCCCTGCAATTTTAGCTAGTTATCTAAAGTTATACTGCATCTTAATTCAATCTGGCAACATCATAATGATGCCAACAGGTTTTCCTACTTTAGACTAAATCTTCATTCATCTTCATTAGCTCCAATTGACAACTTATTAAGTAAAACATTCAGTCGGAACCAGGGCCTAAATAGAATCTTCAGAACAGTATTGTAACGCAATGTGCAACCATGAATAGAGTGAATCAGACATCACAGTACAGTACAGTGGCATTGTTGCTCTCCCTGGAATGATGTGCATTATTTGCATGGTCTTTGTTAGTCTAATCATCAATATCAGTAATGACTGTTTATCCCTACAGGCTAAATGGATTGTATTTATGTGGTGTTTCACTCGGGATCTAGATGGAATAGTATATCTGCCTTACAGCCTTTCTCTCTGTCTCCAGGTGGCACCTCCTGCAGTAGCACTAAGGCAGGAGAAGGATCAGATGAGGGAGGAAGAGGAGGAGGAAGAGTAGGAGCAGCCAGTGCCTCTGGTTCTCCTGCTCTTATCCGTCTGCCAGCGGAGTTCTTCCACCCCGTGGCAGCAGCGGCCCTGCCGGCGCCCCCCAGTGCCAGAGTAGGGCGCCCCTCACGGGGCCTCAGACTCACCTCCCCGGCCTCCTGGTCCTCCCTGCGCTCCCAAGGAGCCCACAGCCGGGTGCTCTGCACACAGGTAAGACCTGGCCTACTGTATGTACTGTATGTACTGTATGTAACAGATACCAACACACTGCATAATGTAATTCCTGTAGGGTCTAATGTTAGATCGAGAAATGTACACAAACCTCAGGCTTCCCTCTGATTGGCAAATGTATGTGTCCACCCCCTTGTTATCTTTAATGAGTGTCCGCCACACTGTTTGGTGCTGTTATGACCCTTTTGTGTTGTACCCCATACACTGCCACCAGAGCAACCAACAGACTGTACAGTACACATTACACAGCCTACAGTGTAGTCAGTCAAACATTGACTCTAATGTTGTTATTTATTACAATATCTCACTCCACATCTCCACCCTGCCCCTCTCGCTCTGCTCTCAGTACCCGTCCCATAGTGACTCGTCTCTGGCCAAGGGGAGCTCCGTTGGCAGCCTCCAGACCACCCTAGAGGAAGGACTCAGCTTCCGTGTTTCGCCCCCTCAAGACCTGGTGTCCCCCCTCCCTCCTCTCCCCCTGCTCTGCCCCCCGCTCCCTGAGGACCCCACCAGTCTGAGACCGCGGCCCAGCCCCTCGTCAGGCCCTGCCCTCACCCTCCAGGCCACTCGGGGCCACCAGCGGAGCCAGAGCAGCGGCAGGGGTAGCATCAGCCCCGGCTACACCCGGGAAGACTCCATGGACCCCGTTCCATGTGACCTGGAGGACCTGGGCATCGGGATCAGTTTGTCTATCGGGGGGTGTGGCTCTAGCCAGGCGGGCAACAGCGAACACTTGTCGGAGACGCTAAGCAGTCTGTCGCTCACATCGTTGCTCTCGCCCGCCTCCCTGGCACCCTCGGGGGTGAAGAAATGCAACAGCACTGGGAGCTTGAATCAGGGGGCGAGGAGGGGGGAGGGGAGACAGATCCTAGGGTTGGAGTTGGACCATCAGGGCTTCCTGGCCAACCCTTGGGGAGAGAGTGGGGGAGGCAGAGGAGAGGAGGGACAGTTGGGAGAGGCGCCGGACCTCAAGGGGAAAAGCTCAAGCCAAACAACAGTAGGGTCCTGTAGTAAAAACAGATGAAGCCTGAATCCCTTGTTGTCTACTATCGCTCCTATTAGGATTCATCAACCCCTTACTGTTCCTCTCCGTCCCCCTCAGGCAGAGAGAAGTTTGACGTTTTTGACAACGTGTGATGTAATCCCGTGAATTCCTATAACCAAACCCCTCCCTCTTGTTCTATAAATATTTGTTTATGACCCCCCTGTCCCATTTTGTGCTACCATGTGGCAGTGGTTCAGGTGTGGAGGGTCAGAGGTCAAACGGTGGAAGGTTAAAGGGGATTACAGGTGTGACCCCTGTGGTGAGGGTGTGGGGGGCTGGGATGGACCCCCCATCACACCCCTGTGGAGGAGAAGGACCCCCAGAGGAGGAGACAGACCAGGAGGGCTGCATCATCATATCAGGGAGATATACATAGAAGACGTAGCCAGAGACAAGCTGAGACAGAGATCTAACGAGAACATTTTGTTTGAACGTCGTTCCTGTTTTCCTGTTTGTTTTCATTTTTTGTTCGGCTTCACAGAAGTTAAAAATGCAAAAATAGAATATCTAACAAAACTGAGCTGATCAAGCCAACAGATTTTATTTATTTTTAAGTGTGGCTGTAAATCACAGTGTAGGAGGAGGCTGTATGTACGTTGCAGTGTAGGATGAGCCTGAATGTACGTCACGGTGTAGGAGGGCTGAAGCCAGATCTGTTGTGGTAGACGGAGGCTACAGGTCCTTGTGTGTGGAGTGGAAGAGGGGTGAGGAGGTCTAGGTTGAACAGAGGTGGTGTAGAGGTCACCTGAGAAGGAGTTGTTATAGTGGAAGAGGGGTGAGGAGGTCTAGGTTGAACAGAGGTAGTGTAGAGGTCACCTGAGAAGGAGTTGTTATAGTGGAAGAGGGGTGAGGAGGTCTAGGTTGAACAGAGGTAGTGTAGAGGTCACCTGAGAAGGAGTTGTTATAGTGGAAGAGGGGTGAGGAGGTCTAGGTTGAACAGAGGTAGTGTAGAGGTCACCTGAGAAGGAGTTATAGTGGAAGAGGGGTGAGGAGGTCTAGGTTAGGTAGTAGGTCACCTGAGAAGGAGTTGTTATAGTGGAAGAGGGGTGAGGAGGTCTAGGTTGAACAGAGGTAGTGTAGAGGTCACCTGAGAAGGAGTTGTTATAGTGGAAGAGGGGTGAGGAGGTCTAGGTTGAACAGAGGTAGTGTAGAGGTCACCTGAGAAGGAGTTGTTATAGTGGAAGAGGGGTGAGGAGGTCTAGGTTGAACAGAGGTAGTGTAGAGGTCACCTGAGAAGGAGTTGTTATAGTGGAAGAGGGGTGAGGAGGTCTAGGTTGAACAGAGGTAGTGTAGAGGTCACCTGAGAAGGAGTTGTTATAGTGGAAGAGGGGTGAGGAGGTCTAGGTTGAACAGAGGTAGTGTAGAGGTCACCTGAGAAGGAGTTGTTATAGTGGAAGAGGGGTGAGGACAGGTTGAACAGAGGTAGTGTAGAGGTCACCTGAGAAGGAGTTGTTATAGTGGAAGAGCTGAGACTTAGGTAGCAAAAGCATGCGTTAACTTATCATCACCATCACCTAACCCCTTCCCTCCATCGGTACTTTTCAGGAAGGAGTGTGTGTGTGTGTGTGTGTGTGTGTGTGTGTGTGTGTGTGTGTGTGTGTGTGTGTGTGTGTGTGTGTGTGTGTGTGTGTGTGTGTGTGTGTGTGTGTGTGTGTGTGTGTGTGTGTGTGTGTGTGTGTGTGATAGTACAACAGGAAAAAGAGAGATAGAGACCATACTAAGATCCCACTCATGCATGCAACAGTTTGTGAAATAGGCTCTTTTTTCCCAACGTCACTCACTCAGAGAGAAGGACAGGGAGTGAATGAGAGAGACAGGACAGCCTGCTATATCCACTCACAGTAGCAAAGCCTCTCTGTCAAAGACACTAACCCTCCTGAGACAAACAACCTGAGGAGACGAGACGAGCACCATTCACTCTGGGAGATGAAAAACTCACACCTGCATACAGTTGCTTCACAATGGAAGGTGTGTGAAATTCAAACCTGTCACTTCTTTCTCTTTGTCACTTTGCCAAAGTAAGAAAGGAAGAATATATCAGAGATATGAATTCCAGACCAATAGAACCTCCTAGAAGATGGAGGCAGTTTGCCTGCATGATGGAATTATTGCATTTTACCCAAGAGTTTTAATATATATACCGAAGTGTATCAAGATGTCAATGTTGGGATGATAATTATAAAGTGGTTTCTATTCCAATATTTTTTAGAATACAGAATAGGAGCGTGACAGTGTTGTCATGACTTTGTCCTTAACCTATACCTTACCCGTACGATTTCTCGTATAACTTATTGTCCAAAACCATTTGTCTGCAGGTGGCTTTCAGTTTTATAATGTGGGGTTAAAAATATATACTTTTTATTATTAAAAGTGTGTGGAGAGAACAACCAAGCAAAAAAATGTAAATAAGCTCTGTGTGCTGAAGAAAAAGTTCCCTTGGGGACACGTAACTTTGGGAATTTCTGTTCCTCCTGGAATTTTGGATTTTGGAATCCCAAATGAAGACCAAAGGAGGGAAGGGCCATAACTTCGCAGCACAGGAGAACATTTCCTAATCACAGACATTCCCGGGATGAACAGGGAACGTTGTCGCTTAGCTTAGCCTCCTATGCTAACACCAAGATGAAAAAACATTGTTGATCTTTTTGAAAGCTTTAATTTGAGTGTCATACCATACATGATGACACATCTAATTATTGACACATCAATGTTCCTTAGCATGGTTATGCGATTGCAATAGGATGCTTCTCCTTGTTTAAAAGATACACAATTCACTCACCCCCTCTATCTCTCTCTCTAACACACATCTGTAGTAGCAAACCCTAGTTTTGATATCAAACTGTCACTGTAACGATGAATAAACATTGCATCTTTTCCCAACCTTTTGGTATGCCACTCAGTACATCTGAGATGAAGTGGCCATCTTAGCCTGACCTAGAATACACTTTTGTATCCCTGGTGGGGTTTTTTGGGGGGAGGGTTCTCATTGAGGTGATGAGCAAAGTTCGGTTTGACCTGTTTAATGAACTTCATTGACATTTAATTGAATCACTGGTGATTGTCTTTAACATGTTTGTAACATGTGGGATATCAGTGAGTGATTATTGCTATGGGTTGTCTGTTACTATAACTTCAGGAGATGCCACTTTATTATTATAGTCCACACCTGGACCGTCTTGGTTAATGGTGGTGGGAATAGGTCGAAGTTGCCCCTAACCACTGATACAAGGTCAGATATTAGTTCATCCCCTTAATCTTTAAGGTTAGAATAAAGGGTTGGGTAATCTGATTCTAGATCTGTGGTTAGGGGCGACCTTAACCTCCAGGTGTAAAACATGAGCGTGTGGGTTGACAGGAACCATAACGTGACCTTGAAGGGCTGTTTTAGCTTCAAAGATGTTCTCATAAATGACCAGATAAATCTCTAAGTCAATGAATATGGCATCAAAGGTAAGCCCAACGGCACAGCAATAAATGTTCTTATGTGTTTGCCCTGAGTACATGATGTCATAGTAGTTCTTATCTCACCACAGTATAATTGTAGCCTGTTGTATCATGTCCTTTTTCTGAGAAAACAATAATGTCATTGTGGAGTTTTTCTGCCTTCTGAACTAACTGCCACTAACAGAATACATTTCTGACTTTCCGGAGACCAATCATGAGAGAGCTGGGCTGCCATTGGATCAGATGAACACGAGGTAATTTACAACTCTGGGTGGAGAGATCAAACCACTAGAGAATAAAGTGTACATATGTCAACAGATGAATAACCAGTGAGATGGTACAGTACTGTAACACACAACATGCTGCAATGCACAGTGCCTGGTGTTGAGGTGTGTAACCTACAATAGAAATCTCTACGTCATTTTCAATGTATGCTATGTTATCAACAATAATGACAACACCTAAAAAACATGCAGTTTGTTGAGACTAAAAGCATACAACCAATCAAAACTTACATTTTACATGATAGATCCACAGATACAATTGGTATTGTATCATGGAATGTGAAGGGAATGAACAAGCCAATGAAGATCCACAGGATATCACACAGTGGGCCATGGGCTTTTCCACATGTGCAGGGTTCAGAGAGAAACTAGTATTGGCAGGAAGCATTTCCCTGAATGTTTTAAACCTTTATTTAACCAGGAAGGGCTCATTGAGATTAAAATATATTGTTCAAGACCGCCCTGGCCAAGACAGGCAGCACCAAGTCATTACAAAACAATTACAGACAGACAAGGATTTCAGGGCTTTGTGTACCACCTGCACTGAGAGTGGCAAAAAGCTAAAAGTTTGACCAGCTTTCACTGGTTCATCCACACAGGGTTGTACAGAGTCAGAGGACACTGAATCAAACAGCCTACCAGATGATACAAAGTGCTCATTGAATCAATTCAGCATTTCAGTTCTGTCATATATAGCAACAGAGTCCTTCAAAACACATGACGGTAATTCATTAACATTACTGTTACCAGACAGACTTAATAGCCCTCCAAAACGTTCTAGGGTCACTCTGGTTATCAGTGGTAACAGACATAAAATCTTCAGACTTGGCCTTCCTGAGAAGAAAAGAACACTTGTTTCGTAACTGCCTAAAAATAAGCCAATCAGCAGCAGAACATGATTTCCTTGCTTTAGCCCAGGCTAGATTACGGTCGTGAATAATACAAGACAGCTCAGAAGAAAACCATGGATTATCCCGCCCTTTAACCCTGAACCTGTGAAATGGGGCACGTTTGTTTACTATTTGGGGAAAACCATCATGAAAGAATTTCCAGGCAGTTTCCACATCAGGGATATGCTAAATCTTGCTCCAGTCAAAATAAAACAAATCATGAAAGAAAGCCTGCTCATTAAAACACTTCACATTTCTCTTACGAATAAAACGTGGGTTTGTCTTTGGAACCTTAATATTTCTAACAGCAACAACAGAACAATGGTCACTTAAATCATGACAAAAAACACCAACCGCAGAATATTTATGTGGAACATTTGTCAATATCAAATCAATCAGGGTAGATTTATCTGGGCATTTAAGATTTGGGCAAGTGGGTGAGTTAATCAACTGGGTAAGATTCATAGAATTACAAAACATTTTTAAATCATCAGACACCGGCTTTAACCAACACTAGTTGAGATCACCAATCAAGATCATTTCACTGTAAAGAAGTTTAGACATAAGGTGCGTCAAAGAAGAAAATGGATCACCGAGAGCAGAGGGGAGGGGTCTATAACAGCCAATCACAGTTATAGAGAGCAGAGGGGGTCTATAACAGCCAATCACAGTCAGAGAGCAGAGGTGGGTCTATAACAGCCAATCACAGTTATAGAGAGCAGAGGGGGTCTATAACAGCCAATCACAGTCAGAGAGCAGAGGTGGGTCTATAACAGCCAATCACAGTTATAGAGAGCAGGGGGGGGTCTATAACAGCCAATCACAGTTATAGAGAGGCCCTTTGAAACCTCAATATTCAAAGCAAGAAATTCCAACTGTTTACAAATAGTTTCAGACTTTGCCACACTTACATGTAATTTAGATTTGACATATATAGCCACACCCCCACCTTTCTTATCCCGATCAGTGCGATAAACATTGTAACCACTTGTAAAAATATCCTTATCAAAAACAGACTTGCTGTTTTAATCTGACGTGTTCCAGTTCTGCACACAACAGCAGAAAAGGATTAGCTAGTACAGTCACTATAATATATTAGTCTGAGATAGTGACCTCCCTTTGTGACTGATTTGATTCAGGGGAAGTAGAATACATACACACCATATCTGACCAGGTGTAGAGCAGGGCTGCCCAACACTCTTCCTGGAGATCTACCGTCCTGTGGGTTTACAGTCCAACCCTCGTCCTGGAGATCTACTGTCCTGTGTGTTTACAGCCCAACCCTCTTCCTGGAGATCTACCGTCCTGTGTGTTTACAGCCCAACCCTCTTCCTGGAGATCTACCGTCCTGTGGGTTTACAGTCCAACGCTATTCCTGGAGATCTACTGTCCTGTGGGTTTACAGTCCAACCCTCTCCCTGGATATCTACTGTCCTGTAGTTGGTAAACCAGGCGAGGCAGTCATTTGAGAAACCAAGGCTGTTGAATCTGCCGATAAGAATGCTGTGATTGACAGAGTCGAAAGCCTTAGCCAGGTCGATGAAGACAGCTGCACAGTATTTTCATTTTATCGATGGTGGTTATGATATCGTTTAGGACCTTGAGCATGGCTGAAGTGCACCCATGACCAGCTTGTAAACCAGATTGCATAGCGGAGATGGTACGGTGGGATTCGAAATGGTCGGTGATCTGTTTGTTTACTTGGATTTGGAAGACTTTAGAAAAGCAGGGTAGGATAGATATACCTGTATGTCTGTAACCGTTTGGGTCTAGAGTGTTTCCCCCTTTGAAGAGGAGGATGACCGCGGCAGCTTTCCAATCTTTAGGGATCTCAGATTACATTTACATGACACAAAAGATAGGTTGAACAGGCTAGTAATAGGGGTTGCAACAATTGGGGCAGATAATTTTAGAAAGAAAGGGTCCAGATTGTCTAGCCCAGCAGATTTGTAGGGGTCCAGATTTTGCAGCTCTTTCAGAACATCAACTATCTGGATTTCGGTGAAGGAGATGTGGGCGAGGCTTGGGCAAGTTGCTGTGGCGGGCACAGAGCTGTTGACCGGGGTAGGGGTAGCCAGGTGGAAAGCATGGCCTGCCGTAGAAAAATGCTTATTGAAATTCTCGATTATCGTAGATTATCGGTGGTGACAGTGTTTCCTAGCCTCAGTGCAGTGTGTAGCTGGGAGGAGGTGCTCTTATTCTACATGGACTTTACAGTGTCCCAGAACTTTTTGGAGTTTGTGCTACAGGATGCAAATTTCTGATTGAAAAAGTTAGCCTTTGCTTTCCTAACTGCCTGTGTATTTGGTTCCTAACTTCCCTGAAAAATGTCATATCGCGGGGGATATTTGATGCTAATGCAGTATGCCACAGGATGTGTTTGTGCTGGTCAAGGGCAGACAAGTCTGGAGTGAACCAAGGGCTATATCTGTTCTTAGTTCTACATTTTTTGAATGGAGCATGCTTATTTAAGATGGTGAGGAAAGCACTTTTAAAGAATAACCAGGCATCCTCTACTGACGGAATGAAGTCAATATCCTTCCAGGATACCCGGGCCAGGTCGATTAGAAAGGCCTGCTCGCTGAAGTGTTTTAGGGAGCGTTTGACAGTGATGTGGGGTGCTCGTTTGACCGCGGACCCATTACGGACACAGGCAATGAGTTTGTGATCGCTAAGATCCTGGTTGAAGACATCAGAGGTGTATTTAGAGGACAGGTTGGTCACGATGATAACTATGAGAGTGCCATTGTTTACGGATTTAGGGTTGTACCTGGTAGGTTCCTTGATAATTTGTGTGAGATTGAGGGCATCTAGCTTAGATTGTAGGGTGGCTGGGGTGTTAAGCATATCCCAGTTTAGGTCACCTAACAGTAAAAACTCTGAAGATAAATGGGGGGCAATTAATTCACATATGGTTTCCAGGGCACAGATGGTGGCTGAGGGGGGTCTATAACAAGTGGCAACAGTGAGAGACTTATTTCTGGAAAGGTGGATTTTTAAAAGTAGAAGCTCGAACTGTTTGGGCACAGACCTGGATAACATGACAGAACTCTGCAGACTATCTCTGCAGTAGATTGCAACTCCAACCTATTTGGCAGTTATATCTTGGCGGAAAATGTTGTAGTTTGGGATGGACATTTCATAATTTTTGGTGGCCTTCCTAAGCCAGGATTCAGACACGGCTAGGACATCGGGGATGGCGGAGTGTGCTAAAGCAGTGAATAAAATAAATGTACGGAGAAGGCTCCTGATGTTAACATGCATGAAACCAAGGCTTTTACGGTTACAGAAGTCAACAAATGATAGCGCCTGGGGAATAGGAGTGGAAATGGGGGCTGCAGGGCCTGGGTTAACCTCTACATCACCAGAGGAACAGGAGGAGTAGGATAAGGATACGGCTAAAGGCTATAAGAACTGGTCGTCTCGTGTGTTGGGGACAGAGAATAAAAGGAGCAGATTTCTGAGCGTGGTAGAATAGATTCAGGGCATAATGTACAGATAATGGTATGTTCGGATTTGGGTACAGTGGATGTAAACCTAGGCGTTGAGTGATGATGAGAGAGGTTTCGTCTCTGGAGGCACAAGTTAAGCCAGATGAGGTCTCTGCATTTGTGTGGGGTGGGACAAAAGAGCTATCTACAGCATGTTGAATGGGACTGAGGGCTCTACAGTGAAATAAAACAATAAGAACTAGCCAAGACAGCAGTAGACAAGGCATATTTACATTGGAGAGAGGCATAAACCCATCATAGGTGTTGATCAGGAGAGCTAAGACAACAACGGGTAAATGGCGATGAATGGGCAGAGCGGGTCAGTTAGGTACAAACGGGACCTGAGTTCGGTATCGTGTTATTGAAACAGACCAGGGGGCATCAGCTGTGTAGCCGAGTGATCATAAGGTCAAAAGAGCAGCAATAGGTGAGTCAGGGTGCCGTTCAGTAGTCACTACTACGCTAGGCGTGCAGGGGACACAGCGTTCAGAAAAGTTAGCAGGCCAGGGCTAGTAGATGGTTCTTCGGCGACATCGTAACAGAATAGCCTGTTGAGACCACATCGGGCGATCACGTCGGCAGTCCAGTCGTGATGGATCGGCGGGTCTCCGTGTCGACAATAAAAGGTCTAGGCCAATTGGCAAAGGAGGTATTGTAGCCCTAGAATTAGCTGGTAAATGGGCCTAGCTTGAGGCTAGCTCAAGACTAGCTGGTGCTTGCTTGGCAACAGAGGCGTTAGCTAATGATCCGGTGTAATGATCCAGAGTGGCAGGAATCCGGTGATGTGGTAGAGAGAAGCAGTCCAATATGGTCTGGGTTGATATCGGGCTGTGCAGACTGGCAGGTGTTGTCTGGGCTAAGGCTGGCTGGTGACCGAGAAAAAGGTGAAGACCGCTAGCCGTGGCTAACAAAGACTAGTAGCTAGTTAGCTGGCTAGCTCCTGATGGAAGTTCCAGTTATAAGGAATAAAAATAGCAGATCTGTACCGCATTGGGTGAGGCGGGTTCCAGGAAAATATATATTTAATTTGTAGATAGAAAGTGAAATTAGGATATATACGAAAAATACTGGCTATTTACACGGGATAAGACACGGTATACACAAACGTCCTACTGCTATGCCATCTTGGATCAAGGGGAGAATGAGTGATAGAGAGTGAAAGACAACAGGATGTTAGCATTGCCTGACTGCAGGGCCGGCTCCAGGTATAAGCGCCATAAGCGCTCGCTTAGGGCCCACAGCCGCTAGGGGTAATCATGGCCGAATTACCGACCGGGCATAAAGGGCACTTGTCCAGGGGCCCTGACATCCAGGGGGGCCCCATTGCTTTTGTTACCCACTTTCACTCAGATATAATTTTAACATGGCAAAATAAGTAATGGCAAAATTGATTGAATTTCAGGAAATTAGCTTTAAAATTGCACAACTTTCTCCATGGCACAACGCTCCATGGCAAAATGAGTCAGATATAATTTTAACATGGCAAAATAAGTAATGGCAAAATTGATTGAATTTCAGGAAATTAGAATTGCATGAAATATGTTATAAAATGTTATAAAATTGCTAAAAGTTCTCTCTATCCCATGCCAAAATGTGTAGACTTACAAAAAAGTGCTTTAAAACTGCAACATTGTCCTGTTTGGGGGGCTTAGGGCCTGACTGAGCTTGTGTTGCAAGAGAACATGAAACTCTGAGGTGTTGTTAACTCCCCACCAGCCCACCAACCCCTCAAACCTCCCTATCCTTCCCTCAGGCCTCTGTTCCTCAAATGTCACAGCAGAGTGTGTGTGTGTGTGTGTGTTTTCCATCTGCAAATAACCTGTTGCCATTGTTTAAATTTCCCCTAGAGACTGAGAGTTTGAGGCTGGTTGTAGTTCTGTCTTATTGCTCTGCTACTCTCAATGCCAGACCAAAGTTCACAGGTCAAGGGCATTGACCTCAAGGTAGCCTTCCATGCCATATCCAGAATCCTAGACACAGAGGCTGTTGAAAGAGACTAATCCCAGGTAAAACAAGACCAAGGTCAGTGAAGAGCTCTGCAAAGCTCAGGGGCATTAGACAGACAACCTCAATCTCCATAATCTCAAGTGTTTGATAGATTTTTCTCTGCGAACGGCAAGGTTGGACGCACTCCTACAACGGAGCCTATCATTGGTTTTATAAAATGCACTATGTCTTCAAGATTTTAATCATACAGGCCAAAGTATCTCCGCTTCAGAAAACCTATAATGAGTACAGGAGTAGCTGAAGGGAAAAAAGGACCTGAGTCTTTTAATCCTCATTCACCCCCCCCCCACCCCCCCACCCCCCCTTAAATTGAAATCAAACCTCTCCTCTCTGACTTTAAATCAAAGTGATTTTCTCCCGGCTTCGACGTTGGACTTGATGAAAGTGGATGATGGCAGACTTCTTTTCAAAGCAGGGAACATTTTCTCTTTCCTCCATCTCTGGTGGAGACAGGTCAGGTAGAATGAGGAATTAAGGAGCCAGCCCAGAGCACTGAAGTCCCTTCAAATGGTCTGACCACCAAATTACTTCCAGACATATTTATCTCATTACTGATTCAGCCCAGGTTACAGAGGCAGGGGTGTATCAGAACTTCTGACACCCTTTAGTGTTTATCAGGAAATGGTGGATGTGAGGTAATTAGAGGTGTGTTACAATGCTTGTAGCCTAGAGAGACACTTATGGTGAGAAGGATGGTTTTAGAACCTAGAATGGGTGGTGGCGACAGACTATTTGAAAACAGAGAAGAAACACTGTAGTAAATTGCTGATAAAGTGCTACTGTGTATTACCTTGGATCCTCATGATCTACAATGGGTTACCAAGTGATCTCCAATGGCATGGCTGGCTAAGTTCTTATTTTATACTCATATCCTTTTCTGAGTTTTGGAGTAGGAGGCTCGTTTAGTTTATTTTTCGTATGTTATATGGTGAACATATTCTGTGAGGTGAAGGAGTATTTGGGGGATATTTCAATTAATTAGATATTTATATTTTTCCTACCCTCTCTCTCTCTCTCATTCTCCCAGACTAAGTACTTGATCACAGCTGTGAGAAACCTTGACAAAAAGCTCACACTTCCACACACCTGAGGCCCAACACACACACGTTCCCTCGCTTCAAGGCTGCTTATGGAAAACCACTGCTGTCATCCATCAAGGCCATTTGAGGAGCCCTGGGATTTAACCAGCGACACCAGAGACAAAGATAAAGGAAGATTATAGAAGCAGCACAACAAAAGAACCAGCAGACAAACTGAGTAACAGAGGACTGAATAAGATCGGGAAATGGCTGTTGATCCACAACCCTGAGGAGATTTGAACAGAAACCAAAATGTGTTCTGATTCTCTCTCGCTCCCCCTCTCTTCTCTCTCCCTCTCTCTCTCTCTCTCCTTCCCTGATTTGATTTTAGCTTTGTAAAGGTGGTATAATCTAGTGTTCTATACAATCCGACCAGTTTTCTCCTGTTCAATAGGCCTGTGAATGAGCTGATGTTGGTCATGACGCTTTGAACTTGTCGCCCTAGGCACCTGGTTTTTCTGGTGCTCTCTCGCTCTCTGTATCTCTCTCTCTGTATCTCTCTCTGTCTCTATCTCTCTCTGTATCTCTCTGTGTATCTCTCTCTCTGTATCTCTCTTTCACTCTCTCTTTCACTCTCTCGCTCTTTCTCTCTCTCGCTCTTTCTTTCTCTCTCTCCATCCTGTGTGGTGTTGAGTAGACTGGAGGGATCCAGCCCTCTGTAGCAGGTATTGTGAGGGGGCGAGGGAGTGTGGTATAAAAGCAGGGAGTGTGTTAATAGTTTGTCAGAGGATCAGTGTTGAATATGGACAAGCTGATGAGATTTTATCCCTCTGGACTAAATTTGCACCCTCCCTCTCTTTCTTCCTCTCTCCATATCTCCCTTTCGCCCTTCCTCTCTGAGGTCATTAGTAAGAGTACCTATGAAAAGGAAACTAGGAGCGATAGATATGTGGGATTATTTGCTGAATATGTTGGCTTCATATGTTAGATGGATTTCATTATAGATATTAGTGGTGAATGTTCATAGTATCTGATCTCTGGCTATTGACAACGCTCCCAGCTGGTTAAAGATATCCAACCCATGACATTGTAGGAAGTGTATATATGTGAAACAGATATTCTGTAAAGACTAAAAACATGAAACAACCTCACCTTTGAAGTGTTCTGTAACATTACTTAAATTGCACACAGGGAGGGTTCAGTGAAGCCTAAATATCATCATCTTATACATCTAAAACAGCAGTTACTATCACAGAATGATAAAGCAAAAGACTTACACTGCAGTAAGCA
The DNA here is from genome assembly GCF_036934945.1 of Oncorhynchus masou masou. Taxonomy (NCBI): domain Eukaryota; kingdom Metazoa; phylum Chordata; class Actinopteri; order Salmoniformes; family Salmonidae; genus Oncorhynchus; species Oncorhynchus masou. The sequence continues at coordinate 26,086,284 of NC_088225.1, read as the reverse complement.
TCCTTATTAACATGCAAATGTTAAACAAATGATCTTATGAGATGCAGTGCTAATGTTGTTTTGTTTGAGGTGCTGTTGTCTGGCTTGTCCACCCTCCCCCCTCTCTCATTCTCTCTCCCTCCACAGACATACCATATTTCTTACAGGCAGTCCCATGAAGTGCTTAGATTGAATTACAGAGTTACGGCAGACCTCGCCGGCACGCAATTTAAAGGGACCCTAAAAATTCTAATGTTTATGTTGAGCAGATAAAAACTGCAGGGGGACAGAATTTGCCGCGTCCTTCGAATAAATGTCACACAGTTGAAGAGTTGGATGCAGCTAGGGCCCATGCAGAGTCCATAATCAGGTTTGTTTTTAACTCCAGAGTTTCATAGCAGTGCTTTTGCATCATTGTTTATCTTCTGTCTGCTGAATCAAAGAGAATATCAAACACAAAGCGGGACATTTTGTAATACGCCCGTCTATTATGCAATTTTGAAATCATTTATCTAATCCTGTCTTGGTTTTGTATTATTTTAACCTTGTGGAATTTAGATGAAACATCCTTCAAAGTCTCTCATTTTAAAGACCTAATTCAAACCTGCCTAAATACAAACAAGTAGGTCTACACTTTTCATTTAGTTTGGTTGACATTATAATAATATTAATATAACATAGCAAAACATATTCATTCTGTACCCATAAGCATGCAGGTTTTAGCAGGTGTTTTATCATGCAGGTTTTAGCAGGTATTTTAGCATGCAGGTTTTAGCAGGTGTTTTATCATGCAGGTTTTAGCAGGTATTTTAGCATGCAGGTTTTAGCAGGTATTTTATCATGCAGGTTTTAGCAGGTATTTTAGCATGCAGGTTTTAGCAGGTGTTTTAGCATGCAGGTTTTAGCAGGTGCATGCAGGTTTTAGCAGGTGTTTTATCATGCAGGTTTTAGCAGGTGTTTTAGCATGCATGGTTTAGCAGGTGTTTTATTGTCACATTCTGACCTTTAGGTGTTTTTCCAGGTTTTGTTTTGTCAGGTTTTATTTAGTATGGTCAGGGATGAGTTGGGGTGGACAGTCTTTATTTGTTTGTTTTTCTATGTTTGGTTTCTGTTTCAGCCTAGTATGGTTCTCAATTAGAGGCAGGTGTCGTTAGTTGTCTCTGATTGAGAATCATACTTAGCCTGGGTTCCACTGTTGGTTTGTGGGTGTTTCCTGTGTCAGTGTTTATGCCACATGGGACTGTTTCAATGCAGAGCTGGAGGCAGCGAAGGCAGAGAGGCGCTGGTATGAGGAGGCAGCACGGTGGCGCGGTTGGAAGCCCGAGAGTCAGCCCCAAAAATGTCTTTTGGGGGTGGAACACAGGAAGTGTGGCGAAGCCAGGTAGGAGACCTGCTCCAACTTCCTGTGCTTACCGGAGAGCGAGAGGGACCGGGCAGGCACCGTATTATGCTGTGGAGCGCACGGTGTCCCCGGTGCGGGTGCATAGCCCGGTTCAGGACATTCCAGCTCCTCGTATCAGCCGGGCTAGAGTGGGCATCGAGCCAGGTGCCATGAAGCCGGCTCTACGCATCTGGTCTCCAGTGCGTCTCCTTGGGCCGGCGTACATGGCACCAGCCTTACGCATGGTGTCCCCGGTTCGCCAGCACAGCCCAGTGCGGGCTATTCCACCTCACCGCACTGGCCTGCCTACCGGGAGCATTCAACCAGGTAAGGTTGGGCAGGCTCTGTGCTCAAGAGCTCCAGTGGGCCTGCACGGTCCGGTCTACCCAGTGCCACCTCCACGCACCAGCCCTCCGGTAGCAGCCCCCCGCACCAGACTGTCTCTCCGTTTTCTGACTACAGGGTCTCCCGCCTGTCCAGCGCTGCCAGAGCCTTCCTCCTCTCCAGTTCTGCCAGAGCCTCCCTCCTCTCCAGCACTGCCAGAGCCTCCCGTCTGTCCCGAGCCGCCAGAGTCTCCCGTCTGTCCCGAGCCGCCAGAGTCTCCCGTCTGTCCCGAGCCGCCAGAGTCTCCCGTCTGTCCCGAGCCGCCAGAGTCTCCCGTCTGTCCCGAGCCGCCAGAGTCTCCCGTCTGTCCCGAGCCGCCAGAGTCTCCCGTCTGTCCCGAGCCGCCAGAGTCTCCCGTCTGTCCCGAGCCGCCAGAGTCTCCCGTCTGTCCCGAGCCGCCAGAGTCTCCCGTCTGTCCCGAGCCGCCAGAGTCTCCAGTCTGTCCCGAGCCGCCAGAGTCTCCCGTCTGTCCAGAGCCGCCAGTCAGCCAGGAGCCGCCAGAGCCGCCAGTCAGCCAGGAGCCGCCAGACAGCCAGGAGCTTCCAGAGCCGTCAGTCAGCCAGGCGATGCCAGAATCGCCCCTTCACTCCGGTGCTGCCGGAGTCTCCCGCCTGTTCGGCGCAGCCCAAGTCTCCCGCCTGTCCGGCGCTGCCGGAGTGTCCCATCCGTCTGGCGCTGCCGGAGTGTCCCGTCCGTCCGGCGCTGCCGGAATCTCCCTTCCATTTGGGAACCATGGCTAGGGTTCCCAGTCGGAGGTCGGCGGCGAGGGTCGCCGCTCATAAGAGGCCATGGGTGCGGTTGAGGAGGCGGACAAAAACTGTGGTGAAGTGGGGTCCACGTCCCGCGCCAGAGCCGCCACCGCGGACAGACGCCGACCCAGACCCTCCCCTATAGGTTCAGGTTTTGCGGGCGGAGTGCGCACCTTTGTGGGGGGGGGGGGGGTACTGTCACGTTCTGACCTTTATTTTCTTTGTTTGTCTTTATTTTGTATGCTCAGGGCGTGAGTTGGGGTGGGCAGTCTATGTTTGTTTTATCTATGTTTGGTTTCTGTTTCGGCCTAGTATGGTTCTCAATCAGAGGCAGGTGTCGTTAGTTGTCTCTGATTGAGAATCATACTTAGGTAGCCTGGGTTTCACTGTTGGTTTGTGGGTGTTTGTTTCCTGTGTCAGTGTTTGTGCCATACGGGACTGTTTCGTTTATATTCGCTTTGTTATTTTGTAGTCTGTCGTGTTCAGTTTATACTACTAAAACATGGACATTTACCACGCTGCGTTTTGGTCCGATCCCTGTTACTCCTCTTCAGACAAAGAGGAAATCTGTCGTTACAGAGGTGTTTTAGTATGGATGTTTTAGCAGGTGTTTTAGCATGTAGGTTTAGCAGGTGTTTTAGCATGCATGTTTTAGCAGTTGTTTTAGCATGCAGGATTTAGCAGCTGTTTTAGCATACAGGTTTTAGCAGGTGTTTTAGCATGCATGTTTTAGCAGGTGTTTTATGCAGGTTTTGCAGGTTTTTTTAGCAGGTGTTTTATCATGCAGGTTTTAGCAGGTGTTTTATCATGCAGGTTTTAGCAGGTGTTTTAGCATGCATGTTTTTAGCAGGTGTTTTATCATGCAGGTTTAGCAGGTGTTTTAGCATGGATGTTTTAGCAGGTGTTTTAGTATGCAGGTTTTAGCAGGTGTTTTAGCATGCAGGTTTTAGCTGGTGTTTTAGCATGCAGGGTTTAGCAGGTGTTTTAACAGGTTTTGCAGGTGTTTTATGCAGGTGTTTTAGCAGGTGTTTTATCATGCAGGATTTAGCAGGTGTTTTAGCAGGTGTTTTATCATGCAGGATTTAGCAGGTGTTTTAGCATGCAGGATTTAGCAGGTGTTTTAGCATGTAGGTTTAGCAGGTGTTTTAGCATGCATGTTTTAGCAGGTGTTTTAGCAGTTGTTTTAGCAGGATTTAGCAGCTGTTTTAGCATACAGGTTTAGCAGGTGTTTTAGCATGGATGTTTTAGCAGGTGTTTTTGTATGCAGGTTTCAGCAGGTGTTTTAGCATGCAGGTTTTAGCAGGTGTTTTAGCATGCATGTTTTAGCAGGTGTTTTAGCATGCAGGTTTTAGTAGGTGTTTTAGCATGCAGGTTTTAGCAGCTAGGTGTTTTAGCATGCAGGATTTAGCAGGTGTTTTAGCATGCAGGTTTTAGCAGGTGTTTTAGCATGCATGTTTTAGCAGGTGTTTTATCATGCATGTTTTAGCAGGTGATTTAGCATGCAGCTTTTAGCAGGTGTTTTAGCATGCAGGATTTAGCAGGTGTTTTAGTATGCAGGTTTTAGCAGGTATTGTATCATGCTTGTTTTAACAGGTGTTTTAGCATGCAGGATTTAGCAGGTGTTTTAGCTTTATTGGACTCTTGGTTCAAAATGACAAAATAAGATCAATTTATGGTACTAATACAGATCATATATATATTCACCTGCTATTCACCTGCTCAATACATCAATACAACATATCAACCACAAGCCATGGATTTGTGTGTATTGGGTATATGTTTTGTAATTTGTTAGATATTACTTGTTAGATATTTCTGCACTGTCGGAGCTACAATCACAAGCATTTCGCTACACCCCCAATAACATCTGTTTGTGACCAATAAAATGTGATTTGATTTGATTTGGATTACAGTGAACATCAGCATTAAGCTGGGTAGAACAGACGCTTTCATGGAGTAGGACTCGGAAGCTTATAAGAAATCCCGCTATGCCCTCCGATGAAACATCAAACAGGCCAAGTGTAAATCCAGGACTAAGAGTGAATCGTACTACACTGGCTCCGACGCTCGTCGGATGTGGCAGGGCTTGCTAACTATTACACACTACAAAGGGAAGCACAGCAGTGAGCTGCCCAGTGACACCAGCCTACCAGACGAGCTAAATCACTTCTACGCTCGCTTTGAGGCAAGTAACACTGAAACATGCATGAGAGCATCATCTGTTCCAGATGACTGTGTGATCACGCTCTCCGTAGCCGATGTGTGTAAGACCTTTAAACAGGTCAACATTCACAAGGCCGCAGGGCCAGACGGATTAGCAGGACGTGTACTCCGAGCATGCGCTGACCAACTGGCAAATGTCTTCACTGACATTTTCAACCTGTCCCTGACTGAGTCTGCAATACCAACATGTTTCAAGCAGACCACCATAGTTCCTGTGCCCAAGAAGACTAAGGCAACCTGCCTAAATCACTACCGACCCATAGCATTCACGTCTGTAGCCATGAAGTACTTTGAAAGGCTGGTCATGGCTCACATCGACACCATCATCCCAGAAACCCTAGACCCACTCCAATTTGCATACCGCCTGAACAGATCCACAGATGATGTAATCTCTATTGCCCTCCACACAGCCCTTTCCCACCTGGACAAAAGGAACACCTATGTGAGAATGCTATTCATTGACTACAGCTCAGTGTCCAACACCGTAGTGCCCTCAAAGCTCATCAATAAGCTAAGGACCCTGGGACTAAACACCTCCCTCTGCAACTGGATCCTGCACTTCCTGACGGGCTGCCCACAGGTGGTATGAGTTGGTAACAACACATCTGCCATGCTGATCCTCAACACGTGGGTCCTGTAGGGGTGCGTGCTCAGTCCCCTCCAGTACTCCCTATTCACTCATGACTGCATGGCCAGGCACGACTCCAACACCATCATTAAATTTGCTGATGACACAACAGTGGTAGGCCTGATCACAGACAATGACGAAATAGCCTATAGGGAGGAGGTCAGAGACCTGGCCGTGTGGTGCCAGGACAACAACCTCTCCCTCAACGTGATCAAGACGAAGGAGAGGATTGTGGACTACAGGAAAAGGAGGACTGAGCATGTCCCCATTCTCATCGACGGGGCTGCAGTGGAACAGGTTGAGAGCTTCAAGTTCCTTGGCATCCACATCACCAACAAACTAATATGGTCCAAGCACACCAAGACAGTTGTGAAGAGTACACAACAAAACCTATCCCCCTCAGGAGACTGAAAAGATTTTGCATGGGTCCTCAGATCCTGAAAAGGTTTTACAGCTACACCATCGAGAGCATCCTGACGGGTTGCTTCACTGCCTGGTATGGCAACTGCTCGGCCTCCAACTGCAAGGCACTACAGAGGGTAGTGCATACAGCCCAGTACATCACTGGGGCCAAGCTTCCTGCCACCCAGGACCTCTTTATCAGGCGGTGTCAGAGGAAGGCCCTAAAATTGTCAAAGACTCCAGCCACCCTAGTCATAGACTGTTCTCTCTCCTACCGCATGGCAAGCGGTACCCGAGTGCCAAGTCTAGGTCCAAAAGACTTCTTAACAGCTTTTACCCCCAAGTCATAAGACTCCTGAACAGCTAATCAAATGGCTACCCAGACTATTTGCATTGCCCCCCCACCCCCTCTTTACACTGCTGCTATTCTCTGTTTATTATCTATGCATAGTCAGTTTAACTCTACCTACATGTACATATTACCTCAATTACCTTGACTAACCGGTGCCCCCGCACATTGACTCTGTATCAGTACCCCCTCAGGGGTGTGTGCTCAGTCCCCTCCTGTAGTCCCTGTTCACTCATGACTGCATGGCCAGGCACGACTCCCCGCTGTTCTTATTTTACTGGTGCTCTATTTTTTACTTTCATTTAAAAAAAATACTTATCTATTGTTTACTTATTTACTCTAAAAACGGCATTGTTGGTTAAGGGTTTGTAAGTAAGTATTTCACTGTAAGGTGAACCTGTTGTATTCGGCGCAGGTGACAAATATATATATTTTTTATTTGAGTAGTTATTTATTTATCCTACATTGCATCTAGGCAACAGTGGACACACTCAATGTACATATTGATTAGAGTGGCCCAAAGTGTCAATGTACATATTGATTAGAGTGGCCCAAAGTGTCAATGTACATATTGATTAGAGTGGCCCAAAGTGTCAATGTACATATTGATTAGAGTGGCCCAAAGTGTCAATGTACATATTGATTAGAGTGGCCCAAAGTGTCAATGTACATATTGATTAGAGTGGCCCAAAGTGTCAATGTACATATTGATTAGAGTGGCCCAAAGTGTCAATGTACATATTGATTAGAGTGGCCCAAAGTGTCAATGTACATATTGATTAGAGTGGCCCAAAGTGTCAGTGATGTTCTATGTCCCTCAGATTCAAATTCTCCCTCTGTCCACCCTCCCCCTCGTTCTCACTCTTTCTCACTTTCTCTCATCGCTCTCTATTTGAACCCTTCTCCCTCCCCATCTCACTCTCCCCCATCCCTCTATCTCTCTCGCTAATTGGCCATGGCGGCTGTGTAGATGTAACCAATAACAGCTCCCTGTCAGAGTTTCAATTAAAAAGTGGTATGGTGATATTGAAAAGGGATTAGCACACAGATTGTTTTTGCTTGGGTTGACATTAGCTCTGTGGAATCCAATAATAACTGTCTGGAGTGTGTTTAGGGGGAGAGGAGGGGAGAGAAAACGATATTAGCTTCAATTTAACGCTACTATATTAAACTCAATCTGGAAATGACACAGATGGCTGATTATTATTTTGGAAGTGAAAGAGGGAGTGCCTACTCTATACAGTGCATTCAGCTGGTAATTGCATCACACTTGACAATAAGGCAGAGCCAATGTGAGGTAACACAGACTTCAGATAACACAGTGACTGTTCATTTGGCTGGACCCACCTAGTGGTTTATAAATACATGCAGTATCCTAGGGCTCTATTCAGTCTATAACACTGAAGCGTTACAGATTGCACGATAGAAATGAAACGGTAAGGACCACCCGGGTGGCTCAGTGGTCTAAGGCCTGTGTTCGATTCCAGGATGTGTCTCGGAGTCCCGGCCGGGACCCGGAGTCCCATAGGGCGGCGCACAAATGGCCCAGCGTTGTCTGGTTTAGGGGAGGGTTTTGCCGGGGGCTTTACTTGGCTCATCGCACTCTTGCAACTCCTTGTGGCGAGCCGTTGAACAGTGTTTCTCCCTGGTGCAGCTGGCATCCGGGTTAAGCGGGCAGGTGTTAAGAAGCGCGGTTTAGCGGGTTATGTTTTGGAGGACGCATGACTCGACCTTCGCCCTCTCTCTCTCGAGCCCGTTGGTGAGTTGCAGCAATGAGATTGGATCGTAACTGGATATCAGGAAATTGGGGAGGAAAAAGGGGGTAAAAACATTTAACTGTCATTTCCTGACTTGAGGAACTTGAGCTCAGTTGAGGAAAGTTTCTGTGAGACTCGTTGCTCCCTAAAATCCCATATTTAGGAGGTCTAAGTTAGGGGAGCGTTGGTTTTAGAATGTCCTCCGGTAGCGCAGTATCGATGTGTGGTCTGGGATGTTTACCTACCAGGCTCTGTGTGAGATAGATCTATTTTTCTGTTCAGTGGCATCTCTGCATGCCTGCAGACAATGACATTAGCAGCACAGCAGACACTGTGCGTGTGTGTGTGTGTGTGTGTGTGTGTGTGTGTGTGTGTGTGTGTGTGTGTGTGTGTGTGTGTGTGTGTGTGTGTGTGTGTGTGTGTGTGTGTGTGTGTGTGTGTGTGTGTGTGTGTGTGTGTGTGTGTGTGTTCGTGTATATGGGTGTGTCTGTGTCTGTGTGGGTGTGTCGATGCTCATTGCGTTATCGCTTTCCTCAAAAACACACACACACACACAAGGTCTCTTTCCACCCGCAGAATGGTGTCTGCTGTGTTGCTTTTGTCATTGTCTGCAGGCATGCAGAGATGCCATTGAATAGCAAAATAGATCTATCTCAGAAAAGAGAGAAAGAGAGGGCAAAACAGATAGGATGAGGGTGAAGGGATGGAGGAATGCTTGGAGAGAGAGAGAGGAAGAGAGAGGGATAAAGAGAGACAGACACAATGGGAGAGAGGGAGAGAGAGACAGGAAGAGGCAGAGAGAGTTAGAGCTAATGTCGCATTGCTGCACTAGGCACACTTAGGGGGTGGGATGACAAATAACCTTTATTTAGCCTGGAACATATGCTGTAGATCCACAGGATACAGGAAGTGGCTGCAAGAACCTTTTGCACAGGATGTGTCCACGCAACTAATTCAACACTACAGCTCCTGCCTTGAAACACACAGGGTGGAGGCAAGGTAGAAAATACATGGATTTATTCATGAAGTGATCTGTAGGTGAGATGAGAGGTTCTGTTGTGGGAATAGGTAGGGAAGAGGTTTTTACGATTGCAGTGGTTTAGTGATGTGAATCTCAACACCTACATATTGGGGCAGCAGGGTAGCCTAGTGGTTAAATCCCCGAGCTGACAAGGTACACATCTGTCGTTCTGCCCCTGAACAGGCAGTTAACCCACTGTTCCTAGGCCATCATTGAAAATAAGAATTTGTTCTTAACTGACTTGCCTAGTTAAATAAAGGTCAAATAAAATTTAAAAAATAAAAATTGGTAGCTTGGCCACACACACATTCCATCCTCCCCCTCTCTCTGTCTGAGTGTGTCAGTGTTATAGTAGACAGGTCTAACAGGGAGGTTTAGCTCCCCCAGCATTACCTCTTTTACCTGTGTTGAATCATTTAGATGGAAGCCTTTTGACTTTGAATACTGACGATTCCTCTTTACGCTTTGAGAGGACCTCCTGTGTAGAGTGGGCTTTAGTTACACTACAGGGGTGTACAGGGCAAGGCTGTGTGTGTGTGTGTGTGTGTGTGTGTGTGTGTGTGTGTGTGTGTGTGTGTGTGTGTGTGTGTGTGTGTGTGTGTGTGTGTGTGTGTGTGTGTGTGTGTGTGTGTGTGTGTGCCTGCGTGTGTTGTCGCCTCACAGAGCCCATGAATCGAGAGATAACAGCATTCGAATCAGAGCTATAATCCTTCTGATGTCTCTCTGCTTTGATGTTTGTGAGGAAGAAGAGGAAAATAGGTTAAGAGTGGTTTTAATAGGGGAAAGAGAGGGTGTAAAGGATGGAGGGAGAAACAGATAGAGGGAGCAATTAATGCTTTGAGAGGCAGAAAAGATGGATAGAGAGAGAGAGAGAGAGAGAGAGAGAGAGAGAGAGAGAGAGAGAGATACTTGCCTTGGACACTGATACCTCAGCACATGTGGAATACAGAAATTCCTCATGCCCACATAATATCATTTCCTATGAGTTTTTTAGTGCTTGGTAAATCTTTACATTTGGCTGCTTCAGGATATTTCAGTATATCAAGGTGTTCAGAGGTTGAATACAGAATAGTGCCTAGTACCAGTATAAGCTTTAGTACTGGAATTAATGGCCCATTGACCGTAGTTTGTCTGAGCTGTTTATCATCTATATGTCACTTTAAAAGCTCAGCGCACCATAAAGGCAGTGTTTTATACTGTATCACCACATCCTATCACACTATCACACTACATCTTTCACCTACTGACTAAAACTTCGAAAAGCCTCTCTATTGCAGAGATAAAGGAATATAGAATGAGAGAACAGCAGAGATAGAGTTCTCTCTAGTTCGGATCTCTGCTTGTTCTACGCTGATGGGATCAGTGGGCAGACCCCAATGTGTGAGCAGGCCTGTGTAGGGAGAGGAGGGATATGGAGGTGAGTTTGACTCTGTGTCACTGGGGTAATAACCCACCACAGAGAGGCAGGTGGTGGAGTGTACTACACACAGGAGGGGAATAGGGTTCAGTGGATAAAGGGGCGTATCTCAACAGCCTGGTGACTTGCTCTACTTGTCTCCTTCATCTCCTCTGACACTGTTCTGAAGACACATGATAGGTAGGCTGTATATTAGATCGGTATCGTAATATGGTAATACCTCCACCTTGCCCTCTGATTGGCTAGATGGAATTTTGTTTTGTCCAATCATTTTAGATATCCACAAGTTTGTAGGGGCTAAGGGGTCAATTTGGGTCTGGATGTAGTCTGTAAATTCCTTCATTCCACTAAAGATTTAAGACTTTTGATAATTCCTTCATTTCTGGTCACTGAATGCAACGTTAAAGTGAGGGAACCTGTGATTTTGTTCTTTGGTTTGTTGTAGTTGGGTGAGTATGACTGGACTGATAAAAGTAGGATGTGGGAGGTACTTCCTGTTGATGGCTCAAATCACTCATTGATCCCTGACACCTTATTGGTGTATACTCCTAACACCGCCTTTGCCTATTTCCTGAGTTCCAGAAAAATTACAAAAAATGTTGTCTTTGTTCAAAGAGTCTATGAATATATAAATACATAATATGCACCTTTAATTTATTTTGGAAGACTGTCCAAATAAAGGGTTGACTGCTTTATTTTACTGGTTCAGTTCGTGTTGAACCTCTCAAAATTGTGTAATAATGTAAAAATGTAGACAGAGAAACTTGTATTTATTAAGCTGTAATTTATTGTAAATAGAGAGAGTGGTGGCAATAACAACGTCGTGACTTGATTTCCACATAGATTGAATGGAAATTAGAGACATGTTTCCACAGACCATTGCCTCATCTCCCACTGTCCATTTGCCACAGTTCCTGGTAAAGAAGATTTCATTGTCAAAGGTATTGTATGAAATAAAAGTTTAACATATGGAGATTATTCATGAGAAATAAACATATCAATGTGACTTGGTGTTTACTGCTAGATGCGTTAACAGACTGATTTCCCACAAAACCAATTTAACTTCAATCACAGACACCGGCGATACTATGCTTCAAAATGGAAAACCAATGAGATTCTTTTAATGGTCCAATTCTCATTCAACCCTAGTAGCATTCTGTGTGTTTTTAGAACTGGTGTGTGTGTGTGTGTGTGTGTGTGTGTGTGTGTGTGTGTGTGTGTGTGTGTGTGTGTGTGTGTGTGTGTGTGTGTGTGTGTGTGTGTGTGTGTGTGTGTGTGTGTGTGTGCGCGCGCGCGCATGTTCCTCCCTGACATTCCTCCAGTCTATTCAATTTACAAGAAGCTGAAATATGTAGTGCTGCGACCGGCCCTGCTCTGTGCTCCTGGGGGAATACATTTGATGTTGTCTGTGGGACTCTGTGTTTCGGCCCTGTTCTGTGGCAGATGTTCTGTCTCCCACACGAGAGGAAGTCAGTCAACTAAACAGACAGTAATAACCGTCCGTATTGGTTTTTTTAACGTCAGCTGTATTGAGCTGTAGTGTTTCAGTAACAACGACGACCATTTAGTTCTCTCTTTTCCAACACCTGTGTTTCAACCAACACCTCTGTTTCAATCAACACCACTGTGTTTCAACCAACACCTCTGTGTCAACCAACACCTCTGTTTCAACCAACACCTCTGTGTTTCAATCAACACCTCTGTGTTTCAATCAACACCTCTGTGTTTCAATCAACACCACTGTGTTTCAACCAACACCTCTGTGTCAACCAACACCTCTGTGTCAACCAACACCTCTGTTTCAACCAACACCTCTGTGTTTCAATCAACACCTCTGTGTTTCAATCAACACCTCTGTGTTTCAATCAACACCACTGTGTTTCAACCAACACCTCTGTGTTTCAACCAACACCTCTGTTTCAACCAACACCTCTGTGTTTCAATCAACACCTCTGTGTTTCAACCAACACCTCTGTTGCAATCAACACCACTGTGTTTCAACCAACACCACTGTTTCAACCAACACCTCTGTTTCAATCAACACCTCTGTGTTTCAATCAACACCTCTGTGTTTCAACCAACACCTCTGTGTTTCAACCAACACCTCTGTGTTTCAACCAACACCTCTGTGTTTCAACCAACACCTCGGTTTCAACCAACACCTCTGTGTTTCAACCAACACCTCTGTTTCAACCAACACCTCTGTGTTTCAACCAACCCCTCTATTTCAATCAACACCACTGTTTCAACCAACACCTCTGTTTCAATCAACACCTCTGTGTTTCAATCAACACCTCTGTGTTTCAACCAACACCTCTGTTTCAACCAACACCTCTGTTTCAACCAACACCTCTGTGTTTCAACCAACACCTCTGTTGCAATCAACACCACTGTGTTTCAACCAACACCACTGTTTCAATCAACACCTCTGTTTCAATCAACACCTCTGTGTTTCAATCAACACCTCTGTGTTTCAATCAACACCTCTGTGTTTCAACCAACACCTCTGTGTTTCAACCAACACCTCGGTTTCAACCAACACCTCTGTGTTTCAACCAACACCTCTGTTTCAACCAACACCTCTGTGTTTCAACCAACCCATCTATTTCAATCAACACCACTGTTCCAACCAACACCTCTGTTTCAACCAACACCTCTGTTTCAACCAACACCTCTGTGTTTCAACCAACACCTCTGTGTTTCAACCAACACCTCTGTTTCAACCAACACCTCTGTGTTTCAACCAACACCTCAGTTTCAACCAACACCTCTGTGTTTCAATCAACACCTCTGTTTCAATCAACACCACTGTTTCAACCAACACCTCTGTTTCAATCAACACCTCTGTTTCAATCAACACCTCTGTTTCAACCAACACCTCTGTGTTTCAATCAACACCTCTCTGTTTCAACCAACACCTCTGTTTCAACCAATACCACTGTGTTTCAACCAACACCTCTGTTTCAACCAACATCTCTGTGTTTCAACCAACACCACTGTGTTTCAACCAACACCACTGTGTTTCAACCAACACCTCTGTTTCAACCAACACCTCTGTTTCAACCAACACCTCTGTGTTTCAACCAACACCACTGTGTTTCAACCAACACCTCTGTTTCAACCAACACCTCTGTCTGTGCTCCATGCAGGTTCATGTCAGACTACTCTCCAAGAATGGTAGAACAGGTATTCTAGAAGGCCTGGATTATAGGACAGCTATTGTGAAGGTACTAAAAGACCTGTTGCATTTGGAGGGTTAATATTAAGTGTTGACAGAATCCACTGTCTTTTCCATCTCAGTTCACATCAGTGCAGATGTCAGTACTCATTCTTATACAATAGCATGAACTTTACCCCCGAAAACACACACACTCCCCTCTCTGCTGCATTACTGCATGAAAAACTGCTCAGTGTGAGGCTTGAGATTCCACAGAGGCTGGACTGCAGTACTGACACTCCATAACAGACCTCCTCTCTCTGTCTCTCTCTGCCCAGACCATGCATGATTCATTTGTCTTCACATTACCCCCCCCTCCATTTTATTCTCCATGCCTGGACTGATGCTGGTTGTGTGGTACATGTGCCAATGTTCTACATGATGATTGGACCCCTTCCAGTATCTGGTTATGTGACTGGGCTGAAGGGGGAAAGGCTGGAAGGCCGGCTGCCCGCTACAGATGAGTGTCATTAAAGAGGTGTGTTCAGGGGCAGAACTGTTCTGTAGTGAGGGGAATAGGCAGGGTGACAGCACACACAGACAGACACAATCACACATACACACACATATATACACATACAGCCTCTCTCTCTCTCTCTCTCTCTCTCACACACTCTGTATGAGCGAAAGTCTGTGTTCTCCAGTGTCAGACAATCTGATCAGTGAGAGATGAGAAATCAGTGTGTGAGACCTACTCTTCTCCTCTTCTGTCCCCTCTCTGTCTGTGTATTATCAGTAAGTGATGAGTATCCCAGTAGATGTGTACCCCAGTAGATGTGTACCCCAGTAGATGAGTACCCCAGTAGATGAGTACCCCAGTAGATGTGTACCCCAGTAGATGAGTACCCCAGTAGATGAGTACCCCAGTAGATGAGTACACCAGTAGATGAGTACACCAGTAGATGAGTACCCCAGTAGATGAGTACCCCAGTAGATGAGTACACCAGTAGATGAGTACCCCAGTAGATGAGTACCCCAGTAGATGAGTACACCAGTAGATGAGTACCCCAGTAGATGAGTACCCCAGTAGATGAGTACACCAGTAGATGAGTACACCAGTAGATGAGTACCCCAGTAGATGAGTACCCCAGTAGATGAGTACCCCAGTAGATGAGTACCCCAGTAGATGAGTACCCCAGTAGGTGAGTACACCAGTAGATGAGTACACCAGTAGATGAGTACCCCAGTAGATGAGTACACCAGTAGATGAGTACACCAGTAGATGAGTACCCCAGTAGATGAGTACACCAGTAGATGAGTACACCAGTAGATGAGTACCCCAGTAGATGAGTACCCCAGTAGATGAGTACCCCAGTAGATGAGTACCCCAGTAGATGAGTACACCAGTAGATGAGTACCCCAGTAGATGAGTACACCAGTAGATGAGTACACCAGTAGATGAGTACACCAGTAGATGAGTACCCCAGTAGATGAGTACACCAGTAGATGAGTACACCAGTAGATGAGTACCCCAGTAGATGAGTACCCCAGTAGATGAGTACACCAGTAGATGAGTATCCCAGTAGATGAGTACCCCAGTAGATGAGTACCCCAGTAGATGAGTACCCCAGTAGATGAGTACACCAGTAGATGAGTACACCAGTAGATGAGTACACCAGTAGATGAGTACCCCAGTAGATGAGTACACCAGCGAGGGTGAGACCTGCTGTCTGTCCAGTCTTGCCTGTAATTTCCTTTCTGGGATGAGCTGGTGATTTGCGTGATTACATCAGTCAGTTGTTCATTACCGACCGGCAAACCAACAAATGCCAGCCAGGAGTGGAGCACACAGTGCACTGACATCATCCTGACACTCTTTATTAGACCTATATCTATCCTACATTGCCTTACTAAGGTCCTCGAAAGACAAGTTAACAAACAGATCACCTACCATTTCCAATCCCACCGTACCTTTTCCGCTATGCAATCTGGTTTCCGAGCTGGTCATGGGTGCACCTCAGCCACGCTCAAGATCCTAAACGATATCATAACCGCCATCGATAAGAGACAATACTGTGCAATTGTATTCATCGACCTGGCTGAGGCTTTCAACTCTGTCAGTCACAACATTCTTATCGGCAGACTCAACAGCCTTGGTTTCTCAAATGACTGCCTCGCCTGGTTCACAAACTACTTCTCAGATAGAGTTCAGTGTGTTAAATCAGAAGGCCTGCTGTCCGGACCTCTGGTAGTCTCTATGCGGGTGCCACAGGGTTCAATTCTCGGGCCAACTCTTTTCTCTGTACACATCAAAGATGTCGCTCTTGCTGCTGGTGATTCTCTGATCCACCTCTACGCAGACGACACCATTCTGTATACTTCTGGCCCTTCGTTGGACACTGTGTTAACTAACCTCCAGACGAGCTTCAATGCCATACAACTCTCCTTCCATGGCCTCCAACTGCTCTTAAATGCAAGTAAAACTAAATGCATGCTCTTCAACCGATCGCTGCCCACACCTGCCAGCCCGTCTAGCATCCCTACTCTGGATGGTTCTGACTTAGAATATGTGGACAACTGTAACGGATGTGAAACGGCTAGCTTAGTTAGCAGTGCGCACTAAATAGCGTTTCAATCGGTGACGTCACTTGCTCTGAGACCTTGAAGTAGTAGTTCCCCTTGCTCTGCAAGGGCCGCAGCTTTTGTGGAGCGATGGGTAACGACGCTTCGAGGGTGACTGTTGTTGATGTGTGCAGAGGGTCCCTGGTTCGCGCCCGGGTATGGGCGAGGGGACGGTTTAAAGTTATACTGTTACACAACTACAAATACCTAGGTGTCTGGTTAGACTGTAAACTCTCTTTCCAGACTCATATTAAACATCTCCAATCCAAAATTAAATCTAGAATCAGCTTCCTATTTCGCAACAAAGCATCCTTCATTCATGCTGCCAAACATACCCTCATAAAACTGACTATCCTACCGGTCCTTGACTTCAGCGATGTCATTTACAAAATAGCCTCCAACACTCTACTCAGCAAATTGGATGCAGTCTATCACAGTGCCATCCGTTTTGTCACCAGAGCCCCATATACTACCCACCACTGCGACCTGTATGCTCTTGTTGGCTGGCCCTCACTTCATATTCTTTGCCAAACCCACTGGCTCCAGGTCACCTATAAGTCTTTGCTATGTAAAGCCCCGCCTTATCTCAGCTCACTGGCCACCATAGCAGCACCCACCCGTAGCACACGCTCAAGCAGGTATATTTCACTGGTCACCCCCAAAGCCAATTCTTCCTTCGGCCGCCTTTCCTTCCAGTTCTCTTCTGCCAATGACTGGAACGAACTGAACAAATCACTGAAGCTAGAGACTCCCTCACTAACTTTAAGCATCAGCTCTCAGAGCAGCTCACAGATCACTGCACCTGTACATAGCCCATCTGTAAATAGCACACCCAACTACCTCATCCCCATACTGTTATTTATTTTGCTCATTTGCACCCCAGTACTTCTGCACATCTATCACTCCAGTGTTTAATTGTTATATTGTATTTACAGTGGGGCAAAAAAGTATTTAGTCAGCCACCAATTGTGCAAGTTCTCCCACTTTTAAAGATGAGAGAGGCCTGTAATTTTCATCATAGGTTTCTGGCTCTCACAGACCTGTAACTTCTTCTTTAAGAGGCTCCTCTGTCCTCCACTCGTTACCTGTATTAATGGCACCTGTTTGAACTTATTACCATTATAAAAGACACCTGTCCACAACTTCAAACAGTCACACTCCAAACTCCACTATGGCCAAGACCAAAGAGCTGTCAAAGGACACCAGAAACAAAATTGTAGACCTTCACCAGGGTGGGAAGACTGAATCTGCAATAGGTAAGCAGCTTGGTTTGAAGAAATCAACTGTGGGAGCAATTATTAGGAAATGGAAGACATACAAGACCACTGATAATCTCCCTCGATCTGGGGCTCCACGCAAGATCTCACCCCGTGGGGTCAAAATGATCACAAAAACGGTGAGCAAAAATCCCAGAACCACACGGGGGACCTAGTGAATGACCTGCAGAGAGCTGGGACCAAAGTAACAAAGCCTACCATCAAGAAGATTGGGAGAATGTCATATGGTCAGATGAAACCAAAATATAACTTTTTGGTAAAAACTCAACTCGTCATGTTTGGAGGACAAAGAATGCTGAGTTGCATCAAAGAACACCATACCTACTGTGAAGCATAGGGGTGGAAACATCATTCTTTGGGGCTGTTTTTCTGCAAAGGGACCAGGACGACTGATCCGTGTAAAGGAAAGAATGAATGGGGCCATGTGTCGTGAGATTTTGAGTGAAAACCTCCTTCCATCAGCAAGGGCATTGAAGATGAAACGTGACTGGGTCTTTCAGCATGACAATGATCCCAAACACACCGCCCGGGCAACGAAGGAGTGGCTTCGTAAGAAGCATTTCAAGGTCCTGGAGTGGCCTAGCCAGTCTCCAGATCTCAACTCCATAGAACATCTTTGGAGGGAGTTGAAAGTCCGTGTTGCCCAGCAACAGCCCCAAAACATCACTGCTCTAGAGGAGATCTGCATGGAGGAATGGGCCAAAATACCAGCAACAGTGTGTGGAAACCTTGTGAAGACTTACAGAAAATGGTTGACCTCTGTCATTGCCAACAAAGGGTATATAACAAAGTATTGAGATAAACTTTTGTTATTGACCAAATACTTATTTTCCACCATAATTTGCAAATAAATGTATTAAAAATCCTACAATGTGATTTTCTGGATTTTTTGTCTCCTTTTGTCTGTCATAGTTGAAGTGTACCTATGATGAAAATTACAGGCCTCTCTCATCTTTTTAAGTGGGAGAACTTGCACAATTGGTGGCTGACTAGATACTTTTTTTGCCCCACTGTATGACCTATTTATTGCGTTACCTTCCTTATCCTAACTCATTTCCACACACTGTATATAGACTTTATTTTCTATTGTATTATTGACTGTATGTTTGTTTATTCCATGTTTAACTCTGTGTTGTTGTATGTGTGGCACTGCTTTGCTTTATCTTGGCCAGGTCGCAATTGTAAATGAGAACTTGTTTTCAACTAGCCTACCTGGTTAAATAAAGGTTCAATTAAAAAAAATAACAGAATGACACACACACAGTGCACTGTCATCGCCCTGACGCTCTTTATTATGGAATGACACACACACACTCCCTTTGTCCAATTACCGTCACTTACTCCAACTTTGGCGGAAGATAACACGCACACGCACGCACGCACGCACGCAAGCACACGCACACACACACACACACCGGTAGACTGACCTTCAGTACAGATCCTCTATGGACACAGGTACGCCTATTAGAGAAGGGGTAGGTGGGAACTGAGGAACCAGCCACAAACTCCGGCCTTGCAGGTTGAAAAGCATCTTTATCAGGTCTAAAACATACTTTAAACCTCTAAAACAGGCTTTCTAACGGTCTAACGGTGTTGTTTAAGTCATAAAAGTATTCTTTAAAAGTACAAAGGTATAACATTCTAAGCAGTAATACAGTGTTAGCATTTCACCCCAGTCTATTGAAGCTATAGCATTGCAGCACAGGACTAAGCCTTATATAAAAGGCTGTGGTCCTGGCCGTGCAGCATCACTGGACAGAACATGACTGACAGAGCCGGCTCTAACTTTTTGGGGTTTCTAAGCGAGATTTGGTGGGGGGCCCCCCTCCAAGCGGGCACATTTTTTAGTGGTCCGCCTCTTGACGGCGGAGAGGAAAAATTTCCTGC
Source organism: Oncorhynchus masou masou (assembly GCF_036934945.1). Taxonomy (NCBI): domain Eukaryota; kingdom Metazoa; phylum Chordata; class Actinopteri; order Salmoniformes; family Salmonidae; genus Oncorhynchus; species Oncorhynchus masou. Next base: position 26,067,051 of record NC_088225.1, on the reverse strand, counting down.
AATTCTACACATTGTGGCATGAGGTGCAGAGAACATTTTTGAATTTTATAACACATTTGAGGGGCCCTAAGCGACCGCTTATGTCGCTTATGCCTGGAGCTGGCCCTGGTGACTGATCTTTGCTCCAGGATGAGAAGATCAATGGGGGCTATAGGAGCCCCGATCCAGAAGAGGCTAGCTGGTTCTCCACCCCATAACTCCTCTACCACCCCCTGCTAAATCTCCACCCCATAACTCCTCTACCACCCCCTGCTAAATCTCCACCCCATAACTCCTCTACCACCCCCTGCTAAATCTCCACCCCATAACTCCTCTACCACCCCCTGCTAAACCTCCACCCCATAACTCCTCTACCACCCCCTGCTAAATCTCCACCCCATAACATCTCTACCACCCCCTGCTAAATCTCCACCCCATAACATCTCTACCACCCCCTGCTAAACCTCCAGCCCATAACATCTCTACCACCCCCTGCTAAATCTCCACCCCATAACATCTCTACCACCCCCTGCTAAATCTCCACCCCATAACATCTCTACCACCCCCTGCTAAACCTCCAGCCCATAACATCTCTACCACCCCCTGCTAAACCTCCACCCCATAACATCTCTACCACCCCCTGCTAAACCTCCACCCCATAACATCTCTACCACCTCCTGCTAAACCTCCACCCCATAACGCCTCTTCCACCCCCTGCTAAACCTCCACCCCATAACGCCTCTACCACCCCCTGCTAAACCTCCACCCCATAACATCTCTACCACCCCCTGCTAAACCTCCACCCCATAACATCTCTACCACCTCCTGCTAAACCTCCACCCCATAACGCCTCTACCACCCCCTGCTAAACCTCCACCCCATAACGCCTCTACCACCTCCTGCTAAACCTCCACCCCATAACGCCTCTACCACCTCCTGCTAGACCTCCACAACATAACTCCTCTACCACCTCCTGCTAGACCTCCTCCCCATAACTTCTCTACCACCTCCTGCTAGACCTCCTCCCCATAACTCCTCTTCCACCTCCTGCTAGACCTCCACCCCATAACTCCTCTACCACCTCCTGCTAGACCTCCACCCCATAACATCTCTACCACCTCCTGCTAGACCTCCACCCCATAACATCTCTACCACCTCCTGCTAGACCTCCACCCCATAACATCTCTACCACCTCCTGCTAGACCTCCACCCCATAACTCCTCTACCACCCCCTGCTAAACCTCCACCCCATAACGCCTCTACCACCTCCTGCTAAACCTCCACCCCATAACGCCTCTACCACCTCCTGCTAAACCTCCACCCCATAACGCCTCTACCACCCCCTGCTAAACCTCCACCCCATAACGCCTCTACCACCTCCTGCTAAACCTCCACCCCATTATGCCTCTACCACCTCCTGCTAAACCTCCACCCCATAACGCCTCTACCACCTCCTGCTAGACCTCCACAACATAACTCCTCTACCACCTCCTGCTAGACCTCCTCCCCATAACTTCTCTACCACCTCCTGCTAGACCTCCTCCCCATAACTCCTCTTCCACCTCCTGCTAGACCTCCACCCCATAACTCCTCTACCACCTCCTGCTAGACCTCCACCCCATAACATCTCTACCACCTCCTGCTAGACCTCCACCCCATAACATCTCTACCACCTCCTGCTAGACCTCCACCCCATAACATCTCTACCACCTCCTGCTAGACCTCCACCCCATAACTCCTCTACCACCTCCTGCTAGACCTCCACCCCATAACATCTCTACCACCTCCTGCTAGACCTCCACACCATAACATCTCTATCACCTCCTGCTAGACTTCCACCCCATAACATCTCTACCACCTCCTGCTAGACCTCCACCCCCTAACATCTCTACCACCTCCTGCTAGACCTCCTCCCCATAACATCTCTACCACCTCCTGCTAGACCTCCACCCCATAACGCCTCTACCACCCCCTGCTAGACCTCCACCTCATAACATCTCTACCACCTCCTGCTAGACCTCCACCCCATAACATCTCTACCACCTCCTGCTAGACCTCCTCCCCATAACTCCTCTACCACCTCCTGCTAGACCTCCACCTCATAACTCTTCTACCACCTCCTGCTAGACCTCCACCTCATAACTCCTCTACCACCTCCTGCTAGACCTCCACCCCATAACTCCTCTACCAGCTCCTGCTAGACCTCCACCCCATAACATCTCTACCACCTCCTGCTAGACCTCCACCCCATAACATCTCTACCACCTCCTGCTAGACTTCCACCCCATAACATCTCTACCACCTCCTGCTAGACCTCCACCCCATAACATCTCTACCACCTCCTGCTAGACCTCCTCCCCATAACATCTCTACCACCTCCTGCTTCCCACCTAGACATCCCACCCCTTTACTTTGTTACTGGGTACAGTGTATTATTGCCTGGTGTTGTTTGTGTGTGCATGCATTCATTTAAGCATGTGTGTGTAACACCCCTCACCCAGTCTTCACTCAAAGCACGGGTTGACGTGTGTATACTGCAGATGTGTTGCTCATACAGACAGCAGCAGCCTACTAGACCAGGGGAAAGGTCTGAGAGGAGAAGAGGTCTTTCAAAGATTTACATCTCCAGTCTTCGCTCTAGTGAAAACATGCCTGAGACATGCAGGGCCAAGTGGGGAGTGGAGGGAGAGTATCATGTATATAGATTGACTGTATGAGCTTGGCTTACTATGGATTCATCCTAAAATCCTAGCTCTCTGTGTGTGTGTGTGTGTGTGTGTGTGTGTGTGTGTGTGTGTGTGTGTGTGTGTGTGTGTGTGTGTGTGTGTGTGTGTGTGTGTGTGTGTGTGTGTGTGTGTGTGTGTGTGTGTGTCTGTGTCTGTCTGTCTGTCTGTGTGTGTGTCTGTCTGTCTGTCTGTCTGTCTGTCTGTCTATAAGAGCATCTGCTAAATGACTAAAATGGGAGTATAGCTTCTAGAGGAATACTGTGAGATATGATACTGTGAGATATGATACTGTGAGATATGATACTGTGAGATATGATACTGTGAGATATAATACTGTGAGATATGATACTGTGAGATATGATACTGTGAGATATAATACTGTGAGATATGATACTGTGAGATATGATACTGTGAGATATGATACTGTGAGATATAATACTGTGAGATATGATACTGTGAGATATGATACTGTGAGATATGATACTGTGAGATATGATACTGTGAGATATAATACTGTGAGATATGATACTGTGAGATATGATACTGTGAGATATAATACTGTGAGATATGATACTGTGAGATATAATACTGTGAGATATGATACTGTGAGATATGATACTGTGAGATATAATACTGTGAGATATGATACTGTGAGATATGATACTGTGAGATATAATACTGTGAGATATAATACTGTGAGATATGATACTGTGAGATATAATACTGTGAGATATGATACTGTGAGATATAATACTGTGAGATATGATACTGTGAGATATGATACTGTGAGATATGATACTGTGAGATATAATACTGTGAGATATGATACTGTGAGATATGATACTGTGAGATATGATTAGACATCCAGGTGGAGTCACACCTCAATGTGTATATCATGAACCATTTTCCATAGCTATGCAATGACCTGTTATGCTTGGCCTAACCATGGTTATCCATGTGATATGTGCACATGTATGTTTATGTGTTTTACATGTAATGTTCTGCTCAGCAGGGACATACAGTACCCCCGCCCCAGCCTTCTAGGTAAACTGAGCTGCTCTTTGAAAACTCATCCTAGTATTGTGTCAAGCTGCACTACTGTTCAGCGTTTATTTCCCGGGTGCTTTGATGTCCGTCGTAATTCTTTCTCCAGTTATCTTGTTATGCTGTTGCATTCCCACCAAGCAACGCCAACCTCCCGTGGGTGCGCTAATATTCTCTCTCATCCTCAATCTATAGGAACAATAAAAGCCATGTTTTTTTGTTTGAACTGGGACAGGGAATTTCCAGTGACCATAATGATGAGCGTCTAGTTAATCAGATCATGAATAATGAGATGGACGTGTGTCTCCTGTGTGATCCAGGTGGCATCGCAGCACAGTTCCTGGGAGGAGAGGAGGTTGTGAGAGAAAGACACGTGTGGGGAGCATGTAGAGCACGTGAAATACCTTACTTTATTTAAAACAAATATTGAACCTTTATTTAACTAGGCAAGTCAGCCTGAGCACCGTCATTGACAATCATAAACACTTTCGACCCAGTCTCCTCTAAAATATGTCCCATTACTTTGCTAGAAAGTCTGTTCAAGTTTTAGTCATCATAAATGATATAACATCATAGAGAAACACTGTTGATATTACATAGTGTGAGATATGATTAAACATCCACATAGAATCACAGCTAAAAGCACTTTGAATAACCCCTAATTATTGATTGGTGCTTATCTAACACCAGCATGAATGTGTTGCATATTAAACATCAAACCTGACCTCTAATGGTTTGGTGTTTAATCTAACCACTAATGGTTTGGTGTGTAATCTAACCTCTAATGGTTTGGTGTGTAATCTAACCACTAATGGTTTGGTGTTTAACCTAACCTCTAATGGTTTGGTGTGTAATCTAACCTCTAATGGTTTGGTGTGTAATCTAACCTCTAATGGTTTGGTGTGTAATCTAACCACTAATGGTTTGGTGTTTAACCTAACCTCTAATGGTTTGGTGTGTAATCTAACCACTAATGGTTTGGTGTGTAATCTAACCTCTAATGGTTTGGTGTGTAATCTAACCACTAATGGTTTGGTGTTTAACCTAACCTCTAATGGTTTGGTGTGTAATCTAACCTCTAATGGTTTGGTGTGTAATCTAACCACTAATGGTTTGGTGTGTAACCTAACCTCTAATGGTTTGGTGTGTAATCTAACCTCTAATGGTTTGGTGTGTAATCTAACCTCTAATGGTTTGGTGTGTAATCTAACCTCTAATGGTTTGGTGTGTAACCTAACCTCTAATGGTTTGGTGTGTAACCTAACCTCTAATGGTTTGGTGTGTAACCTAACCTCTAATGGTTTGGTGTGTAACCTAACCTCTAATGGTTTGGTGTGTAATCTAACCTCTAATGGTTTGGTGTGTAACCTAACCTCTAATGGTTTGGTTTGTGTAATCTAACCTCTAATGGTTTGGTGTGTAATCTACTAATGGTTTGGTGTGTAACCTAACCTCTAATGGTTTGGTGTGTAACCTAACCTCTAATGGTTTGATGTGTAACCTAATCTCTAATGGTTTGGTGTGTAACCTAACCTCTAATGGTTTGGTGTGTAACCTAACCTCTAATGGTTTGGTGTGTAACCTAACCTCTAATGGTTTGGTGTGTAATCTAACCTCTAATGGTTTGGTGTGTAACCTAACCTCTAATGGTTTGGTGTGTAACCTAACCTCTAATGGTTTGATGTGTAACCTAATCTCTAATGGTTTGGTGTGTAACCTAACCTCTAATGGTTTGGTGTGTAACCTAACCTCTAATGGTTTGGTGTGTAACCTAACCTCTAATGGTTTGGTGTGTAACCTAACCTCTAATGGTTTGGTGTGTAACCTAACCTCTAATGTTTTGGTGTGTAACCTAACCTCTAATGGTTTGGTGTTTAATCTAACCTCTAATGGTTTGGTGTGTAACCTAACCTCTAATGGTTTGGTGTGTAACCTAACCTCTAATGGTTTGGTGTTTAACCTAACCTCTAATGGTTTGGTGTGTAACCTAACCTCTAATGGTTTGGTGTGTAACCTAACCTCTAATGGTTTGGTGTGTAACCTAATCTCTAAAATAATTATAATTTGCAAATTGATCACATCTAAGCCCAAAAAGAGTTTGTATTTGAAAATAACAATTTCATACCTTGATTAAATTGAGACATGATCTCATATCTCTTCTTTTAATTTGTGGGAATACTGGGAAACAGATTTTCTAAATTATACACATATTTTTGCTGAATTCCAGGTGATCTTACAGTCTTTTTGTCACAACTTCCTCCGAAGTCGGTCCCTCTCCTTGTTTGGGCGACGTTCGGTGGTCGACGTCAATGGTCTTCTAGCCATCGTCGGTCCACCTTTCAGTTTCCATTTGTTTTGTCTTGTCTCCACACACACCTGGTTTCAATCCCATCAATTACATGTTGTTTATTTAACCCTCTGTTCCCCACATGTCCTTGTCCGGTATTGTTGATTGTAAGAGTTTGTGCACGTTATGTCTGGCGTGCGAAGGGTTTCGTCCCATTGCATTTATTTATTGTTTTTGTTCACGGTGATTTTATTATTAAACTGCACCGTTGTAACACAGTCTTTGCCATCCTGCGCCTGACTTCTCTGACGCCAGTACGCACGCATTACACTTTTTGACCAAAAACTAAAATCCCCCAAAACATTGGGGGTTCAAAAGCAAATCACTTGGGACAGTTGTGGCTCGAGGCTGCCTGTTCCCGACCCCTGCTTTAATGTTTTGATCGAAGAATCTCATATCAATATTGACTAATTGGATTGTCCTGATATCAATCAGTGACCACCAGAGGTGATATGTGATCAATAGCCATGACCCTGGATGGGATCATCGATCCTGATTCATAGCTAAGAGAATCATGGTTATATTCCATCAATCAAGCACTTGTGAGGGTATGGGGGTATGGACAGTAGGCTATTCATAGTCTGGTTTCAACTTCTGCATATAACACTGTTTATTACACTGCAGTGTTCCATGGCCAGTGGTAAAAACAGGTGGATGGGCAGTATTTATAAATGATCTGGTTCTGACTTTTAGTTGAATATCACAGACAACCTCTGATCCTTTCAAAAATACTAGGTAAGCACGGAAATAGAGCAGTGACACTTGCAACTTTACTACTCTGCTCCTACCTGCTCCTACCTGCAGTGAGGTGTGGTAATGTGGACACATAATTCCAGATATGCTGCAGTGAATTTAGTTTGGGATAACTTTTTCTGTCAGCACCACACTTAACCGACCCAATGTGCATTCTTTCCTAGTTATTTTTCCACATATCCTTCTGCCTCAGTGAGAGAATGAGAGGGAGACTAGTGTTTGTGCTATTTCTATTTTGCCGTCATGTTTGGGTTTTTGCACTGGCTGGTTATTATGGTACAGATTATGGGAGGTCAGTTTGAGGGGTTGCCATGGAGACAGTGTGCCCTGCGCTGGCGGAAGATGATTCGGTAGCTCCTTGGTGTGTCAGTAGCCTCTGATGAGGTGAAATAGATTTCACCTGAATAACACATCCAACCATTTACACATAAACACAGCTCGGCCTCCCTACCTGAGAGCAGGCAGTCCAACCCACCATTCCATCTCCACTCCCCTCTTGTTTTCTTTCCATCTCTCTAATCTGTCATTTTCACCAAAAATATACATGCCGGGCATTCAGTTTGTGTTTCTGAAGTATTTGCTTATCATTTTTATTTATCTCTCTGTATCCTAGTCATCCCCCTCTTTCTGCATTTCTCCTTTTCCTCTTCATCTCACTCCATCCCTCGCTCTTCTTCTCTCCTGATGAGGTGGGTGGAAGTGAGGACATCCTCTCTCCATTTATTTCTCCATATCCCTCGCTCCTCTCCCTTTGCTTTTTGAGAGTGATGTAGGCAGTCATCCTTTCATTGTCAGTCCTGAATTCTCTCATCCAACTCTCCTTCTCTCAAATGTCTCTCTCCCTTCTCCCCTTCCATTTCTATTATCACTCTTTCGTTTATTCTCTCCATACCTCTCTCTCCTGTGCTCTCTGAGAGGAGTGGAGGCGGTTGGAGGGAGGATGTCATCCTGAGCATCAAGCCCACAACGAGGCTTTGAAGCTGGGTTGGACTCCACTCACTGGCTGCCTCTCCTCCCTCTCTGCCTCCGCAGCTCCTGGCTCTGGAGCTATGGCTAGGCAGGCAGGACTGCAAACGCAGCAAAAACACACAGAGAGAAAGAAAGCTAATGAAAAAGGAAAGGAGGAGAGAGAAACAGAGAGCTGCTGGGCTTTTACTCAGAGCCTGTGTGGGGCCTAATTCCTGTGGAGGGGCCATCTGCTTAGAGGGAAGGAGAAAGAGAGGGGGGGGCAAGGAGGGGAATTCAGAAAAGAGCAGTAGTAACAGTACCACACACACACTTATCTAACCAGTCTCCACTGTATCAAGTCTCCTCTGCAACCAGTCTCCCCTGTAATTAGTCTCCTCTGTAAAGTCTCCTCTGCAACCAGTCTCCTCTGCAAACCAGTCTCCTCTGCAACCAGTCTCCCCTGCAACCAGTCTCCCCTGTAATTAGTCTCCTCTGTAACCAGTCTCCTCTGCAAACCAGTCTCCTCTGCAAACCAGTCTCCTCTGCAAACCAGTCTCCCCTGTAACCAGTCTCCTCTGCAACCAGTCTCCTCTGTAACCAGTCTCCTCTGCAAACCAGTCTCCTCTGCAAACCAGTCTCCTCTGTAACCAGTCTCCTCTGTAACCAGTCTCCTCTGTAACCAGTCTCCTCTGCAAACCAGTCTCCTCTGCAAACCAGTCTCCTCTGCAAACCAGTCTCCTCTGTAACCAGTCTCCCCTGTAACCAGTCTCCCCTGTAACCAGTCTCCCCTGTAACCAGTCTCCTCTGTAACCAGTCTCCTCTGTAACCAGTCTCCTCTGCAAACCAGTCTCCTCTGTAACCAGTCTCCCCTGTAACCAGTCTCCCCTGTAACCAGTCTCCCCTGTAACCAGTCTCCCCTGCAACCAGTCTCCTCTGTAACCAGTCTCCTCTGTAACCAGTCCCCTCTGTAACCAGTCTCCTCTGCAAACCAGTCTCCTCTGTAACCAGTCTCCCTGTAACCAGTCTCCCTGTAACCAGTCTCTGCAAACCAGTCTCCCTGTAACCAGTCTCCCCTGTAACCAGTCTCCCCTGTAACCAGTCTCCCCTGTAACCAGTCTCCCCTGTAACCAGTCTCCTCTGTAACCAGTCTCCTCTGCAAACCAGTCTCCTCTGCAAACCAGTCTCCTCTGCAAACCAGTCTCCTCTGTAACCAGTCTCCCCTGTAACCAGTCTCCCCTGTAACCAGTCTCCCCTGTAACCAGTCTCCTCTGTAACCAGTCTCCTCTGCAAACCAGTCTCCTCTGCAAACCAGTCTCCTCTGTAACCAGTCTCCCCTGTAACCAGTCTCCCCTGTAACCAGTCTCCCCTGTAACCAGTCTCCCCTGTAACCAGTCTCCCCTGTAACCAGTCTCCCCTGTAACCAGTCTCCCCTGTAACCAGTCTCCCCTGTAACCAGTCTCCTCTGTAACCAGTCTCCTCTGTAACCAGTCTCCCCTGTAACCAGTCTCCTCTGCAACCAGTCTCCTCTGCTGTGTTACTATGACAGAGAAACAGTACAGTAAACATCACCTACAGCCTCTTACCATCACCTGGTGTCCTGGGGACTCTCTCTCTGCTGCTCCAAGTCTCACTCCACCATTATGTTACACTACTAATGGTATTAAGTGGTAATAATGCCCTTTTGTGTGTGTGTGAGACAGAGAGGGTGTACTTTCATGCTCTATCCACCATGCGTTACAGTACTAAGTGTGAAGGAGTAAGCCCTTCACTACAAGGACATTGTTTTAATTGTGTCTATTGCTTTATTGGATAAAGCAAAATGTATGCAGAATCCCTATCATGTTAACCATTCATCATTCCATGCAATATTATAGCTGCAATGTCAATTTCACCTCTTCCGTGTTAATTCGTTATGTAGCTCCTGATTGGCTAGTTAATTGAGTGGCTGTTTGAACACAGGTGTGGTCCCTCAGACCTAATTATTGAAGGAACCGCTTTTAACAGAGGGTGTGTTATTGTTTGAGATATGATTGTGTGTGTGTGTGTGTGGTGAGACACTGTTTTAGCCATCCGTCATTTCTACCTGGTTTATCCTGCCTTTTTACAATAAATGTAGCACTATTGCACATCTTACATGTCAGTCGGTTTTAAAAGCCTTATGTGCAAGAGTAGGCCAGCTGTTTCACAGGCACAAGTGATAATGATATGTGATAATGAGTAGCAGTGGAACAGCAGCCTCAGACAAAAGGTAATACATGACTCTGGAGGAGAGTCCTCTGGCCTCACTACTAGATGACTGACAGGTGACATAGTGTGTGTGTGTGTGTGTGTGTGTGTGTGTGTGTGTGTGTGTGTGTGTGTGTGTGTGTGTGTGTGTGTGTGTGTGTGTGTGTGTGTGTGTGTGTGTGTGTGTGAGAGAGAGAGATGGAGTCAGGGTCGTTAGACAGACAGTCGAGTGACATTGCATTACTGCTTTTACTGTCACTTGATGAATGGCCCTCTGATACAATCTATGGATGGCTCTCCAACTCAACCTTCACTTGTACACTACTGACTATGTGTGTGCAGGTGACAGGGAGAGGGAGGGAAGGAGGAGAAAGAGGGAAGGCAGAGAGATGACCATCCATCCCCATTATCCTTTTTCACAAGTTATTTATGCCTCACATCCGGCTGACTCTCTCCTAATGACATGCAGAAAGGTTGAGGTGGGAGAAATACCAGGGTCCTAATGACATGCAGAAAGGTTGAGGTGGGAGAAATACCAGGGTCCTAATGACATGCAGAAAGGTTGAGGTGGGAGTCAGGGTCCTAATGACATGCAGAAAGGTTGAGGTGGGAGAAATACCAGGGTCCTAATGACATGCAGAAAGGTTGAGGTGGGAGAAATACCAGGGTCCTAATGACATGCAGAAAGGTTGAGGTGGGAGAAATACCAGGGTCCTAATGACATGCAGAAAGGTTGAGGTGGGAGAAATACCAGGGTCCTAATGACATGCAGAAAGGTTGAGGTGGGAGAAATACCAGGGTCCTAATGACATGCAGAAAGGTTGAGGTGGGAGAAATACCAGGGTCCTAATGACATGCAGAAAGGTTGAGGTGGGAGAAATACCAGGGTCCTAATGACATGCAGAAAGGTTGAGGTGGGAGAAATACCAGGGTCCTAATGACATGCAGAAAGGTTGAGGTGGGAGAAATGACATGCAGAAAGGTTGAGGTGGGAGAAATACCAGGGTCCTAATGACATGCAGAAAGGTTGAGGTGGGAGAAATACCAGGGTCCTAATGATATGCAGAAAGGTTGAGGTGGGAGAAATACCAGGGTCCTAATGACATGCAGAAAGGTTGAGGTGGGAGAAATACCAGGGTCCTAATGACATGCAGAAAGGTTGAGGTGGGAGAAATACCAGGGTCCTAATGACATGCAGAAAGGTTGAGGTGGGAGAAATAGCAGGGTCCTAATGACATGCAGAAAGGTTGAGGTGGGAGAAATAGCAGGCTATTGACATACAGAAAGGTTGAGGTGGGAGAAATAGCAGGCTATTGACATACAGTAGTGTGTGTGACACTGGTCAAATGTCAGTGATCTTATTCTCAATGATCCAGTGTGTGTGTGTAAATGACTGTGTGACACTCACTAGCAGACACACACACTCCCCTCTCGTGTTCTGGCACATCAAAAGCCTTTGGGGTGAAAGTGACACAGCACAGACAGTTACACACTGACCCCTGCTGCAAATATTGGGTAATATAACCAGCACATACACGACTACTTCAAACAGGAAGATGACACTAAGCATGACGTTGCATTGGAGCCTCTGGGCTGGTAAAACTCTTGTGACATCACATTTACATGTAGGCTGTTTTACAACAGCAATGCAATGTGGTCCTTTACTTTCTGGAGAACAGTGATCTGACCACTAAAACAGAATTGAAATACTATTTACTCATACTCTGCCGAGGTTAAAGCATAGCAGTGAAACAAGTTGAAAGAGATACTGACATTCCATTCCAAACTGCAGCACCCCTGCTCTCATCACCACTTCTATTGTGCTGCAGAGGGAGAGTCAGCCACAGCCTTTAAGTCTGTGGACCAGGGCCAACGTAGTAGAGCCAGACTTCAGAACCTGTATGGGAGCTTTACCAAGACATTTCAGTCTTCAAATGTACAACCTTGGCCGGGACTCAATCTAAGCCACATCTGTAGTGTTTACCTAGAATACATTGTCTTTAAAAGGTGCATTGCATAAATCATGGTTTATGAACTGATACAAAAAACACTTGATTCAACACTGAGTTTTTCCATTTTAAATTATGATACAAATTTCTCACCACCAACAGAATATATATTGGGCATACAACAATCTCAGCCCTGTAGATTTTTGTGCGAAGAGACAGAATCACTAGATCATTTATTCTGATTTTGCCCCTATGTAGCTTGTTTCTGGTCACAGGTTCAGCAATGGTAAAAAAAATCACAACATGCAATTAAAATGAACCTTACAAATAGCAGTGTTGGGCGATTTGTTAAGCCATAGTCAGTCAATAAATAGTATTATAATACTCGTAGGAAAGGTTTCCATCTTTGGTTCACAATCTCTTGATACTACAACATTAGAAAGGTTCTAAATGTACGTAAAACATCACAGCACTATTGAAAAATATGGCACTTAGAAACCAAACGAGGGTGTTCTATGGTGATAGGTGGGATGGGCTGAGGGTTGGGATGGGCTGAGAGTGGCTTGGGATGGGCTGAGGGTTGGGATGGGCTGAGAGTGGCTGAGGGTTGGGATGGGCTGAGAGTGGCTGAGGGTGGGATGGGCTGAGAGTGGCTGAGGGGTGGGATGAGAGGGCTGGGATGGGCTGAGTGGCTGAGGGTGGGATGGGCTGAGAGTGGCTGAGGGGTGGGATGGGCTGAGAGTGGCTGAGGGTTGGGATGGGCTGAGAGTGGCTGAGGGTTGGGATGGGCTGAGAGTGGCTGATGGGTGGGATGGGCTGAGAGTGGCTGATGGGTGGGATGGGCTGAGAGTGGCTGAGGGTTGGGATGGGCTGAGTGGCTGAGTGGCTGAGGGTTGGGATGGGCTGAGAGTGGCTGAGGGATGGGATGGGCTGAGAGTGGCTGATGGGTGGGATGGGCTGAGAGTGACTGAGGGTGGGATGGGCTGAGAGTGGCTGAGGGTTGGGATGGGCTGAGAGTGGCTGAGGGGTGGGATGGGCTGAGAGTGGCTGAGGGGTGGGATGGGCTGAGAGTGGCTGAGGGGTGGGATGGGCTGAGAGTGGCTGAGTGGTGGGATGGGCTGAGAGTGGCTGAGGGTTGGGATGGGCTGAGAGTGGCTGAGGGGTGGGATGGGCTGAGAGTGGCTGAGGGTGGGATGGGCTGAGAGTGGCTGAGGGGTGGGATGGGCTGAGAGTGGCTGAGGGGTGGGATGGGCTGAGAGTGGCTGAGGGGTGGGATGGGCTGAGAGTGGCTGAGGGGTGGGATGGGCTGTTAGTGGCTGAGGGTTGGGATGGGCTGAGAGTGGCTGAGGGTTGGGATGGGCTGAGAGTGGCTGATGGGTGGGATGGGCTGAGAGTGGCTGATGGGTGGGATGGGCTGAGAGTGGCTGAGGGTTGGGATGGGCTGAGAGTGGCTGAGGGTTGGGATGGGCTGAGAGTGGCTGAGGGTTGGGATGGGCTGAGAGTGGCTGATGGGTGGGATGGGCTGAGAGTGACTGAGTGGTGGGATGGGCTGAGAGTGGCTGAGGGTTGGGATGGGCTGGGATGGGCTGAGAGTGGCTGAGGGTTGGGATGGGCTGAGAGTGGCTGAGGGGTGGGATGGGCTGAGAGTGGCTGAGGGGTGGGATGGGCTGAGAGTGGCTGAGTGGCTGGTGGGATGGGCTGAGAGATGGCTAAGGGTTGGGGTGGGCTGAGAGTGGCTGAGGATTGGGGTGGGATGGGCTGAGGGGTGGGATGGGCTGAGAGTGGCTGGGGTGGGATGGGCTGAGAGTGGCTGAGGGGTGGGATGGGCTGAGAGTGGCTGAGGGGATGGGATGGGCTGAGAGTGGCTGAGGGGTGGGATTGAGAGTGGCTGAGACGCCAAAAAGATGACAGGGCACAAGCCAATCGTGAGGGGTGGGAAGGCGTAAGAGAGAGAGAATAAAGGCTGAAGTGGCTTGGGATGGGCTTCCAATGGCTGAGGGTTGGGATGGGCTGAGAGTGGCTGATGGGTGGGATGGGCTGAACCACCAGGATGGGCTGAGAGTGGCTGATGGGTGGGATGGGCAGGCTGAGGGATTAAGGAGTTTATGTTCAGATAATGTATTATTGTTATGTGATTGCTGTCGGACCATGTATGTAAACCGGGTATGCTGGTGCAAAAAAATAATAAACACAATAATAATAATAAAGTAAAATAAAATAAAGCTGTAAAAAACAAAAAAAGATGTGTCCTCCTTAGGGGGGGTTAATAATAATACAAATCAATATATACAGTACCAGTCAAAAGTTGACACACTCATTCAAGGGTTTTCTTTATTTTTACAACCATTTACTACATAGTGAAGACATCAAAACTATGGAATAACACATGGAATCATGTAGAAAGCAAAAAAGTATTTTATATTTTTGAGATGCATCAAAGTAGCCACTCTTTGCCTTGATGACAGCTTTGCACACTCTTGGCATTCTCTCAACCAGCTTCATGAGGTAGTCACCTGGAATGCATTTCAATTAACAGGTGTGCCTTGTTAAAAGTTAATTTGTGGAATTTCTTTCCTTCTTAATGCATTTGAGCAAATCAGTTGTTTTGTGACAAGGGTGGTATACAGAAGATAGCCCTATTTGGTAAAAGACCAAGTCCATGTTATGGCAAGAACAGCTCAAATAAGCAAAGAGAAATGAGTCCATCGTTATTTTAAGACATGAAGGTCAGTCAATCTGGAAAGTTTCTTCAAGTGCAGTCACAAAAACCATCATGATGAAACTGTCTCTCATGAGGAGTGCCACAGGAAAGACCCAGAGTTACCTCTGCTGCAGAGGATACGTTCATTAAAGTTACCAGCCTCAGATATTGCAGCCCAAATAAATGCTTCACAGAGTTCAAGTAACAGACACATGTCGACATCAACTGTTCAGAGAAGACTCTGTGAATCAGGCCTTCATGGTCCAATTGCTGCAAAGAAACCACTACTAAAGGACACCAATAAGAGGAGACTTGCTTGGGCCAAGAAACACAAGCAATGGACATTAGGCCGGTGGAAATCTGTCCTTTGGTCTGATGAGTCCAAATTTGAGATTTTTGGTTCCGACCGCCGTGTCTTTGTGAGACGTAGAGTAGGTGAACGGACGATCTCCACGTGTGTGGTTCCCACCGTGAGGCATGGAGGTGTGACGGTATTTCGCCGGTGACACTGTCAGTGGTTTATTAAGAATTCAAGGTACACTTAACCAGCATGGCTACCACTGGTTTGCACTTAGTGGGACTATAATTTGTTCTTCAACAGGACAATGACCCAACACACCTCCAGGCTGTGTAAGGGCTATTTAACCATTAAGGAGAGTGATGGAGTGCTGCATCAGATGACCTGGCCTCCACAATCCCCCGACCTCAACCCAATTGAGATGGTTTAGGTAGGGCCGCAGAGTGTAGGAAAAGCAGCCAACAAGTGCTCAGCTGTTGAAAAAGCATTCCAGGTGAAGCTGATTGAGAGAATGTCAGGACTGTGCAAAGCTGTCAAGGCAAAGAGTGCCTACTTTGAAAAATCTCAAATATAAAATATGTTTAACGCTTTTTTGGTTACTACAAGATTCCATGTGTTATTTCATAGTTTTGATGTCTTCACTATTATTCTACAATGTATAAAATAGTACAAATTAAGAAAATGAGTAGGTGTGTCCAAACTTGACTGGTACTGTATATAGACTATATAGAAACATCCTCTCACTGTCAACTGCATTTATTTTCAGCAAACTTAACATGTAAATATTTGTATTTACATAACTGAAGTTCCACAGACATGTGACTAACAGAAATGGAATAATGTGTCCCTGAACAAAGGGGGGGGGGGGGGGGGTCAAAATCAAAAGTGGCGACCAGCGGCATTAAGTACTGCAGTGCATCTCCTCCTCATGGACTGCACCAGATTTGCCAGTACTTGCTGTGAGATGTTACCCCACTCTTCCACCAAAGCACTATGCTCAATAGGATTGAGATCCAGGCTCTTCGCTGGCCATGGCAGAACACTGACATCTTGCAGGAAATCAGGAACCACGAGCAGTATGGCTGGTGGCATTGTCATGCTGGAGGGTCATGTCAGGATGAGCCTGCAGAAGGGTACCACATGAGGGAGGAGGATGTCTTCCCTGTAATGCACAGCGTTGAGATTGCCTGCAATGATAACAAGTTCAGCCCAATGATGCTGTGGCACACTGTTCCAGACCACGACGGACCCTCCACCTCCAAATCGATCCCGCTCAAGAGTAAAGGCCTTGCTGTAACGCTCATTCCTTCAACGATAAACACGAATCCATCCATCACCCCTGGTGAGACATAACCGCGACTTGTCAGTGAAGAGCACTTTTTGCCAGTCCTGTCTGGTGCAGCGACAGTGGGTTTGCGCCCATAGGCGACGTTGTTGCCGGTGATGTCTGGTGAGGACCTGCCTTACAACAGGCCTACAAGCCCCATTGCGGACAGTCTGAGGACTGATGGAGGGATTGTGCGTTCCTGGTGTAACTCGGGCAGTTGTTGTTGCCATCTTGTACCTGTCCCACAGGTGTGATGTTCGGATATACCGATCCAGTGCAGGTTTTGTTACACGTGGTCTGCCACTGCGAGGACGATCAGCTGTCCGTCCTGTCTCCCTGTAGCGATGTCTTAGGCGCCTCACAGTATGGACATTGCAATTCATTGCCCTGGCCACATCTGCAGTCCTCATGCCTCCTTGCAGCATGCCTAAGGCACGTTCACGCAGATGAGCAGGGACCCTGGGCATCTTTCTTTTGGTGTTTTTCAGAATCAGTAGAAAGGCGTCTTTAGTGTCCTAAGTTTTCATATCTGTAAGCTGTTAGTGTCTTCACAACCATCCCACAGGTGCATGTTCATTAATTGTTTAATGAATAAGCATGGGAAACAGTGTTTATTTAAACCCTTTACAATGAAGTTGTGAACTTCTGTGACGTTATTGGATTTTTACTAATTATCTTTGAAAGACAGGGTCCTGAAAAGGGGACGTTTATGATTCCGGCCCTTGTCTCTGTGATAAAACCATTGCTATCAGTGTTTAATGATAGTGTTATTAGGTATGGTTTTGAATTGTTTAATCAAATATTCTTAATTGCTAATACTTTATGGCCTGCAGGTCACATGGTTAGGGAAACCTTTTGGGCCTAATCACGATTTATCATCAATCGGGCTACAAGCTCCAAGCCCTAAGCCCTAGACCCAATTCCCCTCTGTAAGAGGCAGGTGCAGTCTCCACCCAGTACAATCACTTAGACCGTGGCACTAATCCTTAAGCAGTTGGCTGGGCTCCAGTGGTCACTCTGACCAGCCACAGGAGGCAGGCACAAACCCAGCCTGTACACTGACCCCACCACCCTTAATTATTAATTACACTGCTCTGATCATGTCTAGAAACGCCCGCTGCGTTGTCTAATTGCCTGCTGGGTTGACAAGGTCAATTCTGAGACTGAAAAGCCGAAATCACACTAATAAAAAGGCGCGACTAAGCCAAACTAGGCTACTGGGGCTGGCCTCGTTACACATTCACTATGTTATATTCACTATAGTGGCTGAGCCAGCACAGTGGGGTTCAGGTCGGCCCTAAAGTGTGATCCAGGGAAGGGCGAGAGGCTAGTAAAGCATCCTTATTAGGACCATAATCAGACCAAACTCCCTCAGTTATCGAGCTCCCATCTTGCTGCTGGATGGTAGACAGGGAATACCTTGTCAGTTGCTTAACCACTAGGCTACCTGCCGCCCCAAAAAGACAGAGCAAGTGAAAGAGACAAAGATGGAGTGAGAGGCAGCTACCGTTGATGAATGAAAATGTCTGGGTTTTATACAGAGCCAGTGGGGCTCATCCTCAAAGTAGATTCTAATGAGCCGTAGAAATGCTGTTCTGTCGGGATCAGATTCTAATGAGCCGGGGTCTGTATTCACAAAGCATCTCAGAGTAGAAATGCTGTTCTGTCGGGATCAGTTCCAACCTCTTATTCATTAAGACTTAAAAGGCCAAACAGACCCTAAATCAGCACTCCTAACACAAGAGTCAAACAAATCCACAGACATCATTCAAGCTCTTTTTTTATTGATCAAGATGAACAGGTTTAAAAATCAGAACAAAAAAAGATCAATTCAATCTCACTATATTTTACAGTAAGGGGCTAGAGAGATCAGTCAGTGGGTGTGAGATCTGGTGGTGGGAAGGAGAGAGGAGAGAAAGAGATGCTCCTGACTAACATTGTACAAACACTTCCCAAACTGATTTCCCAAAAAAAGTAAAACCGTGAAAGAGTGGAAACCTGACATTACAAACCAAAACAAGCACGGTTTTTATTTGTCATAAAAACTGCATGAGAAACAGAACATAGATAAAAGCCTTAATGTACCATTCTACCTCAGCAGCTACTAGACAAGGTCCTTTATATCAGAAACGATGAAGGAAAGAAATACAACGGAAAACTGAATGAAGAATGCCTGGTCCTGCGCTAAAATGTGATCTTCCAAAAAAACCAACAGGAGGACAACAGAGGGCACCTTTACACACGTGTCTTTTGTTGTGATTTAGATGTCACAGTTGTTTTAATAAGCCACTACATCTGTGGTTCACCTTGTTTTAAGCAGCGCAGAGACAGGTTCAGGGTGGAGCGACAGGTGGTCTTCAGATCTTCCTCCTCCAGATTTCCCAGCGTCCCCTGGGGTGCACAAACGGTCAAAGAGGTGACACATTAGCAAAGATCCTGGTAACACAGCTTGTAGCAGCCACAAGCTGTTATCATCAACTATACATACAGAAATCCCCTATAGACATGTCACAGAGGAATGGTAACAAATCTAACGAACTGGAAAATAAACTAAAACTAACACTAGCAAACATTGGGGAAAACTAAATTGCATTTTTTGGAGCAGGGAACATCCTGGAATTTTGTGGACGTTTCTCCAACAGCCCTTAAATGTTAGTGGACGATGGCTGCCCTGCTCTTCACACTCAGTTTGGGACACAGTAGAAGGCAATAGAACTCAACTTTAAAAGCTTTAACCATCCTATTTTGAGATTATGGAACCTGCTTGATATCCCCTTTACCATAAAATGAACTGTAGACAAACCTAAACTGAGGAATGTTAGTTGGATGATAGATATAACCATCAATATCAAACATGGGCCAAAATTAAGTGTTTTCAATTAACAGCATGTAAATAATATTAATTGGTACACTTTCAAAGTCAATGAAATCCTGAAAGCCAGGTCCACTAATAAGTACCAAATCTAATTAAACTAGACAGCTGGAGGATATCAAACAAGTTCACCTGTACCTCTTATCATCATCACTTCCTGATAATAAATACTTCAAAAACAACCTTTAAAAGATGAAAAAAAACAGCAAAAAAGCAAAGGAGAAACAAAAAACAATACACATCAAGCTTTAGTCATGATAAAGAGCAGTAAGCTCACAGGCAACAGCATTCAGTAGAAATGGATGTGGGTAGAGAAAGGAGTACCTGGGTGAGTACCTGAATAGTTTGACAGTTTGATCCTTGAGGGTTTATTAATTTGCCTTTTTCTTTCATGAGGTCGCTCACTCACTCAACACCAACGCTGTGTGAGGTATGGAAGTCAGCTGCAATCATTCATTAACCCCTACCCTTCCATCATCAGCCCAATGCTAACCAACACACTGTGTTACAATACATATCAGAGAACAGAGAGCTGTATATAGAACACAATATCCATGGCAGTGGGAGAAAAAAATGGTTTTAGACTGTGCATTCAGTAGGTCAAAGAAATAGTATGGATCCTTCCATATATAGCTTCACTTAACTTTTAAAGTATCTGTAAAATGCAGTGTGTCTATGTGTGGATACATGTCCACATATCTAGACAAACAGTCACTAATACGTTCCATAGGCTATGAAAATCGACAAATGAAAAGACATGGTTACTGCCACCATCACTGAAGAGAAAAAAAATATATACAAGAGGCAATACAGGCAGAAAGAAATGCTTGGATTTAAATTTGGAAGAGGTTTTTGTCCAATAGACCAAATATAGATATATATATAATATGTATGCATGTATATAACCGATACAAAACGAGGGGTACCTCCAGGTATGTTTTTCAGGACTACACTGGTCTTTCCCTCTGGGCTTTGTGACCTCTGTTTCTACCTTCTTCTCTCATCATGGGTCTAGCTCCATCTTCAGTGCATACTTACGATGCACTATATCCAAAACAACAGGATAAAGATACAACATACAAATCAAAGGCAATAGAACTTAAAGTAAACAGGGGGAGAGGAGAACAGGAGGGGAGAGAGGAGAACAGGAGAACAGGAGGAGAGGAGAACAGGAGGGGGAGAGGAGAACAGGGGGAGGGAGAGGAGAACAGGAGGGGGAGAGGAGAACAGGGGGGGGAGAACAGGAGGGGGAGAGGAGGAGAGGGGAGGGGGAGAGGAGAACAGGAGGGGGAGAGGAGAACAGGAGGGGGAGAGGAGAACAGGAGGGGGAGGTTTGAGAGGGAAGATGGGGGAGGGGTGTGTGTTTTGAGAGCCAGGATGACGGGGGAGGGCGCACTTACCTGAGCCTGATCTGAGGTCCTATCAGATCAGTTTTAATTGGACTGAGTGTCACCTTCAGAATGGAGTTCGTCTTGAGCAGCCCCGTTGACCCTGGCCAGAAGGGCCAAGCCCAGAGTGGAGGCAGGAGCCTCAGCCTCCACGGGCCCAGGCTTGGCCACGTCAGAGGAAGGCTTGTCATGATCTAACACCTCGTCCTTCTTGGAGCTGCTTCTCCTCTCCTCCGGCTCCTTACGCTCTGGGAGAGATGGAGGTATGAAACAGAGTCATGACAAAGACTTCTAGAGGTGGACACACTTCCGATCACACTTGTGAATTCGGTAGGGACCATGATGGTCCAAATGTTGTTGCATCACCAGCTCAATCACAAGTGTGGAGTCACTAAACCAAATGTGGGTAAAAGATCTAGTCAGGGATTTTTCTGCCGTTTAAATCTTCAGGCTGGCCGCCTAAGTCCAAACTGTAAAAAAAGTATATTTATTTTATACATTTTAGGGATGGAAACCGCTTTCAGTGTAAACTTAAAACGACAAACCAGATAGAGTATTTAGAATAAATAATAGGGAAAGAAATGGTAGTCTTTGAGAGCTAACAATCACCAAAAGAAAAGCTAGACAGTCGAGGAGAATTTTAAAAATATATATGAATTTAGCAGTATTGATTTTATGTTTCAGTAAAAGAACACCGCATTAGCAAAATGAATAGAATTGCAGGAAATTAGCTTTAAAACAAACATTTTCTCGGAGCTCAATGGGGAAATGTGTATAACCAAGATATTCACTTAAATTCAAAAATGTCTCTACACCGCCTCTAAAATATTCTCTAAAATTCAGCCACGCCGACGGATGGACCGCACCCATTGCCACGTCCACCACCTCAGCCCCTTTTAGATTCAGAAAAAAATCTTGCTATTTCTACAAGAAACCTGCAAGATCTGAGTTGTTATTATTCTAAATGTGTTTGATGTGCCAACTTGTCCCACGTCTCACCTTTGTCTCTGGACGTCCTGTCCTTGTCCCGGCTGCGGCTCCGGTGGCGGTGAGACTTGCGCTCCGAGCTGCGGGACCTCTTCCTCTCCCGGCTGCGGGAGCGCCGTTTCCTGTCCGAACGCTCCCGGCTGCGCCGCCTCTCCCGGTCCCGGCTTCTGTGGAAAAACACAGGACACAGGAACATGTTAATCCACGACACACTCAAGAGCAGAGCAGTGGAACTTTCAACGAGTGAGAGTTTTTCACAAACACATGAACTGTGATCCCTGATTAACATTATAGGGCCAGGCAGAGCTGTACTGGGCTGGTTAACCCCCTAAGGTCGATGTCCGCACCCCACGGAAAACGAATTAACTAAATCGTCTGTAGCGTCCGAACTACTATGACCCCTCTATGGAAAGATGAGACTGGCATGAACACGATGGTGTTCTCCGTTTTGCTCTACAATCCTAACAAGCATCTTGGGACTCGTCAGAAGTCATTAGAGCCAATCGGCCAACTTCTGTCTGTAGCGTCCAAACAGTTTGGGGTACACACTAATATGTAAAGGTGAGACTCTTAAGAACATGTCTGTTGTTCTGCTCTACGGCCTCAAGACTGGTCTGAAGGACCACCGGTACCAGTTGAAAACATTTATGGAAGTATATATGGACTGTTAATTGGAAAAAAATAAGGGGTTAAATACATGTTTAAAAATAAAATAATAATCTCTCAATGTAGGACAGACACCTCAGTACAAACTTCCTTCAGATTCATTTTTGGGACTATTTGTTGTTCTATGTAGTGAATCTGTTATTCAATGCGTTTGTATAGGCTAATAGCATTAAGGCCAAAAAATGTTTTCATCAAATATGTTTAACATTAATAAAAATAAAAAAGTGATGCAAGGAGTCTTAAAATACCAAATCAAATAGCAAAATGAGCTTTGGTATGACCTTAACACAATTCCTTATAGCTTAGTAGACCCCCTCCCCGGCTTAGACTCTTATGGGTTAAGCATTCACCATAGTTGCTGGGACCGTGCTGGAAAAGACCATTTGAAAGGAAAATTAACGAGCCAGCACAGTACAGTTGGGGGTGGACCTATAGTGTGGATCAGCCATAAGACTAGTCTACGTGCCATACAGTACAGTACCTGCTACGTTTGCGCTCCCTCTCCTTGCTCCTGGACCGCCTGCGTTCCCGGGAACGACTCCTCTTACGGTCCGACGCCCGGCTGGAGTGGCGGCTGTTCGAGTGGCTCCTCCTTCCTCTCTTCTCCCTCTCTTTCTCCCTCTCTCTCTCCCGCTCCTTCACTCGCTCCCTCTCTTTCTCCTTCTCCTTCTCGCGCTCTTTCTCCTTCTCCTTCTCTTTCTCCTCCTCTTCCAACTTGCGCTTAGTCTCCCTCTCTCCCTCTCACGCTCCCAGTCCTTGCTTTCTAGCTCTCCCTTGTCTTCTCCGGCGGGGTCTTCGGATCGCCGATTTAACTTCTCCTTAACAGAAAATCATTCATTCATCATTCATGATGAACAATTAAATTATATGACCGAATGTATTTCTGCATCAGCAATATCAACATACTGGTCTTTCAAAACAGCAACAGTCAAAATAATTAAATTATACTTCCTTTTCATGGGTATTAAAGCATACAGTACAACAAATGGCATATATGGAATCTTGACAAACAAACATTGACTTGGGAGTGAACAATCCTTCAAACCTTACCTTGAGCTCCTCCACAGTGGATTTGATCTTGGCGTAGCCCATGTGC
Source organism: Oncorhynchus masou masou (assembly GCF_036934945.1). Classification (NCBI taxonomy): domain Eukaryota; kingdom Metazoa; phylum Chordata; class Actinopteri; order Salmoniformes; family Salmonidae; genus Oncorhynchus; species Oncorhynchus masou. The sequence continues at coordinate 26,043,744 of NC_088225.1, read as the reverse complement.
TGCTTGCCCATCAGGTGGTCATCCACCCGGGACTGGGCGTCTCCCACAATGAGGAACGCCCCGCACACCTCACACACCTCCATCTGTTTCTCCTGGGCCGCAAAGGTCTCAATCGTCTGGAATCAATCAGGATAACTTTTAGTTTTACAAGTACAGTACTTTCAACCAAAAATGCATTCATCCCCAGGTTTAGTTCATGGTATTGAATTCATACTAAAGGCTTACTAAATAGATAACTAAATAGATAACTGAGTTGATCTCAATGCTGATGGAGTGAGAAAGAACCGGGAGTAACTCACCGAGGGGGTAGAGCTGAGCAGCTCTCGCTCATCCTTTAGCTGTTCCACCAGTTTCATCATCCCCTGGGCCTCCTCCACTCTGCCCTCAGAGCCCAACTCCTCGATCTGAACACAGCACATACAAACGGCAACTTTGTTGACATAGAAAACAACGTACTCACTCCAGAGTATGTGTCCTGCATGAATGTAGGCCTTCACATGATGGATGCATGTACACTACATTTTAAAAGTTTGGGGTCACTTAGAAATGTCCTTGTTTTTGAAAGAACAAATATAAGCAAACAATGTCTACACTGTATTTCTGACCAATTTGATGTAAATTTTATTGGACCAAGAACTAGGACATTTCTAGGTGACCCCAAACTTTTGAACGGTAGTGTAGGGTCCATGTACATTTGAAGTGGGAAGTTTACATACACCTTAGCCAAATACATTTAAAATCAGTTCCACAATTCCTGACATTTAATTCTAGTAAAAGTTCCCTGTCTTAGGTCAGTTAGGATCACCACTTTATTTTAAGAAAGTGAAATGTCAGAATAGAGAAAATAATTTTTCAGATTTTATTTTTTCATCACATTCCCAGTGGGTCAGAAGTTTGCATACACTCAATTAGTATTTGGTAGCATTGCCTTTAAATTGTTTAACTTGGGTCAAACGTTTCAGGCATCCTTCCACAAGCTTCCCACAATAAGTTGGGTGAATTTTGGCCCATTCCTCCGGTCAGAGCTGGTGTAACTGAGTCAGGTTTGAAGGCCTCCTTGCTCGCACACGCTTTTTCAGTTCTGCCCACACATTTTCTATAGGATTGAGGTCAGGGCTTTGTGATGGCCACTCCAATACCTTTACCTTCTTGTCCTTAAGCCATTTTGCCACAACTTTGGAAGTATGCTTGGGGTCATTATCGATTTGGAAGACCCATTCGCAACAGAGCTTTAACTTCCTGACTGATGTCTTGAGATGTGGATATATTGAAGCAATCATTTTTCTGCCTCATTGTGCCATCTATTTTGTGAAGTGTACCAGTCCCTCCTGCCACAAAGCACCCCCACAACATGATGCTGCCACCCCCGTGCTTCACGGTTGGGATGGTGTTCTAAGGCTTGCAAGCATCCCCTTTTTCCTCCAAACATAACAATGGTCATTATGGCCAAACAGTTCTATTTTCCTTTCATCAGACCAGAGAACAATTCTCCAAAAAGTATGATCCTTGTCCCCATGTACCGTTGCAAACCGTACTCTGGCGGTTTTGGAGCAGTGGCTTCTTCCTTGCTGAGCAGCCTTTCAGGTTATGTCAATATAGGACTTGTTTGACTGAACATATGGATACTTTTGTACCCGTTTCCTCCAGCATCTTCACAGGGTCCAATGCTGTTGTTCTGGGATTGATTTGCACTTTTCGCACCAAAGTACGTTCATCTCTAGGAGACAGAACGTGTCCCCTTCCTGAGCGGTATGATGGCTGCGTGGTCCCATGGTGTTTATAATTGCAAACTATTGTTTGTACAGATGAACATGGTACCTTTAGGCGTTTGGAAATTGCTTCCAATGATAAACCAGACTTGTGGAGGTCTACATTTTTTCTGAGGTCTTGGCTGATTTCTTTTGATTTTTCCATGTCAAGCAAAGAGGCACTGAGTGTGAAGGTAGGCCTTGAAATACATACACAGGTACACCTACAATTGACTCAAATGATGTCAATTAGCCTATCAGAAGCTTCTAAAGTGCTGACATCATTTTCTGGAATTTTCCATGCTGTTTAAAGGCACAGTCAACTTAGTATATGTAAACTTCTGTAAACCCACTGGAATTGTGATACAGTGAATTATAAGTGAAATAATCGGTCTGTAAACAATTGTTGGAAAAATGACTTGTGTCATGCACGAAGTAGATGTCCTAACTGACTTGCCAAAAACTATGCTCTGTCAGGTTGGAGGGAGAGCTTCACTGCACAGCTATTTTCAGGTTTCTCCAGAAACAATGTTAACTTCTTTGGTGTAGGGGGCAGTATTTTCACATCCGGATGAAAAGTGTGCCCAAAGTAAACTGCCTGCTACTCAGGCCCAGATGCTAGGATATGCATATTATTAGTAGATTTGGATAGAAAACACTCTGAAGTGTCTAACTGTTTTAATGATGTCTGTGAGTATAACATTACTCATATGGCAGGCAAAAATCAGAGAAAAAATCCAACCAGATAGCGGGAAATCTGAGGTTTGTAGGTTTTCAAGTTTTTGCCTATCCAATATACAGGGTCTGTGGGTCATATTGCACTTCCTAAAGCTTCCACTAGATATCAACAGTCTTTACAACCTTGTTCCAGGCTTCTACTGTGGAGTGGGAGAAAATGGGTCTGCCAGAAGGCCATGTGCTCAGTCAGGCGCACGCCCGTGAGTTAGCTCCGTTCCCTTTCATTTCTAAAGACGAAGGAATTCTCCGGTTGAAACATTATTGAAGGTTTAAAATAAAAACATCCTGAAGATGGATTATATACATTGTTTGACATGTTCTAAGAAACTGTAATATAACTTTTGACATTGTCTGGACCTAGTGCCTGCGCATTTGGATTACTGTACTAAATGCGAACAAAAAGGAGGTATTTGGACATAAACATTGGACTTTATCGAACAAAACAAACATTTGTGGAACTGAGATTCCTGTGAGTGCATTCTGATGAAGATCAAAGGTAAGTGAATATTTATAATGCCATTTCTGACTTTTGTTGACTCCATAACATGGCGGGTATCTGTATTGCTTGTTTTAGTCTCTGAGCACTGTACTCAGATTATTGCATGGTGTGCTTTTTCCGTAAAGCATTTTTGAAATCTGACACAGCAGTTGCATTAAGGAGAAGTATATCTTTAATTCCATGCATAACAGTTATATTTTCATCAACATTTATGATGAGCATTTCTGTAAATTGGTTCTGCACTATTACCGGATGTTTTGGAGGCAAAACATAACGCGGCAATGTAAACAGAGATTTTTGGATATAAATATGAACTTTATCGAACAAAACATATGTATTATGTAACATGAAGTCCTATAAGTGCCATCTGATGAAGATCAAAGGTTAGCGATTCATTTTATCTCCATTTCTGCTTTTTGTGACTCATCTCTATGGCTGTTTTGTGTGTGTCTGGGTGCAGACCTAACATAATCGCATGGCATGCTTTTGTCGTAAAGCCTTTCTGAAATCGGACACTGTGGTGGGATTAACAACAAGTTTATCTTTAAAATGGTGTATAATACATGTATGTTTGAGGAATTTTAATTGTGATATTTCTGTTGTTTGAATTTGGCGCCCTGCACTTTCACTGGATGTTGGTCAGGTGGGACGTTAACCTCTCTAGGGTACGTGGGAAGCTAACAAGACATTTGTGGAGTGGTTGAAAAACAAGTTTTAATGACTGCAACCTAAGTGTAAACTTCCGACTTCAACTGTAATTGTGCTCAATGGAGGAATGTAATGTTTTAGTAAACCCATGCAGCTCACCTGCATGACTAGGTCCTCGATCTTCTCTGTCAAGACTGTAGCTTTCTCCTCGTTCTTCCCCACAGGACCACCAGGCCCCTGCTGGAAAAAGAGAAGGTCCAGTCAGCATAATCTAACAACATTGATGAACATGACAAACCAAATACAAGGGTTGGCCTAGGTTTCCATGTTGAGTTCTGTGTTCTCTATAGTGGCGAACCTATGGGCATTGACTGAGTATATCTATATATATTCTTACTCCTGCGGCCTGCTGGGCCTGCGACAGGGCTAGACGGGCGTGGCCCCTGCGGATCCTCCTCTCCACCTCGGCCAGGAGAGACTGCAGGTAGCGCAGGAAGTCCCTCTCATAGCCCTCCTTCATGAACCGGGAGCTCTTCTCATACCTGGTGCACATAGGGATGATAAGGGAGTTATACACCTGTAATTCCATGTGATACGCTATAGACATGTGATACAGCCCTTAGCCATGGTATATTGTCCATATACCACACCCCCCAGGTTTTATTGCTTAAATATACCACAGGTATAATACAAAATTACTTTCTAATTACATTGGCAACCAGTTTATAATAGCAATAAGGCCTGAAGGGGTGTGGTATATGGCCAATATACCATGGCTAAGGGCTGTATCCAGGAACTCTGCGTTGTGTCGTCCCTAAGAACAGGTGTAAGACGTGGTATATTCGCAATATGCGACACACCCCTCGGGCCTTATTGCTTAATTATAACACAAACAACAAAAAGTGATGGGGGAAAAAAGTGAACTTACATTTTCCTAAGGTTTTCATCGTGGATTTTTTCACAGGGACCCAAGTCAGACCGGGTGTTGGTGAATAATTCTGCAGGGCAGAATCCACAGAGATAGTACTTACAGGTCTGCAAGGGAAGGGAGAAAAGATAAGCCACGTCATTAGTGAGCCAACAGTTGAATGATTTTGGGAAATAAGAAGCCACAAAACCCAAAACCTCTTCAATTGCTGGGCCTGACTAAAATGTTGCTTGCAAACTGGTTGGGAAATGCAACATGGATCTTCTATCAAACATGCATCTTCAAACATTGATTAGCCTAATCTCACTGATGAACCAAATTAGTAGCTAGTGACCTTTGCTTTGGTAATAATGCCAATTCTAATATTTTTTGGGGAGGTAACCATTTGGCCCATCATACACACAGTGCATTAGGAAAGTACTCAGACCCCTTCACTTTTTGTAAAGTTACAGCCTTATTCTAAAATTGATTAAATGAACAGAAAATCCCCTCAATCTACACACAATACCACAATGACAAAGCAAAGGTGAAGGTAAATTAAATTAATTGGACATGATTTGGATAAGCACACAGCTGTCTATATAAGGTTCCACAGTTGACAGTGCATTTCAGAGCAAAAACCAAGCCGTGAGGTCAAAGGAATTGTCGATTGTGTCAAAGCACAGATCTGGAGAAGTGTACCAAAACATGTCTGCAGAATTGAAGGTCCCCAAGAACAGTGGCCTCCATTATTAAATGGATGAAGTTTGGAACCACCAAGACTCTTCCTAGAGCTGGCTGCCCGGCCAAACTGAGCAGTCGGGGAGAAGGGCCTTGGTCAGGGAGGTGTCCAGAGTTCCTTCCAGGACAACCATCTCTACAGCACTCCACCAATCAGGCCTTTATGATAGAGTGGTCTGAGACATTTTTGGCCGATACCAATATCCGATATTTTCCTTGCCAAATAAAACGATACCAATAAGATATTTAAAATTTTAGTAGGCTTTTAAGCATTCTAGTTCAGTTAAATACGCAGCGGTCTAAGGCACTGCATCTCAGTGAAAGAGTCGTCACTACAGTCCCTGGTTTGAATCCATGCTCTACCACATCCGGCCGTGATTGGGAGTCCCATAGGGCAGCGCACAATTGGCCCAGCGGTGTCCGGGTTTGACAGTCATTGTAAATAAGAATTTGTTCTTAACGAACTTGCCTAGTTCAATAAAAAAGGTTACACACACACACAATCCAGAATTTAAAAAGAAAACATCAGTATCTGGTGTGGCCATCAGCTGCATTAAGTACTGCAGTGCATCTCCTCCTCATGGACTGCACCAGATTTGCCAGTTCTTGCTGTGAGATGTTACCTCGCCCTTCCACCAAGGCACCAGTAAGTTCCCGGACATTTCTGGGGGGGGGCTAGATGTGCTCAATGGGATTGAGATCCGGGTTCTTCACTGGCCATGGCAGAACACTGACTTTGCTGTCTTGCTGGAAATCATGCACAGAACGAGCAGTATGGTTGGTGGCATTGCTGGAGGGTCATGTCAGGATGAGCCTGCAGAAGGGTACCACATGAGGGAGGAGGATGTCTTCCCTGTAATGCACAGCGTTGAGATTGCCTGCAATGACAACAAGCTCAGTCCGATGATGCTGTGATACACCGCCCCAGACCACGACGGACCCTCCACCTACAAATCGATCCAGAGTACAGGCCTTGGTGTAATGATAAAGGCGAAGCCATCCATCACCCCTGGTGAGACAAAACCGCAACTCGTCAGTGAAGAGCACTTTTTGCCAGTCCTGTCTGGTGCAGCGATAGTGGGTTTGCGCCCATAGGCGACATTGTTGCCTGTGATGTCTGGTGAGGACCTGTCTTACAACAGGCCAACAAGCCCTCAGTCCAGCCTCTCTCAGCCTACTGCGGACAGTCTGAGAACTGTTGGAGGGATTGTGCGTTTCTGGTGTAACTCGGGCAGTTGTAGTTGCCATCCTGTACCTGTCCCACAGGTGTGAAGTTTGGATGTACCGATCCTGTGCAGGTGTTGTTACACGTGGTCTGCCACTGCGAGGACGATCAGCTGTCCGTCCTGTCGCTCTGTTTGAGGCATCTCACAGTACAGACATTGCAATTCATTGCCCTGGCCACATCTGCAGTCCTCATGCCTCCTTGCAGCATGCCTAAGACACGTTCACACAGATGAGCCGGGACCCTGGGCATTTTTCTTTGTGATTTTCAGAGTCAGTAGAAAGGCCTCTTTAGTGTCCTAAGTTCTCATAACTGTGATCCAATTGTCTGTAAGCTGTTAGTGTCTTAACAACCGTTCCACAGGAGCATTTTCATGAATTGTTTATGGTTCAATGAACATGCATGGGAAACAGTGTTTAAACCCTTTACAGTGAAGATGTCAAGTTATTTGGATTTGTATGAATTATCTTTTAAAGATAGGACACGTTTATTTTTTTGCTAAGTTTATGTATGTCGTGAAGCTAACAGCAGTGATGCTATTACTGTGTAACTCCAGTAAGACAACATCTGAAAAACATCGCACTTGGTAGTGTGTACCGGTGCTCGACCAGTCGACGAAAGCCAACTACCCCACGACAGAGAACGGTTGATTGTCAAGAGCAATGAATTCCATTATCTTGGCTTTATTTTGCCTTTGAGTTGTCTCACTGAAAATGTCTTACTCTTTCAAATGACTGCTCAACTTGTTGACTGCTCGATCCACACAGCTGACATTGTGGGCTCGGTTAAGGATGCTGGTGTCATTACATCATTACCTACATTATATAGATATGCACGACAGCTTTGACATCGGTGTGAAACTAGATATCGGGCCAATACTGATAGACATTTTTAGCTAATATCGGCTGATTCCGATATGTTCACCGATATATTGTGCACCCCTAACTCAGACCATGAGGAAATAAGCTACTCTGGTCTGATGAAATATTTGGCCTGAATGTCAAGCGTCACATCTGGGGGAAAGCAGGCACCGCTCAGCTCCAGTGCTCAGGACCTCAGACTGGGGCAAAGGTTGACCTTCCAACAGGACAACGACCCTAAGCACAGAGCCAAGAAGACACAGGGGTGGCTTCATGACAAGCCTCAATGTCCTTGAGTGGCCCAGCCAAAGCCCGGACTTGAACCCGATCGAACATCTCTGGAGAGACCTGAAAACAGCTGTGCAGTGAAGCTCTCCATCTAACCTGACAAGAGCTTGAGAGGATCTGCATTGAAAGGATTAACTCACCAAATACAGGTTGTAACATCAGACCCAAGAAGACTTGAGGCTGTAATCGCTGCCAAAGGTGCTTCAACAAAGTACTGGGTAAAGGGTCACAATACTTATTTTATTTATTTATTTAACTAGGCAAGTCAGTTAAGAACAAATTCTTATTTTCAATGACGGCCTAGGAAAACGCTGGGCCAATTGTGCGCCGCCCTACGGGACTCCCAATCACAGCCGGATGTAATACAGCCTGGATTCAAACTAGGGACTGAGATGCAGTGTCTTAGACCGCTGCGCCACTCAGGAGCCCTGAAAACTTGTGTAAATGTTCAGGTTTTTTTTTATTATTAATACATTTGCAAAAAAAATACTTTGTAATTATGGGGTATTGTGTGTAGATTGAGGGGACAACAATTTAATCAATTTTAGAATAATGCTGTTATGTAACAATGTGGAAAAAGTCAAGGGGTCTGAATACTTTCCGAATGTACTGCATGTTACATTACCTTTTAGATGTGTATATTGTTAGATATTACTCCACTGTTGGAGTAGGAACACAAGCATTTGGCTACACCCGCAATAACAGATACTAAATATGTGTATGCGACCAATAAAATGTGATTTGACTCAAGACTCATGCAACTTGATTAACTAGCTAACGTTACATTGACAACGACATAGCATAAGGTTACTAAGCTAGCTAATGTCTAACTTTGAGCCAATACAAATGTAAATGTTGACTGAAATTCGCAGCTACCTAACGTCAGTGTGTCTCCATTACGGTTTCATATTCGGTTGATGCAAATAACGTTAAGAGTACCTTGTTTTTATTTAAGCAAGCCAGCTCGCCCAGTTGTCAGTGGACCTGTAGCTAGCCGTCGTTAGCAAACTCGTATGTTGTCTTTGGCGAAGTTACTCATTAACTACTATATAACATTATCTAGCAAGCTATGTGTAGTACAAGGCCAGTGTTGCTCGTTAGTTTAAATGTTGAATGCGGATTCGTGGGTCAGGGGGTTGGGCCTGAGAGGAACATGCTGTCCTCAATTGTAACTAACGCGTTAACTTACCTAGCTAGCTAACACCCGACCCTGGCGGTCGTTAGTTCATAGCTAGTTAGGATGCGGTTACCGAGCGAGCATCATGTATGTAGCCAGCTATTACGTTTAAGCAAACACATCAATATCAACGTCAGTTTGCTAGCTACCTACCTATAAAACGACTCACTGAAAACAAGAACCGGACGGAATGGTTTCCAGCGAGCTGGCTAAAGCTAACAAAGTGGCTAACTTACGGTCTCGTGGTCCCAGCGTACGTTGCATCGTTTCTCGTCGGGGGCCAAGTTTCTGTCTCGACCCATCAACTCATCGAGTAACTGGGCTGCGGAAAGCATTTTGCGTCAAAACTGAAAGCAAAAAGCTATTGTATCTACTAAGTTAAACCATTTATTATTGCGCCAAAGAAACACAGATCCTAGTTATTTCAGATCAAAATGGCAGCCGTTCGCATTCAGCAACAGTCGCTACCCACTGCACATCCGTGTGCGGAACCTGAACCCGCCGCTGTGTGAGAAATTACGCCACCCTCTGCTAGGATGTCCTGTAGCATCCACTCTTGGTCCCCCACCAGCCCTTGATCATCATGACTCCCACATAAGAGTTATTGGGCGAAGGCGTATTCTGTATGGGGGTTTATTAAGAGCCCTGACACTTGGTCTGAAAATTAACTAGCATCGCTTGCAGTAAGGTTTTAGAAGCGTAAGGATCTTATCTTTCATATCACCGATATATTATATATACTGAAATATGGTTGTGTGGGAACCTTAACATGGCTGTGTGGGAACCTTAACCCTAACCCTATAAAGGTGTGTATCAATTTAACTTTTGCATATATATATATATATATATATATATATATTGTAAACAATCACTGAAACATGGAAATATGGCGGTGTGGGAACCTTAACCATATATATATACATGTATATATATGTATATATATATATTTCCATGTTTCAGTGATTGTTTACAAGAGCAGATGGAAGACAGAAGCCGTGTTGGAGAGCATCAAAATATCTGCAGGCGACTGCCGACTGATTGATCTACAAATCACCTCGCACATTGATATCAACATATTTACCCCCTATACTAACCTTGGTAGAGCTTCATACTGGAAGCTAAATAGCTCGTTATTAAATAATGATATAGTTAAGTTTGAGGTTAAAGATCTGCTTTCATACTTTTGGGAAGGGCTTTTGAAGAAAAATCTTATTGCAAAATCTGGGAGCTCTTTAATTTGAGGTGTCCAAATCCCTTAGAAAATATGGTAGTAATCTTGCTAAGGCCACAAGAGCTGAGGAGGAAAAGGTGATCATTAAGATAACTTGCCTTTTTCAGAGGTCTCCAGCCAGGGGAGGAGAAGATAGAACTGATTGAGTTACAAAATAAACTGGATAATATATATAGATCCAATAAACTGGATAATATATCGAGATTAAATAAACTGGATGATGTATATAGATCCAATAAACTGGATAATATATAGAGAGCTAAATAAACTGGATAATATATTGAGATTAAATCAACTGGATGATATATATAGATTAAATCAACTGGATAACATGTAGAGATTAAATAAACTGGATAATATATCAAGATTAAATAAACTGGAAAATATAAATAGATTCAATAAACTGGATAACATGTCGAGATTAAATAAACAGGATAATAAATATAGATTAAATAAACTGGATTATATATATAGATTAAATCAACTGGATAATATATATAGATTAAATAAACTGGATAATATATATAGAATAAATCAACTGGATAATATCTATAGATTAAATCAACTGGATAATATCTATAGATTAAATCAACTGGATAATATCTATAGATTAAATCAACTGGATAATATATATAGATTAAATCAACTGGATAACATATAGAGATGAAATAAACTGGATTATCTATAGATTAAATCAACTGGATAATATATATAGATTAAATCAACTGGATAATATATATAGATTAAATCAACTGGATAATATATATAGATTAAATCAACTGGATAATATATATAGATTAAATCAACTGGATAATATCTATAGATTAAATCAACTGGATAATATCTATAGATTAAATCAACTGGATAACATATAGAGATGAAATAAATTGGATAATATCTATAGATTAAATCAACTGGATAATATATATAGACTAAATCAACTGGATAACATAGAGAGATTAAATAAATTGGATAATATATAGAGATTAAATAAACTGGATAATATATATAGATTAAATCAACTGGATAATATCTATAGATTAAATCAACTGGATAATATATATAGATTAAATCAACTGGATAACATATAGAGATTAAATAAACTGGATTATCTATAGATTAAATCAACTGGATAATATATATAGACTAAATCAACTGGATAATATATATAGACTAAATCAACTGGATAACATAGAGAGATTAAATAAATTGGATAATATATAAAGATTAAATCAACTGGATAATATATAGAGATTAAATAAACTGGATAATATATAGAGATTAAAAGCAGAAGGAGCCTTTATTACATCTAGGGAAAAAATGGATTGAGGAGGGAGAAAAGAAATCATCCTATTTCTTTTGACTTAAGAAATGTCTCTCTACAAATAACACTATTTATACAACAAGGATGACGCACAAGACATTCTCCAAACACCCCACGGGGCCGACATCCCCGTTATTTGCAAGAGGAAGCGACGCAGGTACAGAGGACAAAGATCTGGACAAAGACCCGGAGAAGGCGACTGGGAAAGCTGCCGTTACAGTCAATACTACTCGCCAACGTGCAATCATTGGACAATAAATTAGACGAGGTACGATCACGAATATCTTACCAACGGGACATCAAAAACTGTAATATCCTATGTTTCACGGAATCGTGGCCGAATGACGACATGGATATCCAGCGAGCGGGATATACACTGCACCGGCAAGATAGAAGAGCACACTCAGGTACAACGAGGGGTGGCAGTCTGTGCATATTTGTAAACAACAGCTGGTGCACGAAATCTAAGGAAGTCTCTAGATTTTGCTCTCCTGAAGTAGAGTATATTGTGATAAATTGCAGGCCACACTACTTGCCTAGAGAGTTTTCCGCCATACTTTTCGTGGCTGTTTATTTACCACCACAGACAGATGCTGGCACTAAGACCACACTCAGTCAGCTGTATAAGGAAATAAGCAAACAGGAAACCACTCAACCAGAGGCGGCGCTTCTAGTGGCCGGAGACTTTAATGCAGGGAAACTTAAATCAGTTCTACCAAATTTCTATCAACATGTTAAATGTGCAACCAGAGGGAAAAAAAATCTAGATCACCTGTACTCCACACACAGAGATGCGTACAAAGCTCTGCCTAGCTCTCCATTTGGTAAATCGGACCACAACTCTATCCTCCTGATTCCAAAAATTAAAGCAGGAAGCACCACTAACTCGGTCTCTAAAAAGTGGTCAGATGAAAGCAGATGCTAAACTACAGGACTGTTTTGCTATCACAGACTGGAACATGTTCCTGGGTTCTTCTGATGGCATTGAGGAGTACACCACATCAGTCACTGGCTTGATCAATAAGTGCATTGAGGACGTCGTCCCCACAATGACTGTATGTACATACCCCAACCACAAGCCATGGATTACAGGCAACATTCGCACTGAACTAAGGGGTAGAGCTTCCGCTTTGAAGGTGCGGGACTCTAACCTGGAAGCTTACAAGAAGTCCTGCTATGCCCTGCGACGAATCATCGAACAGGCAAAGCATCAATATGAGACTAAGATTGAATCATACTGTACCGGATCCGACGCTTGTCTTATGTGGCAGGGCTTGCAAACTATTACAGACTACAAAGGGAAGCACAACCGCGAGCGGCCCAGTGACATGAGCCTACCAGAAGAGCTAAATCACTTCTATGCTCGCTTCGAGGCAAGCAACATTGAGGTATGCATGAGAGCATCAGCTGTTCCGGGCGACTGTGTGATCACGCTCTCCGTAGCCGATGTGAGTAAGACCTTTGAACAGGTCAACATACACAAGGCTGCGGGGCCAGACGGATTATCAGGACGTGTACTCCGGGCATGTACTGACCAACTGGCAGGAGTCTTCACTGACATTTTCAACATGTCCATGATTGAGTCTATAAAAGCAGTTTCAAGCAGACCACCATCATCCCTGTGCTCAAAAACACAAAGGCAACCTGCCTAAATGACTACAGACCCGTAGCACTCACGTCCGTAACCATGAAGTGCTTTGAAAGGTTGGTAATGGCTCACATCAACACCATTATCCCAGAAACCCTAGACCCACTCCAATTTGCATACCGCCCAAACAGATTCACAGATGATGCAATCTCTATTGTACTCCACACTGCCCTTTCCCACCTGGACAAAAGGAACACTTATGTGAGAATGATATTCATTGACTACAGCTCAGCGTTCAATACTATAGTACACTCAAATCTCATCACTAAGCTAAGGATCCTGGGACTAAACACCTCCCTCTGCAACTGGATCCTGGACTTCCTGACGGGCCACCCGCAGGTGGTAAGGGTAGGTAGCAACACATCTGCCACGCTGATCCTCTACACTGGAGCTCCACAGAGGTGCATGCTCAGTCCCCTCCTGTACTCCCTGTTCACCCACGACTGCATGGCCAGGCACGACTCCAACATCATCATTAAGTTTGCAGACGACACAACAGTGGTAGGCCTGATCACTGACAATGACGAGACAGCCTATAGGGAGGAGGTCAGAGACCTGGTCTATCCCTCAACGTAACCAAGACTAAGGAGATGATTGTGGACTACAGGAAAAGGAGGACCGAGCACGCCCCCATGCTCATCGACGGGACAGTAGTGGAGCAGGATGAGAGCTTCAAGTTCCTTGGTGTCCACATCAACAACAAACTAGAATGGTCCAAACACACCAAGACAGTCGTGAAGAGGGCACAACAAATTCTATTCCCCCTCAGGAGATTAAAAATATTTGGCATGGGTCCTGAGATCCTCAAAAGGTTCTTCAGCTGCAACATCGAGAGCATTCTGACTTGTTGCATCACTGCCTGGTATGGCAATTGCTCGGCCTCTGACCGCAAGGCACTACAGAGGGTAATGTGAACGACCCAGTATATAACTGGGGCTAAGCTGCCTGCCTTCCAGGACCTCTACACCAGGCGGTATTAGAGGAAGGCCCTAAAAATTGTCAAAGACCCGAGCCACCCGTCATACACTGTTCTCTCTACTACCGCATGGCAAGCGGTACCGGAGTCCCAAGTCTAGGACAAAAAGGCTTCTCAACAGCTTTTACCCCCAAGCCATAAGACTCCCGAACAGGTAATGAAATGACTACCCAGACTATTTGCATTGTGCACCCCCCCACCCCTCTTTTTACGCTGCTGCTACTCTCTGTTTATCATATATGCATAGTCACTTTAATTATACATTCATGCATATACTACCTCAATTGGGCCGACCAACCAGTGCTCCCGCACATTGTCTAACTGGGCTATCTGCATTGTGTCCCGCCACCCGCCAACCCCTCTTTTACGCTACTGCTACTCTCTGTTCATCATGTATGCATTGTCACTTTAACCATATCTACATGTACATACTACCTCAATCAGCCTGACTAACTGGTGTCTGTATGTAGCCTCGCTACTGTTATTGCCTCGCTACTGTATATGGCCTGTCTTTTTACTGTTGTTTTATTTCTTTACTTACCTATTGTTCACCTAACACCTTTTTTGCACTATTGGTTAGAGCCTGTAAGTAAGCATTTCACTGTAAGGTCTACACCTGTTGTATTCGGCACACGTGACAAATACACTTTGATTTGATTTGACTATCCATAAGTTAAACATTGATGGTGTTATTAGAGATGACCAAAAATGTATCGCTAAATACTGTTGCCACTTTTACAGGAAATTGTATAGCTCTACGTAATGTCAGGAATCCACAGATATGTTTTTAACTCACTGAATAATGTTCACTCTATCAGTGATATAGAATCTAAACAGTGTGATGAACCCATCAAAGTTGAAGAGATTATAGACTCTGTCAAACATCTAAAGAACAATAAATCACCAGGTGTTGATGGAATTACATCATAATTTTACAAATGATTTTCTGAACAAGTAGCTTCCTTCCTTTTTAAAGTCTTTTTTAGAGAGTATGAAAAACAATGTTCTCCCTCCTACAATGAGTCAGGGGTTAATATCACTGATACCTAAGCCTATAAAAAGTGCTGCTCATCGATAACTGGTGTCCAATTTTGTCTTCTTAATAATGACTATAAGATATTAGGTTGTCCTATCTCTCTGTACCTGTTTTTATTAATCACCCAACTTTTTACAAATTCTTTAAATAATAGTCCTATACAAGGTATTTCCATAGCTGGTAAAGAAATGATTATAAGCCAGCTGGCTGATGATACTACTTTTTCTGAAAGACGCTAACCAAATTCCCATATCGATCAATGTGATTACAATCCTTTTCCAAAGTGTCTGGTCTAAATCTTAACATTAATAAATGTGAACTCATAGCTTTCAAAGATTGTGTGACACCTTCATATTATGGTATTGCAGTAAAAGAAGAACTTACATATTTAGGCATAACCATTACAAAGGATCAGAAGTATAGAGGCTTACTAAACTTTAACCCTCTTATTAAAAAACCCCAGAAGAAGCTAAATCAATGGCTACAGAGGGACTTATCTTTAAAAGGTAGAGTCCTAATAACCAAGGCTGAAGGTATCTCTAACATATGGCACTCTATCTTTATTTCTTGACAGTAAAATAAGCAAGGAGATAGACCAGATGCTTTCCAACTTTCTTTGGAGAAACTGTACCCATTACATTAGGAAAACTGTTGTAATGAACACTTATGAGTATGGTGGGCTGAATTTTCTGGACTTTACTACCTTAAATAATAATTTTAAGATCAATTGGATAAAACAATTCCTAATAAGACCCACTTCTATCTGGAATTTTATTCCTCATCATGTCTTCTCTACTTTTGGTGGCCTTTAACTTCATGTTGTTTTGCAATTATAATATTGACAAAGTTCCAGTGAAACTTTCTGCTTTTCATCGGCAGGTTTTCTTGTCATGGTCCTTAATTTATAAGCATCATTTTCTCCACACAGATATTATATATGGAATAATCGGGACATTTTGTATAAAAATACTTATTTTAATATTCTTTTAGAATATTGGTTCCAAAATAAATTCCTATTGGTGAGCCAACTGGTAAATTCAGAGGGTAATTTACTTAGTTCTAAAGAATTCTTATCACTTTACAAGGTCTCTGTAACACCTAAAGATTTTGGAATTGTTTTAAATGGCATTCCCTCAGGCGATGCTTTATTATTCAGGAACGTGTCAAGACCTGACCCTCAATTGAGAATCGATTCACGTTTAGATGGGAGTATTTGGCTGCTTTAACTTCCAGAGCCAAATGTGCCTTTAAACAGAACATGCAAGGTCCTTGGACTATAAGGAGTAATGTTCGGCTGCTTTAGTCCATGGTTGGGCTAGGTCCCACACATTATATACGTTCTGATACACAAAATCAGTTTGAAATCAAATAAAGTTGATTGACCACAACTTTGAAAAGGGTATAACTGTAAATCAGTGACCCTCACCCTTGATTATAATGCTACTATGTCGATGAGGTCAAAGTCTACTGTGGTGTCAAGCTATAAAGTTTTATAGTCTGAAAAATTAGAATGATTTTGGTTGAAGACAATTTAGACGATTTCAAGGGAATCCTCAAGGAGGTTTAGAGGTAGAACATTACTTATTTGTGGGAATGAACAAAGCAAGGTTGCTGTAGGTGCTCTCAATAAGTACTGTCCTCAATTCGTGTACTTTTCAACACACACACACCACATATTTTCTGAATATCGTCCAGAAAATCTGTAACTAGACCTGTTGGACAGCTAACTCGTTGATTCCAAACGGAGCATACATGGACATATTGCACAAAACAGTGTACGTTGAACAGTCAAATACGTATGTGCAGGGTAAATAAATGTCAACAGAACACATGGGTTACTGTAACATTCATTATTACGAGAGATAATTAAAATAAATCGTATTTTGCAAGGAGGAACATTCAACTTTCTTCCCACTGTTGTTACACTCAAATCTGTCCCCGATATGGGAGGAATAGTTGACAGCGCACCTCGGAGCCTTTATGCAACACAGCTACAATGTAATGGACTTTTAATTTCAAAACTCATTTAAAAGAGTTGACAAGCCGGTGCAGCAACAACATATTACATTAAACTAACCGCTGACCATTGATGGTGTCATTTGATAAACATTGTTTCTGTCAAGCTTAACGTTACGGACATCAACAATCTTGCGCGATCCTAGTAGCTGTAAAGCTAGCTATCTAACGTTAGTCAGTTAACGTTAGCTTCTCCCCGGCTATTTTTAGTGCAATTAAGCAGCTATTTCCAGACCAAGGCGTCACCCTCTTACGACCTGTAAAGTCATTATTGTCTCCCATGATCTCGTTAAGTTAGCTAATCATTTGTACAAAATGTCAACGACATCGTTGGATAAGGAATTGCAAGAGCGCTTGAGAGAGGCGTCTGCGATTGGAGACATCGACGAGGTGCGGATTTTAGTGGAAAGCGGAGTAAATGTCAACTCTCAAAACGAAATAAACGGATGGTAAGTGTGTCATATATATATTAATCAAACTTAAACAAGTTGATCAATAATCACCCGTCCTTACATGTTATTTATCGATTGATTGTTAAAATGCTGCCGGCGCAATGTTGGCAACGTGCTCTATGCAATGGCATGTCAAATGTCACCATTTCATGCTGGCCTAAGAAGAATAGTGTGTTATCCAATTATGCCTATATGGCAATCTCCTTTAACTGCAAGTGATGCAAATATACCCCCGCGTGGGTTCTCAAGTTTGACTATGATGACAATAAAAATGAACTAGTAAATGTTGGCTGCAGGGTGCAAATATTTGCGTAGGTAAAGTCGGTGAACACTGTACTTAATCTGGATCTACCTCCAGTAGCTACTTTATCATTCACAATGACTGTTCCCACATTGGCTGTTTGAGTCATCATCATGCAATGTCAGTCTTTCATCAACATTATGAATCATCCCAGAGCAGATCAGAGACTTACTTTTTCATTGTCTCCTATTCAGGACATGTTTGCATTGGGCATGCAAGAGAAATCACAAACCGGTTGTGTCGTACCTGCTGAACTCTGGCGCTGACCAAGAGATCCTCACTGCTAAAGATGAGCTGGCTGTCCAGCTGACCTCTAAGCCTGAAATCAGAAGACTGTTAGGAGGTAAATGTCCCATCACCTCACCACTCTCCCAGTTATTACTGTTTTTGTGTTAAAATTCTCTTAAACAGTTCATGAAATATCTGTATAATAGGTATATTTTGGGTTAATGACTATTAGAAGCACTAATGCCACCCCTAAGTACTAATTCATTGCCAGTGAATTGTTTTACCTGCTCATAGTTAGGGGTCACAATTTGGGTAGTGATCATAGATGGAGACTCCTGCCAGGACCTGCTATGTTTTGGTTTTCACAGCATGCTCTGGGCATGTCAATGTTCAAGGCTCCCCCAATTCAATGTGGTGTCTTGTGTATTTTTTCAAAGTTGAGGAGGAGGAAGTGCCTGAAATCAAGGAGCCTGAGTTGCCAATCATCCCAAACTACCTGTCCAACCCGCCATTCATGTACAGTAAGATGGACAACAAGGCTGAGCTCATATTGGCACAGTTGACCCAAAATGGCAATGGAGACCACTCATCAGATGACCCACACAGTGACTCAGCTTCCCTGTCGCCCACCCATGAGCAACAGCTGCCTCAGCAACCGCAGA
Organism: Oncorhynchus masou masou; assembly: GCF_036934945.1. Classification (NCBI taxonomy): domain Eukaryota; kingdom Metazoa; phylum Chordata; class Actinopteri; order Salmoniformes; family Salmonidae; genus Oncorhynchus; species Oncorhynchus masou. The sequence continues at coordinate 26,025,039 of NC_088225.1, read as the reverse complement.
GCCTACTCTCTGACACCCCGAGCCCGAGGGAGGGGGCCTTCATCCCATTGGCGCAGCAGAACGGAGTGTCGCCGAGCCCCGCCTCGTCTCTCACCGTCAACGGAGGCCTGCCTATGGACATCTCCATGGAGCCCCACCTGGTCAACCATGGGGAGTACCCACACTCGGTGGCCCATAATGGGGCTGTGTGCTCTCCTCCCCTGCCCTCCCCCAGCCCCAGCACCACCAGCAGTAGCAGCCAAGCCCAGGTGGCTAACGCTAACCCATCTATGACCCGGCAGCAGTCCCTCCCTCAGCAGCTCAACTGTGGCCAGGGTGCTGGGGGTAACATGCCTGCCTTCCAGCCTTTCTTCTTTACCAGTACATTCCCTGTCAATGTGCAAGGTAAGGACGGTCGCCACACTGCACTTGCTGTTGATGTTGTGCTGTTGATGTTGTGTGGTGTCTGTTTGTCTCTAATGTTGTGGTGTTCAATCAAGCATTGATTTGAGTCAACAGCAGAGCTTTTTTGGAGCTAATCCTATTGCATGTTGAGCCTGTTTTATCACTGCTCTGCACTTTCAGACCCATTATCCACTGCTTTCTCCCCATGTGTGTGCCTGAATGTGCCCCAGATACTGAGTGTACTCTCTACTGCATCTCACACACTGAAGTAGCTAGCGTCATTTCATTGGTGTATTTGTGTGTCTCTCCCAGAACTGGTCCTAAAGGTGCGCATCCAGAACCCCAATGCGCGGGAGAACGACTTCATCGAGGTGGAGCTGGACAGACAGGAGCTGACCTACCGCTCGCTGCTCCGGGTGTGCTGTCGCGAGCTGGACATCAGCACCGAACACGTGGAGAAGATCCGTAAGCTACCCAACACCATGCTACGAAAGGTATGGAATGGCAGAGGCACACACACGCAGGCACAAAAACACACACATGCATCGGAAGGGTGATGTTTCGGGTGGCTCTGGTACTCAAACTGGCTGGTTATAACACTAGTGGCTGAGCACTAGCACTGTGAACCCTGAGGCTGCAGCTACCGTTCCACTCCACTAACCAGCTCAATGGAGCGAGCAGGGCAGGGCAGGGCAGGGCCAGACACCACTAATAAAAGATGCAGGGCAGGCAGGAACACTCCTAGACACACCTCGATGACAGTTCACTGCTCTGTTAGGTTGGAGCACCACACTGTTCTGTTAGGTTGGAGCACCACGCTGTTCTGTTAGGTTGGAGCACCACGCTGTTCTGTTAGGTTGGAGCACCACGCTGTTCTGTTAGGTTGGAGCACCACGCTGTTCTGTTAGGTTGGAGCACCACGCTGTTCTGTTAGGTTGGAGCACCACGCTGTTCTGTTAGGTTGGAGCACCACGCTGTTCTGTTAGGTTGGAGCACCACGCTGTTCTGTTAGGTTGGAGCACCACGCTGTTCTGTTAGGTTGGAGCACCACGCTGTTCTGTTAGGTTGGCACCACGCTGTTCTGTTAGGTTGGAGCACCACGCTGTTCTGTTAGGTTGGAGCACCACGCTGGTTGGAGCACCACGCTGTTCTGTTTGGAGCACCACGCTGTTCTGTTAGGTTGGAGCACCACGCTGTTCTGTGGAGCACCACGCTGTTCTGTTAGGTTGGAGCACCACGCTGTTCTGTTAGGTTGGAGCACCACGCTGTTCTGTTAGGTTGGAGCACCACGCTGTTCTGTTAGGTTGGAGCACTGTTCACGCTGTTCTGTTAGGTTGGAGCACCACGCTGTTCTGTTAGGTTGGAGCACCACGCTGTTCTGTTAGGTTGGAGCACCACGCTGTTCTGTTAGGTTGGAGCACCACGCTGTTCTGTTAGGTTGGAGCACCACGCTGTTCTGTTAGGTTGGAGCACCACGCTGTTCTGTTAGGTTGGAGCACCACGCTGTTCTGTTAGGTTGGAGCACCACGCTGTTCTGTTAGGTTGGAGCACCACGCTGTTCTAGGTTAGGTTGGAGCACCACGCTGTTCTGTTAGGTTGGAGCACCACGCTGTTCTGTTAGGTTGGAGCACCACGCTGTTCTGTTAGGTTGGAGCACCACGCTGTTCTGTTAGGTTGGAGCACCACGCTGTTCTGTTAGGTTGGAGCACCACGCTGTTCTGTTAGGTTGGAGCACCACGCTGTTCTGTTAGGTTGGGCACCGCGCTGTTCTGTTAGGTTGGAGCAAACTTTTGGGTTGACGCTGTTCTGTTAGGTTGGAGCACACGCTGTTCTGTTAGGTTGGAGCACCACGCTGTTCTGTTAGGTTGGACCACGCTGTTCACCACGCTGTTCTGTTAGGTTGGAGCACCACGCTGTTCTGTTGTTGTTCTGAGGTTGGAGCACCACGCTGTTCTGTTAGGTTGGAGCACCACGCTGTTCTGTTAGGTTGGAGCACCACGCTGTTCTGTTAGGTTGGAGCACCACGCTGTTCTGTTAGGTTGGAGCACCACGCTGTTCTGTTAGGTTGGAGCACCACGCTGTTCTGTTAGGTTGGAGCACCACGCTGTTCTGTTAGGTTGGAGCACCACGCTGTTCTGTTAGGTTGGAGCACCACGCTGTTCTGTTAGGTTGGAAACACTGATCATGACGGCTGCTTGATGATGGAATGATGGTCACCCATTATTACCATTTTAAGAAATAATTTGAATGAGAGCGAGAGTGTGTGTACAGCTCTATTCTTTTCTTATGAGAGGGCCACAGAAAATGTTCATTGTCACAATGGTTTCAAACTTTTGGGTTGATTATAATGTTTGCAAGTTAATTGATTTGAGCTACATTGTGTTCCATGGCACATGGTAGTCCCATCTTGCACTGCATGGGTGGATTTGATATGAAAACAATGTCAACCATCCAGTTATGAAGGGAGCTGTTGTCACATTATGTAATCCCAGAACAACTGCTGACTAAGACTGTGAAACACACACACACACGTCTCTTCTATCCTCCCACCTATTGTCTGTAAGTCCTGTGTGTGATGAACCATGTATGTACTTGATTTTGTTCCGTAATCACTACAAACAATTGGACCTTTTGTGGACAATAAAGATGTGTTTTATTGAATGTAACTTTATTATTCCCAGGACAAAGATGTGGCTCGGCTGCAGGACTTCCAGGAGTTAGAGGTGGTGCTGGAGAAGGCTGAGGGCCTGGCACTCCTTTCTGGGGCGGGAGGCCTCACCGACAGACCCTGCTACAACATGAAGGCCTCCAGACTCACCTACTAGAGACCAACAGGACGGACAGACACACAGACAGACCCTGCTACAACATGAAGGCCTCCAGACTCACCTACTAGAGACCAACAGGACGGACAGACACAGACAGACCCTGCTACAACATGAAGGCCTCCAGACTCACCTACTAGAGACCAACAGGATGGACAGACACAGACAGACCCTGCTACAACATGAAGGCCTCCAGACTCACCTACTAGAGACCAACAGGATGGACAGACACAGACAGACCCTGCTACAACATGAAGGCCTCCAGACTCACCTACTAGAGACCAACAGGACGGACAGACACACAGACAGACCCTGCTACAACATGAAGGCCTCCAGACTCACCTACTAGAGACCAACAGGACGGACAGACACACAGACAGACCCTGCTACAACATGAAGGCCTCCAGACTCACCTACTAGAGACCAACAGGACGGACAGACACACAGACAGACCCTGCTACAACATGAAGGCCTCCAGACTCACCTACTGGAGACCAACAGGACGGACAGACAGACCCTGATGTCCATGTGGACCCTACTACAACATGAAGGCCTCCAGACTCACCTACTGGAGACCAACAGGACGGACAGACAGACCCTGATGTCCATGTGGACCCTACTACAACATGAAGGCCTCCAGACTCACCTACTGGAGACCAACAAGACAGACAGACAGACCCTGATGTCCATGTGGACCCTACTATCTCTCTATTGACCCTAATAGCCACTATCGTTATTAGTCAATTTCATTGCATTATGATCCGGTGTAGTTCTGCCAGCGTTATTGGGGGTTTGTTTAAAAATCCTGTTGTGTTAGCTAGGTAACGTGGTCGCCCTGCCTGTCCTTGCCTTGCTCCCTGCCAGTCTGTCCCCATGCAGCGCTCGCTAACCGATTACTCATGCATCATGTCCTCAGTTATATACTGAAGAATTTGGGCCTCCTTCCCTCTCTCCCCTCTTCTCTTCCCTCTGTCCCTCTCTCTCTCCTCCCTCTCTAGTTTGTGTTGTCGGGTTACAGTGGAACATTGGCGTTGAGGGACAGTGACATTCTTCCTAGATGGCTTAACTTATGTACTGTACATGGATCCCTTTGTACTGGGCATTAGTCATACATGTACTGGGGACTTGTCTCCTGGATGATGAGGGGGTTGAGAAGAGTAGAGGCCATTTGAACAGCTCTTCTGATATACAGCCATGGCTCTTATTAGTCCAACATGAGCGGCTTAGTACAATGTTGCGACACAGCTGACTTGCACACAGCAACATGCAGTACTGCCGCTTGCTTAGTGGGCATAGCAGGTGGCTGCCGATGTTCCAACTGGCATTCACACCCATGCTGCAGACTGCACACACACACACACACACACTCAGTCATACTCCCACACTTCAGTGATATTTCCAGTTTTTCCTTCAGTGGTTGCCCATGTTATCACACTACCCTGTTTATTTGTTCTTAGGTGGATGCCTGATGGAGCTCTTATCAGAGATGTTGCTTTGTGCTGCTGAGGTTTGATCATCTAAGAGGGAGTGGGTGTGAGTGTTGTCTCTTGCCAATTGGAAAGTTTTTGTTAGTTTCGTAGAACTGTTTATGTGCTTAGTAAGCAAACAGATGCTTCAAGTTTCATCCGTATTGTTAAGACAATGTGTCTGTTTCTTAAAGAACTCTCTTCGTCAGTTGGAAGATAACAGCCTTCTAACAGATGCTATGGTTAGCTAGCTCCACAGACACCGTCTGGATTTCAATCAAACACCCAATGTGGAACAATTCTTCATTGCTCCTGCTCTATGAATTTAGTTTTATTCTACAATGTTTACTTGCTGAAACAAAACTCATTTAGATTAACATGTATTGGGTGCAGGGGCAATATTTAAATGTTCTACAGTTTGGTTGAATGTTTGTGTGTGAGGGGTTCTTTTCAATGTAACAGTTATTGGGTCTAATATTCAACTGACACTTTCAGCTGTGAATGAATTGAATGGTTGACCGTTCCTATAGAATTCAGGTATTATTGATTTAAGCAGAATCTGCTAGGTTCACTTTAGGGGAAGTATATTCCCAGCTCTAGTAGGGGTTCCCCTAAAATGAGCATTTTAAACTGTTTCTGGATCGCTTCACTTAAGATACTTCCATTTACTGTGATTAGATCAAAACCAAATACAAACCTAGCCAGAAAAATAGTATGGTTCTCCACAATAGATTTATCTATCATGAATGTCCTATTTTTTAATTGCTGTATGAAATGTTTTTAGTTGTTTTCGGAGTGAACTGATATGACGTGGGCAGAGGACAGTTTGAAAGGATTGTTTCTGTTTCATAAGTTTGACACGGCTGTTATGTTTGAGTGCTTCCATAACACGTTTCCCAGCCATTCTCCCTGTTGCTTCTATCATACAGTGCATTTGTCATAATACTCAAGTTCACGCTGCTCTGTGAGAACGTTTTAAACACTTAACCTACATTAAACATGTAAGCTAGCTAGAGATCAAATGTTAGCTCTTGAGGGGTCCCCGAGTTTAACCTACTGACATTTGACTTTTGTCAAGTTGTGGTGTTTGCTACTTCTTTGTTTGAGTATAAATGACGATTCATACTCAAGGACGCAAACGTTAGTATTGAAGCTGAATGAGAGTGCATTGATTGAAAAGATTACTGCTTAAAATGCTTTATGACAAACACATTTGCTCATAGAGGAAGACTAAGACCCTAACATGTCCTATCAGTCCTTTATGCTGGTTAACATTCAGTTCAATGGTACAGTCAGTGGCCCACTACAGAAGTTTATAAACAATCAACAGTCAGTTACTAACAAAGGTGTTAATAGTTTACCGTTCAAATGTATACCTTAAGCTCTGGCTGTCTTAGTATGTTTAATGATTATATATTTTTATTAATTTGTCATTTCCTTTTTTAACAAGAAATGTCTTTAGTTTGTATCGATGCCTACAAGTATGGAACGTGTTTATCAATGGGGGTGAAAGGGAAGGTCGGTTGCAGCTAGGATGAAACCAAGTGTAAAGCCACAGAATCTACTGTGTTGAATGGGTTGAGTGTAAATGTTGAAGAAATACAAGACTAACTTGAACATGTCAAATGGACTCTCCAGAGAATTTTGTATTCTTAACTTGTGCAACGAGACCAAGAGGTACCTGGTTGAAGAAGCTGAATGATGATGTTTGAAATGCCTACGGCCATTTTGTGCCCAGTGAAGGAGCACCAGTGTTCTAGAATGTTCCAGAATGAATACTAGTTCTGTGAAATGGATGACTAACATTGTACTGATTGATTGCTCATGTTCAAGAGGAAGAATACAGTAACTTTACCTATGCATTCAGAGTCTGATATTTTTATATGTCCTGTGTACCTTTGATAAATTCCTTAGAGGCACTGTTTAACTTGTGTTTGATTGTGAAGACCTGTACCTGTCCTTTGATAAAGCATGGTGGGTAACTTGATCAATCTGTCCTTTTGTCGGAAATTGGTTGTTATATCAAAAGATCAGATGGTAATTATGAATATGGCAGAGAACTGAATTGAAGCCTCATCTGTTTCTGTTAAGATCCACTAGAGGGTGTAGATAGGTCAGTGTTGACGTGAATCATCCATGCCAATGCAGTGGTGTAACTGTTCACTGCCTTGCTCTCCTCCCAAAGTCAATCATTTCAAATGAAACATGCTTACATTTCATCCAAAAAGAATGATTATATGGAGCTTTAAAATAGTTTAACTACATTGATTTATTACAATAGGATACACAGTGTACAAACCATTAGGAACACCACCCTAATATACTGTAGAGTTGCACCCCCTTTTGTGCTCAGGACAGCCTCAATTCATCTGGACATGGACTCTACAACGTGAAAAGCTTTCCACACATGTTGACTCCAGTGCTTCTCACAGTTGTGTCAAGTTGGCTGGATGTCCTTTGGGTGGTAGATCATTCTTGATACACACGGGAAACTGTTGTCTGTGAAAAGCCCAGCAAGGTTACAGTTCTTGACACACTCAAACCGGTGAGCCTGGCACCACCCTCTGAATGGCACACATACACAATCCATGTCTCAATTGTTTTCCGTCTTAACAATCCTTAACCTGTCTCCACCCCATTCATCTCCACTGACTGTAGTGGATTTAATAACAAGTGACATCAATAAGGATCATAGACTGACCACGTAAATCCAGTTGAAAGCTATGTCATGGAAATAGCAGGTGTTTCTAATGTTGTGTACACTCAGTCTAGATACCTCTGAAAACATGATTCTGCCTGGTTTAAGATTTTATGCAGATGGCTAAAGAAGAAGACTAGTTCAGTGTAGTGGCAGACGAAGGTAGAAAACCTACAGAAGCACATCACTTTAGTTCACACACAATTTAGAAGTGGAAAAGTCATTAATTTGTTCAACTTTAAACAGCCTAGTCATCAACCACTCCAAATCTCTTTATTTATTCCAGTCCATTGACAGTGGCAGTTTGGTCAACAACAACAAAAATACAATTTTATTAAACAATTGAATAATACATAACATCAGTCAAATAGTTTTTAGATACTGGGGTACATGATGTTATGGGCCAATGCCAGCTTACGCTGCGGGACCCTTTTATCAACTGATAGCCACAACATGAGCCTGATGACTAAGATTCAGAATGACCCGTGACATTTTATTTGGAGCTGTCTAACTTGTTCTTGGTGAAGTTGGGGGAGCTACTGTACCAGTTAGTGCATGCATAATCAAATTGATGGTAATGAACGTTTTTTCAAGGTCCCTTTATCTAGAAACGTGGCTTTTGGTGACCTTGGTATCCAGAAACAAGCATGGGAATTGTTTTCCTTCCTACCGTGGCTCAGTGGCAGGCAGACCTTATTCTCTCTCCAGTCTCACTGGTGAAGCTCCAAGAGAATGATTGGATGTGTCGATTGATGTGTAGGTTGACCTCAGGGACTTTGACACAACATAGCTGCTTCCCCAAGTACAGGTGGGAGTGGGGTCTCAAAATAACACAGCTGCTTTAGTCGGAGTGGAATCTCATAACAAAAGCTAGAACTGAACAGCCCTAGGTGAATGGGGCAGAAATCCTACAGGTGACAGGAGCAGAAATCCTTTAGGTGACAGGAGCAGAAATCCTTTAGGTGACAGGAGCAGAAATCCTTTAGGTGACAGGAGCAGAAATCCTTTAGGTGACAGGAGCAGTAATCCTACAGGTGACAGGAGCAGAAATCCTACAGGTGACAGGAGCAGAAATCCTTTAGGTGACAGGAGCAGAAATCCTACAGGTGACAGGAGCAGAAATCCTTTAGGTGACAGGAGCAGAAATCCTACAGGTGACAGGAGCAGAAATCCTACAGGTGACAGGAGCAGAAATCCTACAGGTGACAGGAGCAGAAATCCTTTAGGGGACAGGAGCAGAAATCCTTTAGGGGACAGGAGCAGAAATCCTTTAGGGGACAGGAGCAGAAATCCTTTAGGTGACAGGAGCAGAAATCCTTTAGGGGACAGGAGCAGACATTCTTTAGGGGACAGGAGCAGAACTCCTTTAGGTGACAGGAGCAGAACTCCTTTAGGGGACAGGAGCAGACATTCTTTAGGGGACAGGAGCAGAAATCCTTTAGGTGACAGGAGCAGAACTCCTTTAGGGGACAGGAGCAGACATTCTTTAGGGGACAGGAGCAGAACTCCTTTAGGTGACAGGAGCAGACATTCTTTAGGGGACAGGAGCAGATGTCAGTGTCTTTAGTGGCTGGTCCTGATAGTTAGTTGTGTACAGCTTTGTTGTCAGCCAGTCCACACACACTTGACCCTGCACACAATGTCTGTATAAGTGTTGACATGTACTATAAAAGCCCATGTTCAAGAGTGCAGGAATGTTATTATGTTCTCTTCCTAATTTAAAGAACACAAACAGTGAGTAAGCTATCGCCACACTGCCCCCAAATATGTGTGAAGTGCACAAGCTGGTTGGAAAAGGAATGAAAATATTCCTCATGTGGTCTGCAGATGTTTTAAGGCCTGCTCAACTGACACAAGAGCAAGGCACTAGTTGCGCAATACCAACCGGCTGGAAAGTGACACTTAACGGAGTGATATTTGTGTGCTGAGGTGTGTGTATGTGCGTAGGTAAGTTGGTCTCTGTATGTTTGTTTGTTTGTTTGCTACATGTCTAGCTGCTGTCTGTTTGGTCAGGGCGGGCGGATATGTGTGGGAGTGTGTGTGTCCGCATGTAGTTAAGTCTATGTACCTGGGTGTTTGACCTTCATACATGTTCTGTGTGTGTGTGTGTGTGTGTGTGTGTGTGTGCGTGCGTGCGTGCGTGCGTGTGTGTCTGCACACGTGTGCCATGTCTAGCCATCATGTGTCTGGCCTCCTCCCTGGGTCAGGGTCTAGGAATCAGCTTAGGCTGCTGCTGAGGCTGGACGCGTTCCTCTCCTTTGTCTTGGTGTCAGACACTTTAATAAGATTAGAACCAGCAATAACACCTTCATTGTTTTTTTAACAGCCCTCAGTCCCTACCCAGACAGAACCATCTGCAAAGCCAGTGGCTGGCTCTTCCATGGCCAAGTCTCCTAAGTCCTTTTAGGGTCAGAAACCTTGGATATGTTCCCTGCAGGAACGGAGACAAAGGGCGACGTTACTCACAGGTACCTAAAGCGATGGGTTTGGACTGTGGCCCTGCACCATGGTTTTCGTGCAATTTGTGCCGTTCCCCCGGGGGATAAAGCACAGCGCTACTTAGCTGTTGCGCATACAACATTGTAAACCCACTGTAAAAAGAGAAAAAGACAGGAATGGAAAAACATTTCAGGCACATTCTAAAGCCGCTGTGTATTTCTGAGGGCTGGTACATCACCGTGGGAAACAGGTGCTGTACTGGTCACAGCTTCAAGGAGATAATCAGGTATTACTGCATCGCTAAACTCTTAGACAAAAATGTGCTAACTAGAACCTTAAAGGGTTCTTTGGCTTTACCCATAGGAGAAACCTTTGAAGAACCATTTTGGTTCCAGGTAGAACCCTTTACACAGAGGGTTCTACATGGAACCCAAATGAGTTCTACCTAGAACCAAAAAGGGTTCTCCTATGGGGACAGCTGAAGAACCCTTTTGTATAGCTTGGTCACAGGTAATTTTCTGGTGGATAAAAATAATAGAATTAGATGCTGATTCAAAAGTCAGTGTAGGCAGTGAAGCCCTTGACTGAGGCAGGCTTTGACCAGCCCTTGACCGAGGCAGGCTTTGACCAGCCCTTGACCGATGCAGGCTTTGACTAGCCCTTGACCGAGGCAGTCTTTGACCAGCCCTTGACCGAGGCAGCGTTGACCAGCCCTTGACCGAGGCAGTCTTTGACCAGCCCTTGACCGAGGCAGTCTTTGACCAGCCCTTGACCAAGGCAGTCTTTGACCAGCCCTTGACCAGCACTTGACCGAGGCAGTCTTTGAACAGCCCTTGACCGAGGCAGTCTTTGACCAGCCCTTGATCGAGGCAGTCTTTGACCAGCCCTTGATCGAGGCAGTCTTTGACCAGCCCTTGACCGAGGCAGTCTTTGACCAGCCCTTGACCGAGGCAGTCTTTGACCAGCCCTTGACCGAGGCAGTCTTTGACTAGCCCTTGACCGAGGCAGTCTTTGACCAGCCCTTGACCGAGGCAGTCCTTGACCAGCTTCATTTTGATTAACAACACATCCCCATATCCCCATCTGTCAGACTGCACCTCAAAGATGCCAATTATTGGAGGTTTGGTTGAACTGAACTAATTGTTCTTGATTGTATGCTAATCTATCCTTTGTCCTGTGACTCAGTATTCTATCAATTCTATTCACTATCTAATATTGTCCTGACAATTGTGTAAAATGTTCCCATATTTGAGAGGGCAGGGTGGCGAGATGGGAATCTAGGTAGGAACAGATTAAGAACAGATTCAGTATCAGATTTAGGTGTTTTCTCAGAATGACAGATCACATCACACATCACCCCATCTGGACCTTATTGGCTTGAGTTGACCAAGGCAAGAGGGCTTTGTGTGGTGGTTGTGATTGTATTGCTGGTTACAAATCACACTATGTCAACCTGTGAAATAATGCAATTTGGGGAATTTTGAAATATTGTCTAGTTTACTTAGCTGGTTTTCAGTGAGCTACATTTCATTATGTTTATGGCTTTCAGCTTTTTTACTTGTAGATTGATGGAGTACTGCCAGCAGGGAAAGACAGTACGAGAAAACACCTCACACCCCTGTTTATTTTAACAGGAAATAAAATCCTTTGTAAGAACACCAAAACACACATGAACTTATAGAATATTTATGTGACTGTTTTATTATCATGTCTCCACACTGTGAAATTGCGTGGGTTTGGATACGATTATATAAGTGATCAAAAAAACATTGTGCTTGTTTTGGACAAGGTTCAGAGCGGCTGCAAAGTCCTCACAGAAGGTCAAAAGGACTGTTTGCAGACAAGACATATAGGCTGAATGCAGGGAGGGTGTCAGAGTGCTTGGAGGGGGTTCTCTGGAAATCGTTATTCAATATGTGACATGTTTTCAAGCCTTCATGTGTCAGTATTGGTGGGAATGTTGAGGTCTCAACCTCCCAGGGGTGAGGGCTGGAGGGGTAGGCTGGGGGTGAGGGCTGGAGGGGTAGGCTGGGGGTGAGGGCTGGAGGGGTAGGCTGGGGGTGAGGGCTGGAGGGGTAGGCTGGGGGTGAGGAGGCATCAAACCGTCTGAATGCATGTTGTGAGAAAAGGGATCACTTTGTACTGTTGCTCAGATTATGGTAGTGTGTGTGTGTCTATATGTGTGTGTGCACTTGTGCGCGTTAGTGTTTTAGTGTGTGTATGTGCGTGTGTGTGTGTGTGTGTGTGTGTGTGTGTGTGTGTGTGTGTGTGTGTGTGTGTGTGTGTGCGTGCGCAAGCGTTCACACACTTTGTATATGCACATGTATGAGTGTGTTTGTGGAATATATGAATGTGTGTGCATACATGTGTGGAGTCTGTATGTGTGTGTTTATGTGTGTGAGCAGCAGGTTGCTAGTCTGCCAGTGTGCCTGGTCAGTGGGTCAGTGAGGGCTCTGACTGAAGCTGCAGGGGCCTGGGCCTCTTAGACACAGCAGGGACTCCACTTGGAAGGAGACTGGATGGAGAGAGACTGATGTAGATTTACACATGCATACAGACCACTCAATCCATGTCCCATAGAATGTTGGGTTGACAGCTATGGGAAAGATCCTGTTGTACCTCTGTGTGTGAACATCATGGACCCTCTTTCTTTCAGAACTAACCACAGGAAGGCTCATAGTAATGGCTGGAAAGGAATACATGGAATGGTATTGAACACATCAAACATATGGTTTCCATGTGTTTGATACCATTCCATTTACTCCATTCCAGCCATTGTTATGTGGCGTCCTCCCCTCAGCAGCCTCCCGTGGAACTAATGTTCAGAACAGTGATAGTAGATGGGCTGAGAGGTCTCGGAAAATGGAAATTAGGCAGAAAGGGAGTTGTTCTTAAGGTAGGCTGTTCCTTTGCGACACTTCAAAACATTGTGTACTAATTTCTTCATTGAGTCCTCTGTTGACTGTTTATAATGTGGCATGCCAATGTTCTGTCAGTGTTATACAGGTCTTATGACAGTGGATCAAGGTGTTGCTGATGTTTCCATAATATGGAGGCATATTCATCAGTGGCCGAGTAGGGAGATGTGTGAGCGTTCTCCAGAGTTCAATACAAACCTTTGACCCCAGGATGACAAGCAGAGTTGGGGAGTAACTGGTTACATGTAAATTACATGTAATCTGATTACATTAAAAAAAACTTTAATCAATTATGTTACAAGCTAAAATATTGTAATCAGATTGCAGATACTTTAGAAAAAAAATAGATGATTGCTTCTTGGATTACTTTAAAATTCAGAGAGGATGTTTGTGAAAACAAATACATTATGCCATCTATCTGTTTTCTCAATGATATCCAATTCAGCATTGAAAAAGGAGCAAGTTTAAGTTTGTTGCAGCTGAGGGAGTCTGACCACACGTCAGAGACGACTATGATGACACACCAAATGCATTTGATGGATCATTTTCGTCTTCTAATGCCTCTTAAAGGTAAAGTAATCCAAAAGTAGCTGAAAGTAATCAGATTATGTTACTGAGTTTGGGTAGTCCAAAAGTTAATTTACTGATTAAAATGTTGGACAGGTAACTAGTAACTGTAACTGATTACATTTAGAAAGTAACTTTCCCAAGCATGGTGACAAAATACTGTGTCTGTGAAGAATACCACTGGGTATGGTGCCATCACCAGGAGACCCATTCACACTGTACATACAGTATAGTACGACCTACAATAGTCATCAGCATTTAGTCAGTGCTTATATTTGTCCTATTTCACACATGTACAAGTGTGTTTTATATGCATGTGTGAATAGGAAATGTGTTTTGCATATCGCAACTCTCCCTGAGACACCCTTGGAGAGTGGGGAAAACCATTGTCTATGGCGACCCTGGAGCATTTTAGGGTTAAGTCCCTTGTTCAAGAGCACGTCCCTTGTCGGCTCTGGGATTTGAACTAGCGACCTTTCGGTTAGTGGCCCAATGCGTTAACTACTAGGCTACATTCCACCGAGTATCATATAACCTACAGTAGCAGGAGAGAAGTCTCAGAGCAAAGATCTCCAAGAATTCGACCCTTGCCTTCCCCAGGCAAGTATTATGGATGTATTAAGCTCATTCCACATGGTTTTACTGATTCATCTCTGAAGATGTAAACCCACTCCTGGGAAAGGTTGAAAAAAAGCACTATGCAATGTGTTCAATAAGGCCATATTGATCCAGATAGTTAACTGTTTAGATATTATTATCCAAATATCTAAATGTGTATCAACACAAGAGTAAATATTGTGTTAATATAAAAATACTTGTATCAGTATGAATATAATTTGTTTTTATGTTACCACAGTATGTTTTCCACATTTACAGTACTGCATAGTGGGCTACAATGAAGGTGGTCCAACTATTTACACAAAGGGGGAAAAGGTGTCAACACGCGCCTTGCGCACCACACGCGCACAGCACAGGTATTTTGCCGGAGGTCCCTGCTCGAGCCTGCTGCTGCTACGGACTTTTTAATATGTTCATCAGAACTGTAACTCGCCTGGGATTTGCTGTCGGGGTATACTAGCCACTGTAATTCATGTAGTTAGATTTTAAGTAATAGGGTTGAAATACCACCTAATCTCTCCAGACTATTAAACGTTGACCAGCGGACTGACGGAGTTCTTCACTGCAGCAACACTACGCACTGACCACACGTCTTCCTGACCGTTTAATCACATTTTACTTTACATTTCAACTTAATTTCTCCCTTTGGCTTTGTCATTTATGACCATTTAATAGTTTTGCACTCATCGGGAAATTTTGCTAACTTCGACGCTCCTCGGATCTTGTTTTATTTCTTCGGGATCCTTGTGAAAGTTCCGTTACGCGCTGGATATGTGGTGGATGTTGTTTCCTCGATGGATCTGGTTTCTCTTTGGACAGTGCTACGTCTTGCTCCTGATCATAGACAGCTGTGTGAGGGTGAAAGCGATGCCAATGTCCATGCCCAACAAAGTGGTGTACTCTCACGCGGGCATGTGCCCCAACGAGATGAACCCCAACCTGTGGGTGGACGCCATGAGCACCTGTATGCGCGAGTGCGAGTTGGACCGGGTGAGTTTCTGGGATCAGTTTTCCTCGCGGGCTGGAGACAAATAGGGGACACTTTATTCTGTCAAACGTTTCTCTATATAAAGTTTCTGCAATTTAATTCATGGAATGAAAGGTGGAGATAAGTGGGACATGCGCACTGCGCACTGTTTTTGGCCATTCAAATTCAATTGTGACCACATTGCCTCTGTTCTTCATTTCTCTTTGAATTAGATTGAATATCTCCTCAATCAGATACTTGTTCATAGACTACAGTTTTGGAAATAGCAGACACTGGTGTATATGCCCACAATATTACATTTGTTGTCAACAGATTGTTCACCTAGACAGCTCAGTAATTCAAACCAGCAACCTTTCAGTTACTGACCCAACACTCTTAACTGCTAGGCTACCTGACCATACCAGTTACTGACCCAACACTCTTAACCGCTAGGCTACCTGACCATACCAGTTACTGACCCAACACTCTTAACCGCTAGGCTACCTGACCTACCCTGACCCAACTCTCTTAACCGCTAGGCTACCTGACCATACAAGTTACTGACCCAATACTCTTAACCGCTAGGCTACCTGACCATACCAGTTACTGACCCAACACTCTTTAGGCTACCTGACCATACCAGTTACTGACCCAACACTCTTAACCGCTAGGCTACCTGACCATACCAGTTACTGACCCAACTCTCTTAACCGCTAGGCTACCTGACCATACCAGTTACTGACCCAACTCTTAACCGCTAGGCTACCTGACCATACCAGTTACTGACCCAATACTCTTAACCGCTAGGCTACCTGACCATACAAGTTACTGACCCAACTCTCTTAACCGCTAGGCTACCTGAGAATACCAGTTACTGACCCAATACTCTTAACCGCTAGGCTACCTGACCATACCAGTTACTGACCCAACACTCTTAACCGCTAGGCTACCTGACCATACAAGTTACTGACCCAACACTCTTAACTGCTAGGCTACCTGACCATACCAGTTACTGACCCAACTCTCTTAACCGCTAGGCTACCTGAGAATACCAGTTACTGACCCAATACTCTTAACCGCTAGGCTACCTGACCATACCAGTTACTGACCCAACACTCTTAACCGCTAGGCTACCTGACCATACAAGTTACTGACCCAACTCTCTTAACCGCTAGGCTACCTGACCATACAAGTTACTGACCCTTAACACTACCTGAGAATACCAGTTCCTGACCCAATACTCTTAATCGCTAGGCTACCTGACCATACCAGTTACTGACCCAACACTCTTAACCGCTAGGCTACCCTGACCCAACTCTCTTAACCGCTAGGCTACCTGACCATACAAGTTACTGACCCAACTCTCTTAACCGTTACTGACCCAATACTCTTAACCGCTGAGAATAGGCTACCTGACCATACCAGTTACTGACCCAACACTCTTAACCGCTAGGCTACCTGACCATACCAGTTACTGACCATACCAGTTACTGACCCAACTCTCTTAACCGCTAGGCTACCTGAGAATACCAGTTACAATACTCTTAACCGCTAGGCTACCTGACCATACCAGTTACTGACCCAACACTCTTAACCGCTAGGCTACCTGACCATACAAGTTACTGACCCAACACTCTTAACTGCTAGGCTACCTGACCATACCAGTTACTGACCCAACACTCTTAGGCTACCTGACCATACCAGTTACTGACCCAACACTCTTAACCTAGGCTACCTGACCATACCAGTTACTGACCCAACACTCTTCTAGGCTACCTGACCATACAAGTTACTGACCCAACACTCTTACCGCCAGGCTACCTGACCATACCAGTTACTGACACAACACTCTTAACCGCTAGGCTACCTGACCATACCAGTTACTGACCCAACACTCTTAACCGCTAGGCTACTTGACCATACCAGTTACTGACCCAACACTCTTAACCGCTAGGCTACCTGCCACCCATGACTATTGAGTCTAATAACTTTTATTACTCTGCATTATGAGATATTGAGAAGTAAGCATGTAAAATGTATAGCCTACAATACCAACCTCACATTGCATAGTATTGTTTCATTACATTAGAAAGTGCATCACGCTCAAGTTCCTTAACATCCTATATGTTCCCTGAGTGCATAATGAACTGAAACATGCTGATCCCAACACCTCCCATGTATCCCCTATCACCCCCAAGGACTGTGAAAACTTTGAGAAATGCTGCAACAACGTGTGTGGGAACAAGAGCTGTGTGGCGGCGCGCTACATGGACATTAAGGGCAAGAAGGGTCCGGTTGGCATGCCAAAAGGGGTCAAGTGTGACAAGTTGATGTGTACGCAGCAGGGCTCAGAGTGTGACATCTGGGAGGGCCAGCCCGTGTGTAAGTGCCGGGACCGCTGTGAGAGAGAGCCCCACTTCACATGTGCCTCAGACGGTATGACCTACTACAACAAGTGTTACATGGATGCAGAGGCCTGCTCCAAGGGCATCTCTATCTCTGTGGTCACCTGCAGGTAAACAGGAAACATCTATCTATAGACTCACATATTAATCACATGTTAATAGAAAAGTTCTGAATAGACTGCGGTGTTTACTGTTTTGTTGTGCTATGACTGCTATGTTATGTTGATATCCATCTCTATGGTAACAGGAACTGAAAATTAATAGATGGGATTCTGAATGATAACTGTAGACATAATAACCCTATATTTCTGTATTTGTATGAGATCTGTATTCCTCTGTAGTTACACAGGAGTAATACTCACTCAATCTAGAGTTTCACTTTGCTTTTGTTTTATGCATTTGAGTTTCTTGTACCAACCTTTGTCTATCACACACCCAGCTCAAGGTAGATTACATTACTGTGGTAACTAATCTATTCTTCTCTCTCTGATATCACCTCTGCAGGTACCACCTCACCTGGCCAAACACCAGCCCGTTGCCCATGGAGACCACACTGCGGCCAACCACTGCCCTCCTGGAGACCACCCCCGGCTGACATCCATCCTCCAATGATGCTCAGCAACCCCACTCAGCAGGCTGTGTTCGTGGGCGAGACAGCCAGCTTCCTGTGCGAAGTGTCAGGTAAGCCCAGTCCGGAGGTGACCTGGGAGAAGCAGCTGGAGGGCAAGGAGAACACAGTGATGAGGCCCAATCACGTGCAGGGGAACGTAGTGGTCACCAACATCGGCCAGCTGGTCATCTACAATGCCCAGCAACAGGACGCGGCATCTACACCTGCACGGCCAAGAACCTGGGGGGGCTGTGACCTCCCACTACCCACTGTCGGTGATCCAGAGAGACACGGGCCAGAAGGAAGGTGAGGTAGGGAATGCCACCAACCCATTCCCATTCCCCGCCGAAGAGTGCCTGAAGGGGCCGGACAGTGACGACTGTGGGGAGGAGAGCATAAGCTGGTACTACGAAGCCAAGAGGAACAATTGCTTCACCTTCACCTACAGCCAGTGCAACAAGAACCGCAACCACTTTGACAGCTACGAGACATGCATGTTGTCATGCGGGGCAGAGCTGTCGGCTCCCTGCTCTCTCCCCAGCCTGCAGGGACCCTGTAAGGCCTACGAGCCCCGCTGGGCCTACAGCAGCACCCTCAAACAGTGCCAGTCCTTCATCTGGGGCGGCTGTGGAGGCAATGAAAACAACTTTGAATCCAAAGAGGCCTGCGAGGAGATGTGTCCTTTTCCGAAGAACCATAACTGTAAGATGTGTAAACCGCGGGGCAAGATGGTGACCAGCTTCTGCAAGAGCGACTTCATCATCCTGGGGCGTGTGACAGAGTTGCCTGAAGAACAGGACTCGGGCCACGCCTGATCACCGTGGAGGAGATCCTAAAGGACGAGAAAATGGGCCTCAAGTTCTTCGGCCAGGAACCCTTGGAGGTGACCTTGATGAACATGGACTGGAACTGCCCGTGCCCCAACATCACCATGGCCAACGGGCAGCTCATCATCATGGGAGACGTCCACAACGGCATGGCCGTGCTGCAGCCCGACAGCTTCGTGGGGAGCTCCACCACACGCAGGGTCAGGAAGCTCCGAGAGGTCATTCACAAGAAGACCTGTGATTTTCTCAAAGAGTTCCCAACAAACCAGTAGTTACTCTCTGAGAGATCCCAGTATCCTGTACAAGAGCTGTCTATATCAAGAAAAGCAAACTGGTTCTAGCATCCAGTAGTAGCTATTGTCTGAGATTTCCCCACTATCCAGTAGGGAAGATATCTAGAAGAGTAGACTGGGACTTTTTCAAAGTTTCTTACCATTCAGTAGCCGGATGATGGCTTCTGTTGATTATTGCTTTCTCCTTCTCCTAAAGGTGGGGACTGAACCAATACCTTAACACTGATCCGACAAGCTGTTTCCCTACCCATGACCTTCTCTTTAGTTTCCACAGAAGACATATGTTGTATGCATTTTGTCATATTTTCCACTGGCTATCTCCTTCACTCAGATGTTCTCCATATACAGTAGATATCTAGAAGATCCATGATTTTCTCAGATGACGGCTGCTGTTAGCTGATTCCAGATTCTTGTCTCTCTCCTTCACTCTGAAGTTTGGACATTAAGTGTTGGGGCTCCTCTGTACTATGGAAATGGCTGGAGGTACCTGTATATTTTAAACAACGACAGATTTATACTTTGTGTGGATTCACTTTCTGAAAGGAGAGCTAATTGTCCGTATATAGTACTGTAGTGGTGACTTATATCAAGCGCTTACCTTGGAAATATTTTAGTTAAACTAAAATGGCTCTTTGAATAATATTTTAAATTGAAATATATTATCTTGGTATGAATGTACTAATGCCTGACAGATAGCTAAACTCGGTGCCTTGGTTAATATGAATGTTATATTATGTTGACTTAAAATCTATGGTATCCTGAAAGAGACATTTTGTAATATATATTCTGAGTGCTTGAGCTCACGATAATGTCATGTAAAGCTCATGGAACAAACAAGTCCTTTGATTCCACTAGAAACCACTTTGTAGTCCATGATTGCTGATACAGTATATGAACTTCTGTTCTGAACATCCTATTTATTTTTTATCCCCTCCTTTTAGAGATACACCCAATTCAATAATGGACAGACTTATGTTATGTTATTTTGTAAATCCAAATGATAAAGATGTTCATAACACAATGGTGAAGAAATAAAAATGACACTTTGAAAGAATATCCACTTCTTATCTCTGTGTTGCGCTATGCTTCTATACCTGTAAAATGACTGACAGCAGGTGTCTGTCTGCCAGTCTGTCTGCCAGTCTGTCTGTCTGTCTGTCTGTCTGTCTGTCTGTCTGTCTGTCTGTCTGTCTGTCTGTCTGTCTGTCTGTCTGTCTGTCTGTCTGTCTGTCTGTCTGTCTGTCTGTCTGTCTGTCTGTCTGTCTGTCTGTCTGTCTGTCTGCCTGTCTGCCTGTCTGCCTGTCTGTCTGTCTGTCTGTCTGTCTGTCTGTCTGTCTGTCTGTCTGTCTGTCTGTCTGCGTGTATTTGTATGTTCACAGGCAAGCGTAATTGTGCATGTGTGCGTTTTTCATTTTCTAGTTTATACCAGCCCCCTATCTTCCTCCACCCCCTTTCCTCATCCCCCCTTCACATGGAGGGCCAAGTTTGGCATTAAATCTGGAGCAGGTCACATTCCAGCCCAGCTGTGAAGGGCTGCTGAGCCCAGGGGGACGGAGAAGAGAGCAGCCTGGCCGGCCTTGTGTTGTGTCTGGGTCTGGCTGGGCCCTCCATCCTCCACCCACCACCCACTGGCCCTCAGATCTTTCATGTGTGAGGGCTGACGGAAGGAGGAGGCGAGGGGGAGGAAAGGATGTAGGCCATCTCCCTCTCTCCCTCGGCAGGACACATCTGTGTAAAGGGGCTATGCGGAGGGGGGAGAGGGGGAAGTGAGGGGTTAGATGAAAGGGCCGTAAAGGGAAAGCAAAGTGGAGTTGGGATGGAGTGATGCATGCTCTCTCTCTCTCTCTCTCTCTCCATCAGATGGGCAACCTGCAGTCTGTCTCTCTCTCTCTCTCTCTCTCTCTCTCTCTCTCTCTCCATCAGATGGGCACCCTGCAGTCCGTCTCTCTCTCTCTCTCTCTCTCTCTCTCTCTCTCTCTCTCTCTCTCTCTCTCTCTCTCTCTCCATCAGATGGGCACCCTGCAGTCTGTCTCTCTCTCTCTCTCTCTCTCTCTCTCTCTCTCTCTCTCCATCAGATGGGCACCCTGCAGTCTGTCTCTATCTCTCTCTCTCCATCAGATGGGCACCCTGCAGTCTGTCTCTCTCTCTCTCCATAAGATGGGCACCCTGCAGTCTGTCTCTCTCTCTCTCCATCAGATGGGCACCCTGCAGTCTGTCTCTCTCTCTCTCTCTCCATCAGATGGGCACCCTGCAGTCTGTCTCTCTCTCTCTCTCCATCAGATGGGCAACCTGCAGTCTGTCTCCTCTCTCTCTCTCTCTCTCTCTCTCCATCAGATGGGCAACCCTGCAGTCTGTCTCTCTCTCTCTCTCCATCAGATGGGCACCCTGCAGTCTGTCTCTCTCTCTCCATCAGATGGGCAACCTGCAGTCTGTCTCTCTCTCTCTCTCTCTCTCTCTCTCTCTCTCTCCATCAGATGGGCACCCTGCAGTCTGTCTCTCTCTCTCTCTCTCTCTCTCTCCATCAGATGGGCACCCTGCAGTCTGTATCTCTCTCTCTCTCTCTCCATCAGATGGGCACCCTGCAGTCTGTCTCTCTCTCATCTCAGCGCTCCCTCTCCAGCCACGCTCTGACCCGACGTGGGGGAGGTGGTAGGCCCACAGACTGGGCTGTGTTTAAAGCAGAATTTGAACTTTTGACTTGGCTGGCTGGGCTGAAGCCAGGGCTGGAGGCTGGGAGTTGGGACTGGGGTAAAGGGAAAGGGCTAGAGCTAGGATGTAGGGCTGGAGATAGGGCTTAGGTTGGGGTAAAAGGCTGAAGCTGGTCTCTGGGCTAGGGTATAAAGCTAGTAGTCTGGGGTTAGGGTCTGGAGCTGGTCCCTGGGCTAGGGTATACAGCTAGTAGTCTGGGGTTAGGGTCTGGAGCTGGTCCCTGGGCTAGGGTATACAGCTAGTAGTCTGGGGTTGGGGTTACAGCTGGTCCCTGGGGGGCTAGTATACAGCTAGTAGTCTGGGGTTAGGGTCTGGAGCTGGTCCCTGGGCTAGGGTATACAGCTAGTAGTCTGGGGTTAGGGTCTGGAGCTGGTCCCTGGGCTAAGGTATACAGCTAGTAGTCTGGGGTTAGGGTCTGGAGCTGGTCCCTGGGCTAGGGTATACAGCTAGTAGTCTGGGGTTAGGGTCTGAAGCTGGTCCCTGGGCTAGGTATACAGCTAGTAGTCTGGGGTTAGGGTCTGGAGCTGGTCCCTGGGCTAAGGTATACAGCTAGTAGTCTGGGGTTAGGGTCTGGAGCTGGTCCCTGGGCTAAGGTATACAGCTAGTAGTCTGGGGTTAGGGTCTGGAGCTGGTCCCTGGGCTAAGGTATACAGCTAGTAGTCTGGGGTTAGGGTCTGGAGCTGGTCCCTGGGCTAAGGTATACAGCTAGTAGTCTGGGGTTAGGGTCTGGAGCTGGTCCCTGGGCTAGGGTATACAGCTAGTAGTCTGGGGTTAGGGTCTGGAGCTGGTCCCTGGGCTAGGGTATACAGCTAGTAGTCTGGGGTTAGGGTGTGGAGCTGGTCCCTGGGCTAGGGTATACAGCTAGTCTGGGGTTAGTCCCTGGGGGGTTAGCTAGGTCTGGGGTTAGGGTGTGGAGCTGGTCCCTGGGCTAGGGTATACAGCTAGTAGTCTGGGGTTAGGGTGTGAAGCTGGTCCCTGGGCTAGGGTATACAGCTAGTAGTCTGGGGTTAGGGTCTGGAGCTGGTCCCTGGGCTAGGGTATACAGCTAGTAGTCTGGGGTTAGGGTGTGAAGCTGGTCCCTGGGCTAGGGTATACAGCTAGTAGTCTGGGGTTAGGGTCTGGAGCTGGGGTCCCTAGCTAGGGGGCTAGGAGTTGGGGTTAGGGTCTGGGGGCTGGAGTTGTGGTTACAGCTGGGGGCTGGAGTTGGGGTCTACTGGAGATGGGGTTGTAGCTGGGGGCTGGAGTTGGGGTTACGGTATACAGGGGCTGGAGTTGGGGTTACGGCTGGGGGCTGGAGTTGGGGTTACAGCTGGGGGCTGGAGTTGGGGTTACGGCTGGGGGCTGGAGTTATGGTTACAGCTGGGGGCTGGAGTTGGGGTTACGGCTGGGGGCTGGAGTTGGGTTTACGGCTGGGGGCTGGAGTTGGGTTTACGGCTGGGGGCTGGAGTTGGGGTTAAGGCTGGGGGCTGGAGTTGGGGTTAAGGCTGGGGGCTAGAGTTGGGGTTACGGCTGGGGGCTGGAGTTGGGGTTACGGCTGGGGGCTGGAGTTGTGGTTATGGCTGGGGGCTGGAGTTGTGGTTATGGCTGGGGAATGGAGTTGGGGTTACGGCTGGGGGCTGGAGTTGGGGTTAGGGTTGGGGGCTGGAGTTGTGGTCATGGCTGGGGAATGGAGTTGGGGTTACGGCTGGGGCTGGAGTTGGGGTTAGGGTTGGGACTGGGGTAGGTAGGTACTAGTTGTTTTGGGGCTTGGCCTTGATCCGAGGCTGACACTGTGACTGGGACTAGATCAGAAAGAGGGACAGGGAAATAAACGATAAAGAGTCAAGAAGGTTTTCCCAGGGTGGGCCCCTCACCCGTCTGCCCCCTCGGGCCCACACACAGCACAGGGCCGACCCCTGACCCCCTAAGCTGCTAATGAAAAAGAGGCCAGGAGGAAAAGACCACTTTCATTATGGGCTGTTGACAAGTGTTAAGTACGGAACTAGTCAGGACCTAGACAGAGATGTCAGGCTCAAGTTCACTTTGAACCCACAGACCAAATAGACCATAATAACACAAGCTCTGCTTAGAGGCACACACATCTCTTGGTAGCCATGGAAACAAAATCATGGCAACTTTGAAAACACATTTCTGGCAATAGATTATTTTCAAGATGGATGCATTCAAACTAGGCTAGACTTATATGCTCTGATGAGAACCTCTGATTTCAGCCTGAAAATGCTTTACACATTATTTGACTCATTCCTTAATATACAGATCATATTGATTGTGTTTGGGTATAGGCTACAGTTTGAAAAACATTAACACTGTAATGCAGTTTTTTAAAATCTGCTTTATTCTAGGTAGAAACACTGACCTCTGTTGATGATTTAGAGGATTTACATGTCAGAGACACAAGACACAACTGCTACAGGTGTTACAATGTGGTTCACTCATCTTTTACCAATCACATCCAACCTGGATCATCTGATGATTCTTAAACTGACTGATTCGGAAGAAGGACATAACGAGTGTAGGAATATTTACATGCTATCAAAGGATATTCAAATGGATCCTTCTGTCATAATTGCTCAGTCAGAAGAAATTGCGAGGTATCACGCAATGATGTCATAGCAATGATATGATCTCTGAAATCCTGGCAAAGTCATAATAATGACGATAATAGCAGAAAACCTGCTCTGGATCCCCCTAGCAGAGTCCAGCTTAACGTAATAGCCATTGCAGTTAGCCCAGAACACACACACCGTTCCATTTGGTGAATAGTGTTGATGACATAACGTGAGTCATCCGTCGAAGATGAGAGGAGGTCTGTTGCCAGGTAGTTCTGAGTCTGAGACCTAGAGAGAGAGAGAGAGAGAGAGAGAGAGAGAGAGAGAGAGAGAGAGAGAGAGAGAGAGAGAGAGAGAGAGAGAGAGAGAGAGAGAGAGAGAGGGAGAGAGAGAGAGAGGGAGAGAGAGAGAGAGAGAGAGAGAGAGAGAGAGAGAGAGAGAGAGAGAGAGAGAGAGAGAGAGAGAGAGAGAGAGAGAGAGAGAGAGAGAGAGAGAGAGAGAGAGAGAGAGAGAGAGAGAGAGAGAGAGAGAGAGAGAGAGAGAGAGAGAGAGAGAGAGAGAGAGAGAGAGAGAGAGAGAGAGGGAGAGAGAGAGAGAGAGAGAGAGAGAGAGAGAGGAGAGAGAGAGAGAGAGAGAGAGAGAGAGAGAGAGAGAGAGAGAGAGAGAGAGAGAGAGAGAGAGAGAAGATTGAGAATAGGAGAGACGATGAGAGAGAGAGAGAGGAGAAGAGAGAGGGGTAGATGGAGAGACAGAGGGTGAGAAGGGGTGGATAGAGAATGAGAGAGTGATAGAGAGCGAGAAAAATATAGAGATGAGAGATGGAGAAGCAATAGACAGAAAATATAAAGAGAGAGAGCGAGAAAAAATAGAGATAGAGATGGAGGAGAGAGGGAGAGGGAGAGAGAGAGAAAAAGAAAACGAGATAGATAGAGAGAGTGTGACCCACTTCCGGTGCAGGTGTTTGATCTTGGTTGACACTGAGCACACAGCAGGAATGACTATCAACACACGTAGCTGACTGAGATGGCCTCCAAAACAGAGCAGCACTCCACAACACTGAGATCAGACATCTCTGTCTCTCTCACGCTCTCTTATTGATGGATGTGGCGATAGAAATACATCTCTATAGCTAGTTGGACTTGAGGAAATCTATGTCCTTTCGGTTCGGTGCCTCTTTCAATGTAAAATGTTTTCTTGCATTGCGATCGGACATTGTGAGCTGTGATACAGCCATGCCAACTGGTAACGAGTCCTCTTGTCCACTTGATGGCAGTATAATATAATCTATCCTTAGGCTATTAAATACTGTTCTCACACACAGGACCAAAAGTCCAAACAGCTGCATCAGTTTTCCTGAACATCGTGTTCTCCTCAGATATTTACTATACTATCACAACATACAATATGCAAGCAGTCCATCTACTGGTATGTTATTTATTTACATGTCCTGAACTATGCCTTGGAATACTGTCCTGTACACGATTGTTTCTCTTATTTATTTATTGTCTATGTGCTGCTAACCTAACGAAGCAGGTGTAAAATAAATGCCTGAAATTACATCCCCTACATACATACTGGTCTTGACGAGAAGAAAAAAAAATGATCTTCTGCAATGTTCAACCAATCCAGTTAATGTGGAGGAGGAGTTTAGATGGAGTGTCACCTTGTTAACTTCTGAAAGAGGACGTTGGGTCACAGGCTCTCTTTCCATTCAACTGAA
Organism: Oncorhynchus masou masou; assembly: GCF_036934945.1. NCBI lineage: Eukaryota > Metazoa > Chordata > Actinopteri > Salmoniformes > Salmonidae > Oncorhynchus > Oncorhynchus masou. Next base: position 25,999,044 of record NC_088225.1, on the reverse strand, counting down.
AAACAGAACATGTTGGGGACTCAGATGGAAAGGACAAATATTGATAGGCTCTTTACACATTTAAATCATAAGCAGACATGTTCTATCTTTTAGCATTGTAAGGAGTCCTTGTAATGCCAGGATGAACTAACTAGATCAAGCATTTTGGACCTTTTGATATGAGCATGAATTATAGCAACAGCTATTGCAGAAATCTCCACTCACATCAATACCAAAAAGCATCCTTTCTCATTCTGCCCTTCTGTTAACTTCCTGTCCTCTCCTCTCTTTTCTTAAACTGCATAAGGCGGCATCGTCCAATCAGGTCCTTTGTTTCTGTCCAAACAGGGAGTATTGTTGTCTCTGATTGGCTGTGGGTTAAAATGACACATCTGCCAGTAATGTGTCTCTTTCTAGAGCTCTACGTGGATCTTTGTGACTGTCCATGGCTGTGGAACATGTGGGTTTGAGCATCAGGCTGCCGATGTGATTCAGGGTCAGATGGGATCAGAACTGCAATGTAATACTGAATGTCAATCTGTTTAGATCTCTCTGTGTTGCCATGGGCATTGGCCTATCTCTAATTTATCTCTGTATCTCTTATCTCTCTCTCTGTTGCCATAGGCCTCTCTCTCTCTCTCTCTCTCTCTCTCTCGCTCTCGCTCTCTCTCTCTCTCACACACACCCTCTCTCTCTTTCTCTCACACACCCTCTCTCTCTCTGTCTCCATCTGGTGTCACTCCATAATACTCTAACCCAGTGAAAGAAACAGTTATGGACACTTACAGACCGTTGAGTGTGTGCACGTGTGTGTGTGTGTGTGTGTGTGTGTGTGTGTGTGTGTGTGTGTGTGTGTGTGTGTGTGTGTGTGTGTGTGTGTGTGTGTGCCTGTGTGTGTTTATGAGTGGCACTGGCACATTGATAGCTATGGGTGCCATTTGTGGGATATTCTGGCTGGTGGCTTGTGAAGGTATTCCTAGAGAGATTGAACGTGAGTGGCAGCATCACAAACGAGACAGTGAAAGGTCCCCCGGGGTCACTATCAGAGATATACAACTGCTTTGAAGGTGTGGTTCTCATTTAATTATGTATAGAGAGAATTTGTCAGGTTTTAGTAGTGATGCTAGTAGTCGTGTATCAAATCAACAAAGTATTTACACTGACAGGCAACATCTAATGTTCTCTATAATTTGATCAGTTGTGATATGATATTATTATGTAGTTCTGATAGTGTGTACATACAGAATGTGTGTGTAGTCTCTTCACCGCGGAGTCACATCTTACATCAAAGATCAAATGAGCTGGGTGATTTATTTGCTTGACTATTCCATTGATTACTTTATCCCTCACAGGTTACTACTGTCCTCTCTGCTTCCTCTCTCCTCCCTCCTCCCTCCTTTCCACCCTCCTCCCTCCTCTCTCTCCCCTCCTCTTTCCACCCCTCCCTCCCTCCACCCTCCACCTCATCCATCCTCCCGCCTCCTCCTCTCTACCCCTCCTCTCTCCTCCTCCACCCTCCTCCCTCCACCCTCCTCTCTCCACCCTCCTCCCTCTCCCTCCTCTCTCCTCCCTCCTCCCTCCCTCCCTCCTCCCTCCTCCCTCCTCCCTCCTCTCACCTTCCTTCTCTCTTTCCCTCCTCCCTCCTCTCTCTACCTTCTCTCCTCCCTCCCTCCACCCTCCCTCTCTCCACCCTCTCTCACCCTCCCTCTCTCTCCCTCCACCCTCCTCTCTCCACCCTCCTCTCTCTCCCGCCTCCCTCCACCCTCCTCTCGCTCCCTCCTCCCTCCACCCTCCTCTCTCCTCCCTCCTCCCTCCTCTCTCGCCTTCCTCTCTCTCCCTCCTCCCTCCTCTCTCTACCTTCCTCTCTCCTCCCTCCCTCCACCCTCCTCTCTCCATCCTCCTCTCTCACCCTCCTCTCTCTCCCTCCACCCTCCTCCCTCCACCCTCCTCTCCCTCCCTCCTCCCTCCACCCTCCTCGCTCCCTCCTCTCCCTCCCTCCTCCCCTCCACCCTCCTCTCTCCCTCCTTCCTCCACTGTCAACCCTCTCTCCCTCCCTTCTCCCTCCACCGCCCTCCCCTCTCCTTCCTCCACTGTCCTCCCTCCTCCCTCCCATCTCCCATCTCCCTCCCTCCTCCCACTGTCTCCCTCCTCCCTCCCTCTCTCCCTTCTCCCTCCACCCCTCCCTCCCTCTCCTTCCTCCACTGTCCACCCTCCTCTCTCTCCCATCTCCCATCTCCCTCCCTCCTCCCTCCTCTCTCTCCCTCCTCCCTCCTCTCTCTCCCTTCTCCCTCCACCTCCCTCCTCCCTCCTCTCTCTCCCTCCTCCGTTCTCTCTCTCCCTTCTTCCTCCACCTCCCTCCCTCTCCTTCCTCCACTGTCCACCCTCCTCCCTCCCATCTTCCATCTCCCTCCCTCCTCCCTCTCTCTCCCTCCTCCCTCCTCTCTCTCTCCCTTCTCCCTCCCTCTCCTTCCTCCACTGTCTACCCTCCTCTCTCTCTGCATATCACACTCCACAACCCATCTGTCCCATTCTCTCACTCACTGAGAGGGTGATGGAGACATTTTGGGAAAAGAGATAACGGGTAACAAAGAGAAGAGAGAGGGTATAAAAGGAGAAGTAGTAATATATAGAATGTTAACATATAATAAAGGGAGATGGAATACTCAATACTCATATTCAAATACAGGTAATATCTCTGTCTCCCACACACTGTCACACAGATGCACTGTGTCAGATCGCCCACACCAGATAGATATGCATGTGTTTGATTGATATTGCTGGCAGAGATTGGGCAGGGATTCATTTGGGATTTTGCATTTAGATAGAACTCCAGTCACAGCCCATCTGTGAAGATCTTTCATGTCTGATGGAAGCCAACTACACACGCAGCACTGTCAATGTTTAATCTATTCATATGAACACGCATGCACACCGACACAGTAGATCTAACAGAAGGAAACCTTAGTAATGCAGCCCAGGTCAAAGAGAGAGGGAGAGAGAGAGAGAGAGAGAGAGAGATAGCCATCCCACGGGAGAGAGATAGAACAGTGAAAGAACTCAGCCATCCCACAGGAGAGAGATAGAACAGTGAAACAACTCAGCCATCCCACAGGAGAGAGATAGAACAGTGAAACAACCATCCCACATGAGATAGATAGAACAGTGAAACAACCATCCATCCCACAGGAGAGAGATAGAACTGTGAAACAACTCAGCCATCCCACAGGAGAGAGATAGAACAGTGAAACAACTCAGCCATCCCACAGGAGAGAGATAGAACAGTGAAACGACTCATCCATCCCACAGGAGAGAGATAGAACAGTGAAACAACTCAGCCATCCCACAGGGAGAGATAGAACAGTGAAACGACTCATCCATCCCACAGGAGAGAGATAGAACAGTGAAACGACTCATCCATCCCACAGGAGAGAGATAGAACAGTGAAACGACTCATCCATCCCACAGGAGAGATAGAACAGTGAAACGACTCATCCATCCCACGGGAGAGAGATAGAACAGTGAAACGACTCATCCATCCCACAGGAGAGAGATAGAACAGTGAAACAACTCATCCATCCCACAGAGAGAGATAGAACAGTGAAACGACTCATCCATCCCACAGGAGAGAGATAGAACAGTGAAACGACTCATCCATCCCACAGGAGAGAGATAGAACAGTGAAACAGACTCATCCATCCCACGGGGGAGAGAGATAGAACAGTGAAACAACTCATCCATCCCACAGGAGAGAGATAGAAGAGTGAAACAACTCAGCCATCCCACAGGAGAGAGATAGAACAGTGAAACAACCATCCCACAGCCATCCCACAGGAGAGATAGAACATTGAAACAACCATCCCACAGGAGAGAGATAGAACAGTGAAACAACAACCATCCCACATGAGAGAGATAGAAGAGTGAAACAACCATCCCACAGGAGAGAGATAGAACAGTGAAGCGACTCATCCATCCCACATTAGAACAGAAACAACCATAAACAACCATCCCACAGGAGAGAGATAGAACATTGAAACAACCATCCCACGGGAGGCAGATAGAACATTGAAACAACCATCCCACAGGAGAGAGATAGAACAGTGAAACAACCATCCCACAGGAGAGAGATAGAACATTGAAACAACCATCCCACGGGAGAGAGATAGCAGAGTGAAACAACCATCCCACAGGAGAGAGATAGAACATTAAAACAACCATCCCATGGGAGACAGATAGAACATTGAAACAACCATCCCACAGGAGAGATATAGAACATTGAAACAACCATCCCACAGGAGAGAGATAGAACATTGAAACAACCATCCCACAGGAGAGAGATAGAACAGTGAAACAACCATCCACAGGAGAGAGATAGAACATTGAAACAACCATCCCACGGGAGAGAGATAGAACAGTGAAACAACCATCCCACAGGAGAGAGATAGAACATTGAAACAACCATCCCACAGGAGAGAGATAGAACATTGAAACAACCATCCCATGGGAGAGAGATAGAACATTGAAACAACCATAACAACCATCCCAGGAGAGAGATAGAACATTAAAACAACCATCCCACAGGAGAGAGATAGAACATTGAAACAACCATCCCACAGGAGAGAGATAGAACATTGAAACAACCATCCCACAGGAGAGAGATAGAACATTGAAACGACCATCCCACAGGTGAGAGATAGAACATTGAAACAACCATCCCACAGGAGAGAGATAGAACATTGAAACAACCATCCCACAGGAGGCAGATAGAACATTGTAACAACCATCCCACAGGAGAGAGATAGAACATTGAAACAACCATCCCATGGGAGAGAGATAGCAGAGTGAAACAACCATCCCACAGGAGAGAGATAGAACATTAAAACAACCATCTCATGGGAGACAGATAAACATTGTAAAAACCATCCCACAGGAGAGAGATAGAACATTGAAACAACCATCCCACAGGAGACAGATAGAACATTGAAACAATCATTCAACAGGAGAGAGATAGAACATTGGAACAACCATCCCATAGGAGACAGATAGAACATTTAAAAACCATCCCACAGGAGAGAGATAGAACATTGAAACCATCCCACAGGAGATAGAACATTAAAACAACCATCCCACAGGAGAGATAGAACATTGAAACAACCATCCCACAGGAGAGAGATAGAACATTAAAACAACCATCACGGGATAGCAAGTGAAACAACCATAGAACATTGAAACAACCATCCCACAGGAGAGAGATAGAACATTAAAACAACCATCCCACAAGGGAGAGTGAAACAACCATAGAAGAGTGAAACAACCATCCCACAGAGGCAGAGTTAAACAACCATGGATAGCAGAGTGAAATAACCATCCCACAGGAGAGAGATACAGAGTGAAATAACCATCCCACAGGAGAGAGATAGA
>NC_088225.1:25985942-25988442 GCF_036934945.1 Oncorhynchus masou masou | reverse complement strand
TTCTATCTCTCTCCTGTGGGATGGATGAGTCGTTTCACTGTTCTATCTCTCTCCTGTGGGATGGATGAGTTGTTTCACTGTTCTATCTCTCTCCTGTGGGATGGATGAGTTGTTTCACTGTTCTATCTCTCTCCTGTGGGATGGATGAGTCGTTTCACTGTTCTATCTCTCTCCTGTGGGATGGATGAGTCGTTTCACTGTTCTATCTCTCTCCCGTGGGATGGATGAGTCGTTTCACTGTTCTATCTCTCTCCTGTGGGATGGATGAGTCGTTTCACTGTTCTATCTCTCTCCTGTGGGATGGATGAGTTGTTTCACTGTTCTATCTCTCTCCTGTGGGATGGATGAGTTGTTTCACTGTTCTATCTCTCTCCTGTGGGATGGATGAGTCGTTTCACTGTTCTATCTCTCTCCCGTGGGATGGATGAGTTGTTTCACTGTTCTATCTCTCTCCTGTGGGATGGATGAGTTGTTTCACTGTTCTATCTCTCTCCTGTGGGATGGCTGAGTTGTTTCACTGTTCTATCTCTCTCCTGTGGGATGGCTGAGTTGTTTCACTGTTCTATCTCTCTCCTGTGGGATGGCTGAGTTGTTTCACTGTTCTATCTCTCTCCCGTGGGATGGCTATCTCTCTCTCTCTCTCTCTCTCTCTCTCCCTCTCTCTCTCTTTTACTGGGTATTAAATCTTGACCTGGGCTGCATTACTAAGGTTTCCTTCTGTTAGATCTACTGTGTCGGTGTGCATGCGTGTTCATATGAATAGATTAAACATTGACAGTGCTGCGTGTGTAGTTGGCTTCCATCAGACATGAAAGATCTTCACAGATGGGCTGTGACTGGAGTTCTATCTAAATGCAAAATCCCAAATGAATCCCTGCCCAATCTCTGCCAGCAATATCAATCAAACACATGCATATCTATCTGGTGTGGGCGATCTGACACAGTGCATCTGTGTGACAGTGTGTGGGAGAGACAGAGATATTACCTGTATTTGAATATGAGTATTGAGTATTCCATCTCCCTTTATTATATGTTAACATTCTATATATTACTACTTCTCCTTTTATACCCCCTCTCTCTTCTCTTGTTACCCGTTATCTCTTTTCCCAAAATGTCTCTCCATCACCCTCTCAGTGAGTGAGAGAATGGGACAGATGGGTTGTGGAGTGTGATATGCAGAGAGAGAGGAGGGTAGACAGTGGAGGAAGGAGAGGGAGGGAGAAGGGAGAGAGAGGAGGGAGGAGGGAGAGAGAGGAGGGAGGAGGGAGGGAGATGGAAGATGGGAGAGAGAGGAGGGTGGACAGTGGAGGAAGGAGAGGGAGGGAGGAGGAAGAAGGGAGAGAGAGAACGGAGGAGGGAGAGAGAGGAGGGAGGAGGGAGGTGGAGGGAGAAGGGAGAGAGAGGAGGGAGGAGGGAGAGAGAGGAGGGAGGAGGGAGGGAGATGGGAGATGGGAGAGAGAGGAGGGTGGACAGTGGAGGAAGGAGAGGGAGGGAGGTGGAGGGAGAAGGGAGAGAGAGGAGGGAGGAGGGAGAGAGAGGAGGGAGGAGGGAGGGAGATGGGAGATGGGAGAGAGAGGAGGGTGGACAGTGGAGGAAGGAGAGGGAGGGCGGTGGAGGGAGAAGGGAGAGAGAGGAGGGTTGACAGTGGAGGAAGGAGGGAGAGAGGAGGGTGGAGGGAGGAGGGAGGGAGAGGAGGGAGCGAGGAGGGTGGAGGGGAGGAGGGAGGGAGGGAGGGTGGAGGGAGGAGGGTGGAGGGAGGAGGGGAGGGTGAGAGAGGAGGAGGAGAGGGAGGGTGGAGGGAGGGAGGAGAGGGAAGGTAGAGAGAGGAGGGAGGGAGGGAGAGGAGGAGGGTGGAGGGAGGAGGGGGAGGGAGGAGGAGGAGGGTGGAGGGAGGAGGGAGGAGGGAGGGAGGAGGGAGGCGGGGAGAGGGGAGGGAGAGAGAGGAGGGTGAGAGAGGAGGGTGGAGAGAGGAGGGTGGAGGGAGGGAGGGAGGGAGGAGAGAGGAAGGTAGAGAGAGGAGGGAGGAGGGAGAGAGGAAGGTGAGAGAGGAGGGAGGAGGGAGGAGGGAGGAGGGAGGAGGGAGGAGGGAGGAGGGAGGAGGGAGGGAGGGAGGAGGGTGGAGAGAGGAGGGTGGAGAGAGGAGGGTGGAGGGAGGAGAGAGGAAGGTAGAGAGAGGAGGGAGGCGGGAGGATGGATGAGGTGGAGGGTGGAGGGAGGGAGGAGGGTGGAAAGAGGAGGGAGAGAGAGGAGGGAGGAGGGTGGAAAGGAGGGAGGAGGGAGGAGAGAGGAAGGAGAGAGGACAGTAGTAACCTGTGAGGGATAAAGTAATCAATGGAATAGTCAAGCAAATAAATCACCCAGCTCATTTGATCTTTGATGTAAGATGTGACTCCGCGGTGAAGAGACTACACACACATTCTGTATGTACACACTATCAGAACTACATAATAATATCATATCACAACTGATCAAATTATAGAGAACATTAGATGTTGCCTGT
>NC_088225.1:25980942-25983442 GCF_036934945.1 Oncorhynchus masou masou | reverse complement strand
CTCTCTCTCTCTCTCTCTCTCTCTCTCTCTCTCTCTCTCTCTCTCTCTCTCTCTCTCTCTCTCTCTCTCTCTCTCTCTCTCTCTCTCTCTCTCTCTCTCCTCTCTCTCTCTCTCTCTCTCTCTCTCTCCCTCTCTCTCCTCTCTCTCTCTCTCTCTCTCTCTCTCCCTCTCTCTCTCTCTCTCTCTCTCTCTCTCTCTCTCTCTCTCTCTCTCTCTCTCTCTCTCTCTCTCTCTCTCTCTCTCTCTCTCTCTCTCTCTCTCTCTCTCTCTCTCTCTCTCTCTCTCTCTCTCTCTCTCTCTCTCTCCCTCTCTCTCTCTCTCTCTCTCTCTCTCTCTCCTCTCTCTCTCTCTCTCTCTCTCTCTCTCTCTCTCTCTCTCTCTCTCTCTCTCTCTCCCTCTCTCTAGGTCTCAGACTCAGAACTACCTGGCAACAGACCTCCTCTCATCTTCGACGGATGACTCACGCTATGTCATCAACACTATTCACCAAATGGAACGGTGTGTGTGTGTTCTGGGCTAACTGCAATGGCTATTACGTTAAGCTGGACTCTGCTAGGGGGATCCAGAGCAGGTTTTCTGCTATTATCGTCATTATTATGACTTTGCCAGGATTTCAGAGATCATATCATTGCTATGACATCATTGCGTGATACCTCGCAATTTCTTCTGACTGAGCAATTATGACAGAAGGATCCATTTGAATATCCTTTGATAGCATGTAAATATTCCTACACTCGTTATGTCCTTCTTCCGAATCAGTCAGTTTAAGAATCATCAGATGATCCAGGTTGGATGTGATTGGTAAAAGATGAGTGAACCACATTGTAACACCTGTAGCAGTTGTGTCTTGTGTCTCTGACATGTAAATCCTCTAAATCATCAACAGAGGTCAGTGTTTCTACCTAGAATAAAGCAGATTTAAAAAAAACTGCATTACAGTGTTAATGTTTTTCAAACTGTAGCCTATACCCAAACACAATAAATATGATCTGTATATTAAGGAATGAGTCAAATAATGTGTAAAGCATTTTCAGGCTGAAATCAGAGGTTCTCATCAGAGCATATAAGTCTAGCCTAGTTTGAATGCATCCATCTTGAAAATAATCTATTGCCAGAAATGTGTTTTCAAAGTTGCCATGATTTTGTTTCCATGGCTACCAAGAGATGTGTGTGCCTCTAAGCAGAGCTTGTGTTATTATGGTCTATTTGGTCTGTGGGTTCAAAGTGAACTTGAGCCTGACATCTCTGTCTAGGTCCTGACTAGTTCCGTACTTAACACTTGTCAACAGCCCATAATGAAAGTGGTCTTTTCCTCCTGGCCTCTTTTTCATTAGCAGCTTAGGGGGTCAGGGGTCGGCCCTGTGCTGTGTGTGGGCCCGAGGGGGCAGACGGGTGAGGGGCCCACCCTGGGAAAACCTTCTTGACTCTTTATCGTTTATTTCCCTGTCCCTCTTTCTGATCTAGTCCCAGTCACAGTGTCAGCCTCGGATCAAGGCCAAGCCCCAAAACAACTAGTACCTACCTACCCCAGTCCCAACCCTAACCCCAACTCCAGCCCCCAGCCGTAACCCCAACTCCATTCCCCAGCCATGACCACAACTCCAGCCCCCAACCCTAACCCCAACTCCAGCCCCCAGCCGTAACCCCAACTCCATTCCCCAGCCATAACCACAACTCCAGCCCCCAGCCATAACCACAACTCCAGCCCCCAGCCGTAACCCCAACTCCAGCCCCCAGCCGTAACCCCAACTCCAGCCCCCAGCCGTAACCCCAACTCCAGCCCCCAGCCATAACCCCAACTCCAGCCCCCAGCCGTAACCCCAACTCCAGCCCCCAGCCGTAAACCCAACTCCAGCCCCCAGCCGTAACCCCAACTCCAGCCCCCAGCTGTAACCACAACTCCAGCCCCCAGCCGTAACCCCAACTCCAGCCCCCAGCTGTAACCCCAACTCCAGCCCCCAGCCGTAACCCCAACTCCAGCCCCCAGCCGTAACCCCAACTCCAGCCCCCAGCTACAACCCCATCTCCAGACCCTAACCCCAGACTACTAGCTGTATACCCTAGCCCAGGGACCAGCTTCAGACCCTAACCCCAGACTACTAGCTGTATACCCTAGCCCAGGGACCAGCTTCAGACCCTAACCCCAGACTACTAGCTGTATACCCTAGCCCAGGGACCAGCTCCACACCCTAACCCCAGACTACTAGCTGTATACCCTAGCCCAGGGACCAGCTCCACACCCTAACCCCAGACTACTAGCTGTATACCCTAGCCCAGGGACCAGCTTCAGACCCTAACCCCAGACTACTAGCTGTATACCCTAGCCCAGGGACCAGCTTCAGACCCTAACCCCAGACTACTAGCTGTATACCCTAGCCCAGGGACCAGCTCCAGACCCTAACCCCAGACTACTAGCTGTATACCCTAGCCCAGGGACCAGCTCCAGACCCTAACCCCAGACTACTAGCTGTATACCTTAGCCCAGGGACCAGCTCCAGAC